>NC_140250.1:16730010-16732510 GCF_949987555.1 Borostomias antarcticus
TCCATCCTTTCTTTCTCTCTTTCTTCCATCCTTCTTTCTTTCTCTTTCATCCATCCATCCTTTCTTTCTTCCATCCATCCTTCTTTTTTTCTTTCTCTTTCTTTCTTTCTTTCTTTCTTTCATCCATCCATCCATCCATCCATCCATCTTTCTTTCTTTCTTTCATCCTTTCTTTCTTTCTTTCTTTCTTTCTTTCTTTCTTTCTTTCTTTCATCCATCCATCCATCCATCTTTCTTTCTTTCTTTCTTTCTTTCTTTCTTCCATCCATCCATCCATCCTTCTTTCATCCATCCATCAATTCATCCTTTCTTTCTTTCTTTCTTTCTTTCATCCATCCATCCATCCATCCATCCATCCTTCTTTCTTTCTTTCTTTCTTTCTTTCTTTCTTTCTTTCTTTCTTTCTTTCTTTCTTTCATCCATCCTTTCTTTCTTTCTTCCATCCTTCTTTCTTTCATCCATCCATCCTTCTTTCTTTCTTTCATCCATCTATCCATCCATCCATCCATCTTTCTTCCATCCATCCATCCTGCTTTCATAATTTCTTTCATCCATCCATCCATTTCTTTCTTTCTTTCTTTCTTTCTTTCTTTCTTTCTTTCTTTCTTTCTTTCTTTCTTTCTTTCTTTCTTTCATCCTTTCTTTCTTTCTTTCATCCATCCATCCTTTCTTCCATCCTTCCTTCCTTCCATCCTTCCTTCTTTCTTTCATCCATCCATCCATCCTTTCTTTCATCCATCCATCCATCCTTTCTTTCTTTCTTTTTTTCATCCATCCATCATTTCTTTCTTCCATCCATCCTTCTTTCTTCCATCCATCCTTCTTTCTTTCATCCATCCATCCATCTTTCTTTCTTTCTTTCATCCATCCTCCTTTCTTTCTTTCTTTCTTTCTTTCTTTCATCCATCCTTTCTTTCTCTCTTTCTTCCATCCTTCTTTCATCCATCCATCCTTTTTCTTCCATCCATCCTTCTTTTTTTCTTCCTCCTTCTTTCTTTCTTTCATCCATCCATCCATCCATCCAGCCATCCTTCTTTTTCTTTCTCTTTCTTTCATCCTTTCTTTCTTTCTTTCTTTCTTTCTTCCATCCATCCTTCTTTCTTTCTTTCATCCTTTCTTTCTTTCTTTCTTTCTTTCTTCCATCCATCCTTCTTTCTTTCTTTCTTTCTTTCTTTCATCCTTTCTTTCTTTCTTTCTTCCATCCATCCTTCTTTCTTTCTTTCTTTCTTTCTTTCTTTCTTTCATCCATCCATCTTTCTTTCTTCCATCCATCCATCCTTCTTTCATCCATTCTTTCATCCATCCATCAATTCATCCTTTCTTTCTTTCTTTCATCCATCCATCCATCCATCCATCCATCCATCCTTCTTTCTTTCTTTCTTTCTTTCTTTCATCCATCCTTTCTTTCTTCCATCCTTCTTTCTTTCATCCATCCATCCTTCTTTCCTTCTTTCTTTCTTTCATCCATCTATCCATCCATCCATCTTTCTTCCATCCATCCATCCTGCTTTCATCAATTCTTTCATCCATCCATCCATTTCTTTCTTTCTTTCTTTCTTTCTTTCTTTCTTTCTTTCTTTCTTTCTTTCATCCTTTCTTTCTTTCTTTCTTTTTTTCATCCATCCATCATTTCTTTCTTACATCCATCCTTCTTTCTTTCATCCATCCATCCATCTTTCTTTCTTTCATCCATCCTCCTTTCTTTCTTTCTTTCTTTCTTTCATCCATCCTTTCTTTCTCTCTTTCTTCCATCCTTCTTTCATCCATCCATCCTTTTCTTCCATCCATCCTTCTTTTTTTCTTCCTCCTTCTTTCTTTCTTTCATCCATCCATCCATCCATCCATCCATCCATCCATCCATCCTTCTTTTTCTTTCTCTTTCTTTCATCCTTTCTTTCTTTCTTTCATCCTTTCTTTCTTTCTTTCATCCTTTCTTTCTTTCTTTCTTTCTTTCTTTCTTCCATCCATCCTTCTTTCTTTCTTTCTTTCTTTCTTTCTTTCATCCTTTCTTTCTTTCTTTCTTTCTTCCATCCATCTTTCTTTCTTTCTTTCTTTCATCCATCCATCCATCCATCCATCTTTCTTTCTTCCATCCATCCATCCTTCTTTCATCCATCCATCAATTCATCCTTTCTTTCTTTCTTTCTTTCTTTCATCCATCCATCCATCCATCCTTCTTTCTTTCTTTCTTTCTTTCTTTCATCCATCCTTTCTTTCTTCCATCCTTCTTTCTTTCATCCATCCATCCTTCTTTCCTGCTTTCTTTCTTTCATCCATCTATCCATCCATCCATCCATCCATCTTTCTTCCATCATCCATCCTGCTTTCATCAATTCTTTCATCCATCCATCCATTTCTTTCTTTCTTTCTTTCTTTCTTTCTTTCATCCTTTCTTTCTTTCTTTCTTTCTTTCTTTCTTTCTTTCTTTCATCCATCCATCCTTCCTTCCATCCTTCCTTCTTTCTTTCATCCATCCATCCATCCATCCTTTCTTTCTTTC
>NC_140250.1:16735010-16897510 GCF_949987555.1 Borostomias antarcticus
TCTTTCTTTCATCCATCCATCCATCCATCCATCCATCCATCCTTCTTTCTTTCTTTCTTTCTTTCTTTCTTTCTTTCTTTCTTTCTTTCTTTCTTTCTTTCTTTCTTTCTTTCTTTCTTCTCACTTCATAATAATAATAGCAATAGTGTTTATAGTAGTTATTCAGTATTTACAATAATTAGTAGTTATGATATTATTGGCAGTAGTTGTTACAACCATCTTCAGCAACTAGCCCTCCTCACATTTTCTGTACTTTCTAGTTATTATTATTATTATTTTAAATCCATTCATATACTTTGACATCTGATTAAGGAATTACCCTCATTGGTTCCCCAATGTCACAAAGCATACACTGAGGAATGTTCCAAGAAAAGAGGTCAATCTAGAACGTCTGTTGTTATTTTCACTCTCACTGGTCAACAACACCAGATGTGTATTTCTCTCCTCTGCCCTAAGGACATGGCTAAGGTGCCGGGAGAAATGTCAGCCATTTTCCCCCTGCTCGTTCCGCTGGTAAACATTAGCAGTAGTTGATGTAAATTACCACCATCTGCCCAATTTGGAAAGTTGACTGTGAGCCGCTACTTCTGCCAGGTGAAAGTCTGGGAGGATTTTTTGCCCAGGGTTCAGTAGACATGGGAGTATTTTGAGAATCTATTAAAGCCTTAAGATGAAGAGAAGTGAAGAAACAAATTTGACTGGCGTGATTTCAAGAGTAATTTGGTTAATGGGGAGTGGGACATCATTATGGGGGGACAGCTTGGATGGGGCCAACAAAACCATGCCAATAATCAATAAATGTTATAAGAGGCCCAGTGGAATATCTTTTTCCTGGGGCCCAAAATTCCGGGCAACGCCCCTGAATGTGGTAATGCAGTTATTTGTAGCTGCTAACTCTTTCTTCATAGCATTCTGATTCGGATGTGAGTTTAAATGTTTGCTTCATGCACTCTGTAGCCGTCGGCTGTCTTAGTCAGTTTTCATTCCATTGTTGCTCTTTGAAGGCAGTGCACTTAAGTGTGCGTCAGAATACATAGCAAAACAAAATAAATATGCATGCAAAACTAGGCTCCAAAACACACACACGGCAGATCTCTGAAGATAAATGACAACGGTCACACAAAATGAAATGCTGGGTCAGAAAAAAAGTGTGAAGTGCTATTGACCGAATCCAAATCTAGTCATAAGGCATGGAAGCACCCGGTTAGGGTTGTTGTGATGCAATTCAAGGCCAGAGGTTAAAAGACGCAACATAAGTCCACATTGCTTTACGAAAATACAGTGACTTTACAATCCAAATTCATGAAAGTTGCCCGCAGGTACAAGCAAGGGCTCGCACAGGAGCCAGGGGCAATGCAGGCTCAGCACTGGGCCATTCAAGCTTGTTTTGTGTATCCATACTAGTCAACACACACGGTTCAGTTTACCACACACCACTCTTTTTTTATTATCTTCGGATTTTATCCCTTTTTCACCCCATTTGGTAGCCAATCGCACCAAATCTGTTATCCAATTGTCCCCTGCCACTGCTGTGGAGGGTCCGCCACACAACAAAGTGATCTGGAAGAGAGGGACAGCTACTTGACTACCAGCTACAGTACCTGACTACCAGCTACCTGACTCTCTCAAGCCCGAGACCGTCACTCTGGTACCAGATGGGTAGAGCGGTGGACCCTCACGTCGGAAATAAACTAACCCCCCTCGGGAGTGGCGGCCTAATATGCCACTCCCCTGTGGGAGCCGGCCATATTCGGATCTGGTGAGACCAGGACGCGAACCCCGGTCCCCGGTGGGCAGCTGCACTGGAACCCGCTGCTTAGACCACTACACCACCGCGGACCCCAAAGCCCTTCTTAACCACACCTGAGGAGGGCTACTGTACACTCCAACAAACAAACAATTGGCCAACTGGCTCAGAGCACTAGAGGTCATGAACACCGGCATGACCTCTAGAGCCACCCCAGCAGCCTATCAGGGCCCTGTCCAGACTAACATGCTAAACAAACACTCACAGAAAGGACACCATAAGTCACAGTGCATTAAAAGCACTAACAACGCCCACGGGTAACAACGACCCATGGGTCCCGGGAGTGGTGTTGGATTGGGTTGAGTCCAAGACCGATCTACAGTCGATCTCCCACGTCAGAGCCCGGCCTGCAAATGTGGGAGCAGCGCGTCGATGATTGGTCCGACGCGGTCGTAGATGAGACGCTCAAGGATCTTGAAGGGGATACATAACAGAGAGATGTGGCGGTAACTCTTGGGGTCCCCTTCAGGCTTGTTCAGTTTAGGGATCGCGACAACTAGGGCTCTTTTCCAGATTTTGGGGATCTTGAGTTGGCGCAAGCAGGAAGAGAGGAACACTCTTAACCAGGACAAGGCTGGCGCGGCATGGAGTTATAAGCTCCGGGCAGATAGAATCAGGCCCCGGAGCTTTCCCTGGCTTTACATGCTGGAGGGCAGTAGCGAACTCCTCCGGTGTGAATTTGCCGAAGATGTTACCGCCGCAAGGAGTTGTGGCCTACTGGGTGAATAAGAGGCCATTGTAAAGCGCTTTAGATAAGAGCGCTATATAAGTGCAGTCCATTTACTATTTACCATCCTCCACCCCAACCAGCAGCAATATCGGCCAGTAGCTCCTTGGATGTCATTTGTAAATTGAGTATTGCAGTCGATCTGTTTTTGAGCATAATCTGAGTCGGTAGCAACATTTCACTGTGACTGTGCACGTACATTACTGTACATGTGACAAATAAAGAAATCTTGACTCTTGATCGTGAGTCTTGGATGTGATCGACACCGCCACACAGGGCTGAAAATTAACACCTGCCACCAGCCAAATGCAGGTAAAATGTCCAATTGGCGACTACATTTGGGAAGGCTATCTGAAAAAAAGATATACTTGGCCGGTAGATTTTTTCATCTACAGTCCCCTTGGCCGGTGACTCACTGTGAGCCAAAAAGTTAATTTTCACCCCTGCCGCCACATGAGGACACTCTGGAGCACGGATGAATGGCGGATCTCACACTATTGCATGGAAAAGAGAAGCACTCCTACTGTATGACCCCACTACCTTTTCTATTACCCTCTCTCCCTTGCTGTCTTCAGTGCCACCAGCCCTACCTGGCCACAGAAACCATCCCTCCCTCTTGGGTTTTGAGTGCAGGGAGGCTGGTTGCGCAGCCAGAGTTGGTCCAAAGCTTAGCCAAGCAGCAGCTTCCCCAGCTCACACTCCTGGCTCGGTCTTTCACATAAGAGTCCCTGACAGCGTTCGTCGCCAGGTGATCGGCATCAAGTCAATTTTTGCCCGGTGATTTTAGTCCTAATTGGATGATGTCACCCATGCTGGTGCAAAGCTCCATCACAATATGCTTGCTCCATTATGTGGACTGATCTCCCTCTCTAAGGCAGATACCTGTAGCTAATTTGTCATCTGAAATGCAAACAGTCATAAAGATACAGGCATGAATTCACTAACTGAATGAATAACCCAATGCTGGCATGACATGATTGCTGATTGATGTGGTTCTTTAAAAAAGCTAAACGAAGCTTGGTGGCAGTAAATACCAACAAATGTCTGTGTGCGCATCATGTACTATTGAGGCTTTTTGAAGATTGGAATGATTTATGTTAATGATAATAGCAACAAGGAGCATGTCTGTAGCGGTGTACGTGTGTGTGTGTGTGTGAGTGAGGGAGTGAGTGTGTGGGAATCTGAGAGAGAGAGAGCGAGAGAGAGAGTCTGTGAATGTCTTTTCCGTTGCTTGTTCACCTCCATGCCCATATCTTCACACGCACGTTCGCTCTCCTGGTGATTTAACTTAATCTCTGGCAAACATATGCAACACACCTAAACCCACATTACAGCCTTATTAAAAGAGCATGATGCAATTTAGATGAAGTTTTTGATAAGTAGCCACATTGGCTTGGGACCCATCCATACCTACAGCGGGTGCATCGCGCCAGGCGTGATATCCACCGGATTGTGTAACCACATCAATTGAGGGGCAATTCAGTCTTGCTGCAGGACAATTTAATCCACATTTTTCAGAGGGAGTAGAGTGCTTCCTCCTGCAAAATCTAATAAGCTATGTATTGCTCCCAAAGTACAACCCCCTAGAGCAGTTGGCTTACTGTAGATGCCAGACCACACAGGGATCAAAGAATGGTCCTGTCTTAAAGCTTTGTAGGGGAGAAAGGCCGAGCACTGGATCTGAACCTGTGGCCATTTATGTTGGGAAAAAACACTGCTACAGTTAAAGTTTGGTTAATGAGAAAGAGAGTATTTGGACCTCATTCATTTTCTTTTCATTCATTTTCTTAAGTGTCTTCTTACGAACTTTGTAAGACCAATCCTAAGAAAGATCCCCACTGGATTCATGAATGCGTGGAAATGTGTTTTTAAACCACCAAGGTTTTCTCAGCTGTGCTCCCCCAAATGAGGAATGCCACTGATTCTTAAGCTGAATATGGGTACACCTGAATTTGCATACACAAACACCCCGCCAGCTCCTTATAAGGACCCGTGAGATAATTAAATCATGTCTAACAAGCCAATCCCATTGCACAAATGATTGGGTGGTGCGGATGAAAACAATCGTCATGTACTGTAAAATCATGCTCCAACATATTCTGGCCACGCCCCTGTAGTTTACGACATGGAGATACAAAATACAGCGAAAAATGAGAAATGTTTTAAAGCTACGTTAGCAAAAGGTGTAGTGCTTTTGCAGACTGCAGATTAACTAGCCAAGTTAAGATAGTTGAACTTTTTGGCGTGCAGGCTGTAAAAGGCTGTTCTGACGATGACAACGGCAGATACAGTGAACATTAGCACGAGCTAACATTAGCTAGCTACTGTATCTTGACTCGGCTAGTAATATTCAATCTGCAAAAACCCTTGTTGCTAACGTAAATATAAAACAGTGGTAGCCTAGGCCAGCTTCTAGTATGCTCTAAGAAGCTGTAAGCTTGGCGCTTTTCAGCTACATACAACTCGCCGGTGGACACAGCATAAAGTATGAACTGCAGAATCCCTGTTGTTGCTGTTAGTTCACTGTAATGTTGGTCTGACACAACAGGCTCAAACATGATTCTGTTTATCAGAAAAACAGTAACATTGCCTTTCAATATGCATGGTTCCGGCTTTCACATAATCAGCACTGTTCTATAACGTGTCCTTGTTCATGTCAACTGCTTTCATATCAGAGATCAGATGAGGCGGTGCCTTTGAAAGACATGAAGGGTGATTTTATGGGCAGATAAAACGAAAGATAAGCACACATTCTTTGTACTATTCTCTGCTGTGTAATGTTGATTAATATGCAAGACGTTTTGCGATGTGTCCATTTGCAAAGGCATGTTGAGAAGAGTATGGCTAATGAAAATAAGAGTATGGTTAAATGGAAATCATAATGGGCATGATGTGAGTGTTACCTACGTGCACTCTTTACACATACATTCACACGCAAGGCACATATATTCCCCATCCCATAATACTTGTACACCCCTCCCCCCCACACACACACACACAAACGTCTCAAAGTTTCGCCCTTGCACATAAATAATTGGTATTGGCTCCAAGGGTAGGGGAGTAACAAACCATCATGCAGAATTAAGGCCTGTGTTGTTTAACATTGAATGGAATTGAAACCTCACATATATAGCATGCAGAACTATTGAGGACACATTCCAAAACTAGCACTTCAACACTATTGCGTGCCCAGTTCTTCTGGCCTGTTTTAGTCAAAAGCATGGAACAGTGAATTTTCCATTTTAAGCTGCCAGTCAATGTCACACCCACACTTGTTTGCAGAAGGTGCTTAATGATGATGGAAAACTTGTGTAAAATGCAGTATTAAAACTGGTTATGACGGAACGTGAAAAACATGTTGATGAGGTTTTGCTCTGGGCCATGTTGGTGTAAAGTGATTACATTGTTGACAGATGCTGAAAGAACTTCTTCCAATAATGTTCAAATAAGCAGCAATTTTCATTGATTGTTCAATTGGATACCTCTTTCACAGTGGTCTCCATGTGGAGCTTTTCCCGACAAAGCCCACTGTGGTCAACAATCAAAGCTTGATAAGCCTGGATCATTGAGCAGGACTCTGGACAAAAGGTCACCAAAAGCTATTGTGTGTGTGTGTGTGTGTGTGTGTGTGTGTGTGTGTCTGTGTATGTGTGCGTGTGTATGCGTGTGTGTGCATGTGTTTGTGTGCGTGTGTGTGTGTGTGACTGAACAAAATAGTGCCCCATGAAGAGTCACTGATTGTGACTGGCTGTTTTGGGATTCTCTAAAGAATGGAGAATTCCAGAATATCTAAAGACCCACCTGTTTTCTGTTGTATATGTGTCTTAGAGTGTGTTGTGTTGTTTTATTGATATTGTGTTTTTATTGAGTGTTGTGTTGTTTTTAATGTTGTGTTTTCACTTGCCTTTTTAGCTGCTCTGTAAAGCACTTTGATTGAAAGCACTGTATGTATAAAAGTATTATTAATGAAGTCAACGACGCAAATTCAGCCGAGGCACGTACGTCACGGCCGGGGGGTCAGCAGAGGTTAATCAGTCACGCATGACGCAGCACCAGCTGACTGTAGCTGTCATAGCATTGGTCAGCTCACTAGAGCGCATGTATTTAAGCTGTCAAAACATGTCATTGTTCGCGCTTGCCTTTACTGCTGTTGTGTATTGCATGCTCGCCCCACCTCCTCCCCTGCTCCTCCTGCGTATGTCGATGTCATCTGTTGTCATCGTTGCTCTCTGTCCGGGGTAGTTTGCAGGTATTCCACCAGCGTCGGCCGGTGGATGCCAGAGTAGCCGCTAGCTGGTCTCTGTGGCTTTCCATGGCGGGCGCCATGGACGCAGAGACACGAGGCTGTATCTCCCGCGGAACCCACGAAGCGTCGGCCCGTGGGGACCAGGGACTATAATGTACAGCAGTCCTCCTGTGGCACTCTTTGACGGTCTTAGTGGGCTGAGTTACCTCCGAGCGTCTTCCCGATCGCGGCCCACTCTGATCGTCATTGAGGCAGGATGCCGTTCCCCCTTCCTGGCTCTCTGGGCCAAGGGCTTGGCCCAGAGGGGGGGAACACCTAGATTGCCTCCCCCTGCTAACACGGTTTCCACGCCGGTGGAAGGCAGGGGGCCCCCCGGACAGAGCACACCGCCAAAAATTCATATGCATGTATTATGCCGCTTGTATAATAAATGTTCAAATTTGACAAAAGTGATCTCGTCTGAATTATTATTATTACAACAATCATGCCAAATTTTTCAAAGTTTATTTTCTAGTCATACAGTTTGTGACAAACAACACACGTACAACGGGCGGCAACACACACACACACACACACATTGAAGCGGTCACCGATGAAATTTGTTCTTTGCATTTCTCCCCTCCAAGCTGTCTTCCTCCAGGGGCAGCCTGGAGCAGTGGGCAGTGCTCAGTCCCAGTCCTGATCAGGGACCAGACTGAAGAGCATCTATTCTTCTGCATTTTTTTCATATTGGGGTTCTAAGTGGAGGGAACCCGAGTGAGCACTCACACAAAATGCTAAATACACCCATACAAAACCATAGTGTTAACTACACAAGATTATACATGCGTAGCCATGTATTACGCTTGGGTGATTAGGTTAGGCATTAGACTTGAGTGGTTAGGAGTAAAGGTTAGGCCTAGGATTAGATTTACCCCAGCAAACAAACAAAAAAGGGGTTCCCTTCACTGGGATTGAACTCTGAACACTGGTTAACAGCACAGCGCTCCATCACCACCCACCTTCCTCTTTGTACAACATTTCTTGTTTTGTTTCACATGTACAGTAGAACCCCACTTATCCGAACCCAATGGGACCAAAGGTCATTCGTATCTCTGAAATGTCCGGATGACTGAAACTTATGTTAAAATGCACCAAATTCAATAAGTGGTATACTTGTTTCATATAGACTCAATAGACCGATAAATACCCTTAATTACTTGTGAAAATTCATCAAAATTGCAATCAAATAGCCAACTAAACTCATATAGCCTAGCCTATAATAGACCTACAGTAGCCTATAATAAAATAAACTAATTTCCACTTGAGAGCGTGCTTTGATCAAATACAGTACTTTATTCTCAAATGAGGCAGTGCTGCATCGATAGGCTACTGTATTCGAAGAACAAAATGGTATAGCCTAAAAACAACCCAACATTAGAACAATTAGAGCAAATGATAATCAATAAATAAATAAATGAAATGACAGACAAGTTGTCGTGTCTTAGGCTATTGTAGCCTAAAAGAAAGTCTCTAAAACAACCGATGTAGGCTAACGTGGCCTAGGCTGTAGGCTATTATTTAACAAATTCAGTAGGCCTAGTAGGCTAATCTACATGCCCACAACACGTCTGTGTTCCTGAAGTCCATTAACTGGTAACGAAAAATGACTTGATGCTCCTCTGCTTCAGGTTGCTGACGCGCTTTCTGGCTACCAAGGAATGCAGCTCGCGCAGCAGACTCGTTTGTGTTTTGCGCTCGACATTAGAGTAACAAAGAAATGAAACATGACAGTAGGCTACAGCCTATAGGCAACATGTAGGTCTACATACAGTTCTGTTTTTATTCACAGTAGGATACAGTACTGTAATGAAAATCCCACCAGTAACCAGATAGCAGGCAAAAAAAAGAAAAGTATTTTAAGCCTGTCCGGTAGACCGGGAGGTTCGGATCTCTGAAGTTCGGATGAGTGGGGTCCTACTGTATATGTGCGTATTGTACTGTAATAGAGAAATTCAAATAATATACAAGGCCCTGTTTTAAATGACACGAGCACATTTGCTACTAGCTTTTGTCTCCCAGTTGCTTTGATCTCAAGAGAACATCCTCTGTGGTCCTCTCCCAGCTAGGTGAGATAAGGTCTACGGCAGAAAATTTTTTGGGGTAGAGGGGATTAATCACCCACCGCAGGTCTGTCGTCTGGTCCTAATGTTGATTAAACCGTTGGTCATTGAATTAATGTCTCCTAGATGTCTCCTGTACTATTCCATTTGTTCAAATAACATGATTTCCTGCAACTCCTCCTCTAACGCCCATTCCATGATGTTGAACAGTGTTTTTAGCCTGTCAGGTTCAATGTCCGGTTTCCGGTCTGAGAGTTTGATTAAAATGGTGTGTTAATGATATCCATGTGTGCTTTGCTAGAAACCTGCGTGTTTCTCCCGTAACGCTCGTTTTGCAAATCATACTGGAAATAAAGTTACCAGGTTTACACTTGCAACGGTGAACCTTGGAGTGTCGACTACTCATTTTTAATGATTAGATTAATTTCGGTAACAGTATCCTAACTAAACTCTTAGCAAAACATTAACTGCAGAACGTCAATAGTAGTTAATGCTCCACTACATTACACACGCATTTCCGATCCAAGGTTAAAGATGGATAACAGATTCCAAGAATAGAGGTTCAAGCACCTTAATAAACCAATACATTTTGAACAGGACATTACTGCATTATTTACATAACCCGATACACCTCTATGGAGTTCATGACATGTCAGGGGATCAATACCATACTACCATCCAGAGTCCAGAAAAGTTCTCTAACTCTGTCTCTCTCTTTCGTGTGCTGGCCTGTGCTTGTTTCCAAGTTGCTATTGATTGGTGCTTCCCTCCTGGGAGTGGGCTTGCTCTGGCATGATCCAATGGAAGGACAATTTGTTCTCACTTTCCTTAAGATCCAGTCGGGATTTCTTTCAAACTGAGCACCTGGTCCAGCACCTGATGTCTAGCTTCTTTACTGTGTGTGTGTGTGTGTGTGTGTGTGTGTGTGTGTGTGTGTGTGTGTGTGTGTGTGTGTGTGTGTGTGTGTGTGTGGTATGGAGGAGGCATCACTTCCTTCCATAGACTGATACTTGAGATTCCCAAAGCTTGTGCCTTTGTATTCAAGGATTTCTTGTAAAAATGTGAATATATTACAATGTGTGTGTGTGTGTGTGTGAGAGAGAGAGAGAGGGAGAGAGAGAGAGAGAGAGAGAGAGAGAGAGAGAAAGTGTAGTCTGATGTTGAGTTTGTTGTGGATATGTGTATCCTTCTTTATATAGAAAGATGAAAACAACCACATGTGAAATTGATGTGTTTGTTTGCTTGTGTGTGAGTGTACAGTATAACTGCGTGGGATGATGACATTGGCTCACAATGATCCAGCTAAAAGAGCCAGAGAAAGAAAAAGAGATGCATACTGTACAAACTAAACTGGATTTGTTCTCCTCCCTGTCATTATAATGACTTTGTAACTGAATTGCAAGGTTATTTCGCAAAGGTGCCCTCTTATAGGGTTATGGTAATGCACCTTGCAAAAAAAACAACTTCCATTGAAGAATGAGTTATGAGTGTTGTGGAGAGAGAGAGAGAGAGAGAGAGAGAGGGAGAGAGAGAGAGAGAGGGAGAGAGAGAGAGAGAGAGAGAGAGAGAGGGGGGCATGGGAGGGAGAATAACCTAAGTGTAGTGATTTAAGAAACTGTGATTACTGTCTGACAAATCACTACTTAACCTTGTGATTCATGGAACCCATTTCGAATCATGCATGGCAAATTATTTATTCAAACGTCTTTGTGAAAGACTGTCACTTTTGAAAAATTACTGTTTTTTACAGTTGCTATCAACCTTTTTTTCTGTTCTGTCACATTTCCAAAACTCAACAAATTACAACATCAGTCTGTGTGGCCTATACAATTAACACATTTCTTGTTCCTTTGACGCAAAATGCATACAGTCATCACATTTTTAAAATACTTATTTTACACACAAGCTCAACCTAGACCAAATCAATGGATTTTTACTGACAAATTTACAAATGCTTTTACGCTGTATGTCAGAACAGATAACCCCATGTTCTAAACCTAACTTATAGGCTAAAGTTGGAGTAAACGGTAGTTCACATTGTAGATTGAAACACAAATATATGTCCTGTATTTTTGATTCGGGAATCAAAGTTAAAGTGTTAAAAATATAGAAACGCTTTATAGCAATCGTAAAAAGCTGTAATATGCTTTTGGAGAAAGATGTGAAAGAGAGTGTGTGTGTGTGTGTGTGTGTGTGTGTGTGCGTGTTTGTGTGTGTGTGTGTGCTGGGGGCCTGGCTGTGCGAGAACACCTCAGTGCCAATATGTGTGCGTGTGTGTGCGGGATGGGGGGGGGGGGGGGGGGCTTGCTGGTGTGGGTTTAAGTGTGTTTGTTCAGTTGTGTGTGAGAATGCCTGTGTGTGTGTGTGTGTGTGTGTGTGTAGCAACACTACTGGCACGTCTCTCGTCACTAATTTCAGGCAGTTGAACCTATGAAACATGCAGATTCAATTCCCAAATTCCAGTTCTGCTCGGGACAGCAGGTTTTAGACAAACAACATTCCTGTAGACTCGAAGTGCTGAAATACCCATACAAATGGCCACGGTTTTGGACACAGACGTACACTTGATATTGTACAACCACAAGATTAAACAACACCTTTACAATGACAGCACACACTATCTACATAACTACAGTATGCCACTCCGCATATCTCAATACCCCTGCTCGGGCACGCTGACCTGGGGGCTCATATCTCAATACCCCTGCTCGGGCACGCTGACCTGAGGGCTCATATCTCAATACCCCTGCTCGGGCACGCTGACCTGGGGGCTCATATCTCAATACCCCTGCTCGGGCACGCTGACCTGGGGGCTCATATCTCAATACCCCTGCTCGGGCACGCTGACCTGGGGGCTCATATCTCAATACCCCTGCTCGGGCACGCTGACCTGGGGGCTCATATCTCAATACCCCTGCTCGGGCACGCTGACCTGGGGGCTCATATCTCAATACCCCTGCTCGGGCACGCTGACCTGGGGGCTCATATCTCAATACCCCTGCTCGGGCACGCTGACCTGGGTGCCCATATCTCAATACCCCTGCTCGGGCACGCTGGCCTGGGGGCTCATATCTCAATACCCCTGCTCGGGCACGCTGACCTGGGGGCTCATATCTCGATACCCCTGCTCGGGCACGCTGGCCTGGGGGCTCATATCTCAATACCCCTGCTCGGGCACGCTGGCCTGGGTGCTCATATCTCAATACCCCTGCTCGGGCACGCTGGCCCGGGGGCTCGCGGGCTCGCTGAGGAATTGCTCAATGCTCACTGCCCGCACGCCTCCTGCTGCCAAACGATTGTTATTATTTGCGATGAGAAAAACGGCTCTATTACACGTTTAAGCACTATTTCTATTGCCCGTTTTTAAACGTGTGTATTCTACGTTTAAGCATGGCTAAAATGTGATACTGCGCTGATTCACACGAGTGTGTCTACTTGTCTATTACACGTTTAGCTGTGACATCCTTAACCTTTAACTGCCTAAATACCAGCACTACCAAGGTGTCTGTCATTGCTTGTGGTGGCATATTGAAATAGACCCCGCTCTATCTTTCATGGGAGTCGTTTCTATGGCAAATGGCTTCCAGCCAAATCTGACATTTTAAATGAATTAATCAGAAATAGGTTTTGTCATTATATGTGACCGCTCCACAACTCAAAACCCTTCCAGCTCCTCCTCACTTTTAGTACAGCTCCCCCTCCCCACCCCCCCACTCTAGACGCTGTAATTGAACAGGAGATAGTTGTCACTGCTCTCCCTAGTACAGTTTTTCAATAAACAAGCCACAGACGTGGCGCAACGTTAACATCCGCTATTCTTATTAATTCAGGTGGGTTAAACAAACTACAGTTGATTTACAACATATGATTATAACATATGAGCAACCCCATGTTATTCTGTGTCAAAACGATTTCTTAGTTCTTAGACATTTCTTAGACATTCTTAGTTTACACTCTCAGCAACTTATATGATTAATTGTGATATTGTAATATTGTAATATTTCCACAATGATGTGTGGCTTTTTAGCTTTGGCAACTCAGCCACTAAAAGAACTAGCCTCTTGTGTTTTGTCAAACATGCACAGTTGACAGCATGTTCACTCTGTGTCTGTTTTTGTGATTTCAGTCTCTTAAAATGGCTTTGGAAGTCCCTTGCTAATTTACTTGGGACCATCGCAGTGTTAGCCAGCTTCTTCCTGCAGATCAGGCATACCGGTGTGGGGATGTGAATGAAATTCAAGTCTCACCAATGTGTTTTGTTTTCCTACTTGACTGTTGTTCTAACTTTGTAGTTCGTTTCTCTAGAATCAGTCTGTTAAAACTACAAATTGTTCCTGCGTGACATCACTTCCCTGTCCTCTTCATCCTGAAACTGTGTCACAACCTTTTTCACGTTATAAACTATCGCTTTCGTTCCCCAGTCACTCACTCTTGCCTGGATTCACTTCCTGTGCATTGAGTCCGACTTGCAAATCGTAACATAGAATAAACTTATTGTCTTTGTTTGAAACCAGCTTGACCGACCACTCAGCGTGTTCTTTGAAATCTAAACTAAACCAAGTAAGATTTTTAATTCACAGGGCACGTAGCAGCACCACCGCAGCTAAAACCAAACTTAGTCATTGTTGTAAAGGCTCAGTTTTGGTCATTCTGCTGCTCCTGGCTGGTCGTGTACGGCCTCCGATGTAGGTTTCTGAATGGGTGCAATGTTATTGTTCTCTTGAGAAAGATATCCATATTTCCCTGTCATCTGGTTAGCTCCGACATCTGTTGCCAGGCAACATAAGCGTGTGTTTGCATTAGCTAGCCTACGACATCGCCCTTCAACCGAAAATAGTGCCTATCCATTTTTTTGTAGAGATATGCAGGCTACCATGGAAAACTTGAGAGAAAATAATTTTGTACTTTTTAACTGATAAAACAATTTAGTTTTTATTTGTTTTAATTAAGTGACACTGGTAATGTAAGTTTTAATTAAGCGACACTAGTAAATTCCAAATAATATCAAATTATTCTGTGGCACCCCAGGACTCACATCACGGCACCCACTTTGAGAAACTCTGGCCAACCAGACTGGGGCTAGTAACAAACTTGTGTGTGAATATGCGTGTGTGCAAGCATGTTTATTTAGGCTATACTGTGAATTGTCTCAAGGTAACTTAAAATATGGCCTGCAGACCAAAAAAAAAGGAAAATGGACACAAATGGCAGCAGAGACGGATGATGCAGGGACACAAGTGAGGTCTTACAACGGCTTAGTGAATATACAGTATCCTTTGTTCATTAATGTTACCTAAATGTCATATACTGTAAGTGAATTGCATAGGAATTGCTATCTCTTCTGTTCAGTGCCACTTGTATTGAATACATAATTGCTGGGTGAGATGGTCACACAACACTTACATTACAGACCAGGCCAGAGACTGGAGTGTCTGACAACGTGAAAGGTTTGAGGAGTAATGTTGCGCACACACACACATGCGTGACAGGTGCACGCACACGTGACAGGCTGGTGTGAGGTGATGTATTATCTATCATTCATACTCACATATACACACACACTGTCTCTCACATATTACCTTGAGGAGCCCACTCCCCAACCCTGAGGACATCTACACCACAGATGCAAGACCAAGGCCAACAGGACCCTGAGAGACCCCAGTCACCCAGGAAATGGACTGTTCTCTCTGCTACGGTCAGGGAAGAGATAACGCACCCACATGGCGAGCATGGAGAGACTCAAGAAGAGCTTCTTCCCGCAAGCCATCCGGCTCCTGAATGACTCTATCTACCCCCCACCCCGGGATTTTATTTATTATAGCTAAAGCATTTACATAACTCACCCCCCCCCCTCTTATTTATTCATATCCATATATAGCATGTGCATAATCCATCCAGACCTCTACTGTCTTTGTCCCATCCCAACTTAATCTTATGCTTATAGAGAGGATACTTATTGTGTATTGTGTTTGCAATATTGTCATTTTGAAAATGTGTAACTTTGTAAAGTAAATTTGTACAGTATTTTGGTACTGAGTATTAGAGTTTATCTGTAGCATAATCTTGGAGCCGGCAGTAACCTTTCACTGTGACTGTACACTGTACTGTACATAACGTGACAAATAAAGGAATCTTGAATCACATAAACATAATGTTCTTGCATTCACTACTGAACCTTTCACACAATCTTATGTGACCCACATGTTTTTGACATCGTTTTAACCAGCTACGCCGATGAAAAGCCATCTTTTAGTCAGCGGTGCGGGTGGATCTTACATGTATTTATACTGGGGTGAGTTTAACCAACAACTCCCTACTTGCTCGGGACTCACAAGGACTCTGTTTTAATTAGTTACACTCACCCACCTAAACTCAGTCCACATCCACAGGGCCTCCAATTTCACTATTACGTGAGAGCTTATAAATTCATGGTTGAGAGGTTCACTAGTGAATGTGAGAACTCTTTGAGAGGTTCACTAGTGAATGCCCCACCCCTTTTGACATGATGTAAAAAATATAACGTAATCCGTCACACAAAATTAACGGTGCCGGCAGGCAGGCCTACAATGCGAAAGTCAAGTCGCTCAAACCCGGGGCAAAATGCTGTTATTGTGCGCGGCACGCAAGGTGAGTGCTGCTTACGCCACAGTTTCAATAAATACGAACATTGCAGTATTTTTTGGGTGGAGTTCGATGGAAATGGCACCTGCCTGATACAGTGTGCAAGAAAAACGTTGCAGTTCCAAAGGAATATAATGTGAAGCGTCATTCATTCCTTAACACGGAGAGCAGTATGAGTCACAGGGAGGCGAGAGGAAAAGACGAGCCATGCAGCTGACGACTCAGCAGTTTTTCAAGATGTCTGCTAAGAAATAGAATAGAAGTGTACAGATGTATGCTATTCGAGATAAGTGTCTGGCAAGAAGTAGAATAGTAGCCTACTTCTTCTTAATCGTAGGCTTTTCAAGATGTGTCTGGCAAGAAATAAAGTAGTAGCCTACAAATATATTCAAGATAAGTGTCTGGCAAAAAATAGAATAGAAGCCTCCACATGCATTCAAATGTCTGGCAAGACTGTGTGTGCGCATGTGAGTGAGTGTGTGTGTGTGCGTGCATGTGTTTGGCTCAATAAAGTCTTATCTTTTCAAAATGATTCACAGAGATCTCTCCCCTGGTTTCCTGGTTTGCGCCGTAGCCCCCCGTTGCTGACTGGGCCACTCGCTCCTCATAACAATGGAGTCAACGAGTCAGGAAACAGGTCTCAACACATCTCTTCAAAACAAAATCCATTTCAAAAAAATAACTTGATTTGCCTAGCCGTCGCGGTAGCGTTCAGTTCTCGCTCCTTCCCCGGTCGGGGAAGGAATCTATGAATGCATGAATTTATTATTGTTGGGCATTGATTCACTGCATGCATTGATATTCATGCATGAAGGATGGAAGAGGAGGTAGAAAGCGCTATCTGCTGGGGTGAGAATGCTGCAGGTTGGCTGTGGTTTTGGGAGCATGGAGAATTGCTCCTGTGAGGGCTGGGGGGGGGGCAGGGCGGTGTGGGGGGGGGGGGAGCTGTAACAAACTGCAGTGAGATCTGCCAGCCGCCATTGACTGCTGCACCACATACATCCACTGTTATTGTGTTTTTATTGAGACATCCCTCCCCTCTCCTTATCTCTGGCGTGTGTGTGTGTGTGGGGGGGGGGGGGGGGGGGGGGGGTGCGTGTGTGTGTAGGGGTGTGTGTATCGGTCTGAGGTAGGCTACAGTATGTGTGTGCACACAGCTTGCTGTGTATGTGATTGTGTGTGTGTACGTGCATGCACGTTGCTGTGTGTTTGTGTACGTGCATGCGTGTTGCTGTGTGTGTGTGCGTGTGTGTGTGCGTGTGTGCGCGTGCGTGTGTGATGCCCTAAGGGTGATAACATCCTGCCATCCCGTATCCACATAATCGCGTATTGATTCCTCCTTTGTGAGCGCGGCTATAAATCCCCCCAGTATGAACACAGGCTGTCACAACTCAATAGAGACTATCTCCATGCTTGGGCACAATGGAGGTGGAGAGTTCAGAAAACTACACAAGCTGCCGCACAATCTCCCCTCTGCGATAAATAAAGGTACTTACCTACCTATAGAACAGCACAGGTACTGTAGGTAGTTATAGGGCCCCAGGTGTAATCAGAAGAAAAGGGCATAAAGAGAGCCTAATGAGAACTTTGAGAGAGCTCCAAGCCTTGGTTACTGGTGCCAGTGTTCCCTCCACGCAGACACGGCGCTCTCTCATGTACCGTTTCACCGTGACATTGTTAATTGCCATTAAGCCAGTAGCATGTAGGCTAAGGAACAGCAAGAAAAATACATTTAATTACTGATTCAATTTTATGGCCTATGGCCTATTTAATTTTCATCATGCAAGAAATCAAGAGAACCCTTCACCTAGAGCCGACCGCTGTTGTCCAGGATCCAATGCAGTTGAATGAACTCAAAGTCAGGTTCAGTATGCATACATTTGTCTTGCTCTTTTTACTTTGCAGGGCTCTAAGGTGCGACCATTTTACTCGCATCTGCGACTAAAAATAGTTTTGTGCGATCAGAAAAAATTATTTAGGAGCACACTGTAAGAGTACTGTTTTCAACTATTTCACTCGCATTTTGTGCCTGAAATAAATCCATGCAAAATGGATCAAACTAGAGTCAAAGTTTCGCGCACCCGTATACAAAACTAAAACTTTTTTCCCACAACTTTTTTTATTTTATTACAAGTCCCACGACTGCAACCTGCAACGCGCAGAACTCTCGTGATGACTCGCGATGACAGCTCAGCTGCCCTCACTCAAAAATGACTGTGCAGACACCGAATGCCCCTGCCAGTAACGTTAACAAAATGAAGCCCATTCAATCGGATTTTGCCCGGCAAAGTGGAACCAGGGAGAGAGAGGAATTCGGTGAGGCCCGGGGGGAGTCAAATCAACTGTCAGTCAAAAATCGTTGCACAAAGTTCTATTGATTCGATTAGATTCAACATTGCACCATAGCGTACCAGTAACTTACTGGATCCACATCAAAATGCATTGAAATGCTGTTGACTTCGTAAAAAGCAATTATTTTCTGAAATGCGTGTCATAACGATCCAATGACATGTTCCTTTGCATCTACATTAAACTAAGCTTTTCCACAGATTTTAAATTTTTTGAATGATTATTTGCGAACATATTGGGCTTTCTTCCCACGTTTTTTCACGGCACCGGCAGCTATGTTTCATTTCCCTGCCTAATTTCGCAAAGCATTGTGTGAATTTTCATCTACCCCTCGGTTTCAAGTCAGCATCTGGAAATCCTTGTTTTGGAGGGCTGTTTGAACGTCCACTAGCCCTTGATATGCTCCCTAGCCCTAGAAGCTAAAAGGAATGGGACACACTACCCTACGCGTGAACGCGCAAAATGTAGGGCTAGGGCTAAGGGGGGTATTGGGATTGGGCCATAGTCTTCATTAGGACCAATGCACATGATGCAGTGTGTGGGAATAGTATAGTCTTCATTAGGACCAATGCACATGATGAAGTGTGTGGGAATAGTATAGTCTTCATTAGGACCAATGCACATGATGAAGTGTGTGGGAATAGTATAGTCTTCATTAGGACCAATGCACATGATGAAGTGTGTGGGAATAGTATAGTCTTCATTAGGACCAATGCACATGATGAAGTGTGTGGGAATAGTATAGTCTTCATTAGGACCAATGCACATGATGAAGTGTGTGGGAATAGTATAGTAGGAGAGGATGAGAGCTCCTATGGTGAGCAGGTTATTATTGTTTATTGTTGTTGGCAGTAGGCCTAATGTGTGTGTTGATAATAAAAATGTGTTATTTAAAATTTTTCGTTGCGCTCCTAAATTTCTTTCTGTGCTCCTAATTTTTTTTCATTTAGGAGCACATGTGCTCTTAGTGAAAAATGTTAGCTTAGAGCCCTGCTTTGTAGATAAGGGATTTTGAAATCCCTCCAAAAACAGTGTCTGACGATTTATACTAAGGTCATAAACTCACAAGACCCATTTGCCTTTGTACAGTATTCAAATTCGACATCTGGAAAACAGATATTACCCAATTTTTCATCATCCCCACGATACAATATAAATCTGGATCTGGGACTTGGTGCCAACGGCACAATCAATCTCAAGCATAATATTTTGTGTATACTTTGACAAAGTGTACTTTTCAATTCCAAGACTGTCAGTTGTTCTTTATTGGAGGCTACTTATGTTCAGTAAATCAGTAAGTGCCTACTGTAAATTTGCAGTTTGGGGTCAAGTATGTAACTATCAGTCTTCCCTCGAGACCAGACTGTGTCCTCTCAATCCACAACTCTCTGACAGCCAGATCAAGGCCTCTTCCAAGGCTCAACCAGAAACAACCCACATAAATCCTATTTGTGAGACACGCAACACACACTTGGCAGGATACTCCACACACACATACATGCACATGAAAGCACAAACACACACACGCACACACACACACACACCACACACACACACCAGACTTATGACAGAAGGCACACAAACACACGCCATTTGATATATCAGCCATTTTGACCCACTGAGGGAGACTGACTGATTTACTCCACTTTGCTCCTTTTGCCCAAAATTACTAGCCTGGTTAGGCCATCCTGATCTTGTGAGCTCCAACACACCGTCTAGTGTGTCAGGTTACAAAATGACTCCTTTAAAAACTGACTCATTACAATTCATACAGAGAAATGTGTCTCAATAACTTCACGCAATCTGTTTTTCTTTTCCAGACCTTTGTTATGTTTTGTAAATGATGAGTAATGTAATGTACATTATTAAAGCCATAACGCACTAGGGCAGAATGACATTTGTGGAATCATAAACCTTGATTAACATGGAATTAATATGCAAAAAGGGGGACAAGGTCACAGTGCACATGATAATGAATGTTAAATTGAAATTCCTGAAAGCAATGACCTGTGTTGAAAAGAAGTATGGCTTTTAATGCTGACACCACATAATAGCATGAAACCAATCTGATGGAGTTAACCAGCTTGACTGCATCCAGCAACACGAGAAAGCAAGAACCAGAAGGCATTGAATATCAACACGAGTCTTAATTATACAATGCTAGTTTCTGTCCACTTTCCTCCAAATGTAGGTAAAATTAAAAAAAATGTGGGGGGGGGATTTACAAAAATCATTGATATCACGGACAGTTAATGTATATATGCTTATTCCTGATAATCTTTTTGCTTGAGCTGTACAAGCTTCTGCTTTTTAAGAAAACACGACAAGACACCATGGAACTGATATCTGTCCTCTCTCCTATGTGTGCCGAGACTTTGACAATGACAAAATATCATCTGTCAGAAAATACCAGTTGCAGACCCTGAAACTGGCCCCGCTGTGTGTGTGAATGAATCCCCCGACGCTCGGCTGATGAACAATCCATTCCAATCTGCAACGAACACACAAGATAAGGTCGACAATAGAGCCAATCAACTCTGTGCACAATGGAGTCGCCGGGACACTGAAAGCAGATGGGTGATTTGCATACTGTAGCTGTTGCCGACAGTGATTACATTAGCAAAAAGGTGTAACAATAGCCTGGGAAAAAGGGTGTATTAGGAGTGCTATTCAGTCAGCTTTCCATTAAGTGTGCTCCATTTGGAACTAATGACAATTGCATTTCTAATATTTGGGAAGTAGCGATAGGGCTAGCGGCCCTACAGATTGCAAATAATAATTACGGCCGCAAGCGGCTGTACAGGGTCAGGCTTCAAGCGACCACACTGCAACGACCACACTGCAACGACCACACTGCAATGAGCGCACGTAGCAACGAGCGCACGCTGCAACTACCACACTGCAACGACCACACTGCAATGACCACACTGCAACGACCACACCGCAACGACCACACCACGCTGCAACGACCACGCTGCAACGACCACGCTGCAACGACCACGCTGCAACGACCACACTGCAACGACCACACTGCAACGAGCGCACGCTGCAACGACCACACTGCAACGACCACACTGCAATGAGCGCACGCAGCAACGAGCGCACGCAGCAACGAATGAGAGCCGCATTGAGCATGTGCAGCAACGAGCGAGCGTAGCAACAAGCAGCAAATTTGTGTATTGATTCGTTGATTGTAGCGCCACCTATGGTCAAATCTGCTTTGACGTGGTGCAACATGGAAGTGTTCTCTTTGTGTCCAGTGAGTTTAATCTCCCTAGATTATTGTTGTACAAAATCATAAGCACTTGAACTTTTGTGGCCCAATTTTTTTTATTTAAAATTTTTTAATGCTTCTGGTTTCTCTGCCATCTTGGATTGAATTTCTTAGCCGTTAACACTATCGGGAGACATACACCCTAAACATATGTGTGAATTTCAGACCGATCGGGCTAGCGGTTTATGAGGAGAAACTTTTTGTCGGAGATCATGGGTCCACATTGCAAAGTTGTTCCTCATGAGGAATGGCATACGTCTACCAAGCTTCATACATTTTCATTTCACTTCGTCAATCGGGCGGACATGGCAGCATTATACGCTAAATTGCTTATTATAACGCCACCTATGGGCAAATCATGGTGAGTCTTTTTGGCGTAGTTACTCATGGTCTGTAGTTGCGACAGGCCGAGTTACAGCATTTTTGGTTGAGGACTTCAAGAGTTATTCGAAATAATAATAATAATAATAATAAACTTTCAGTCAGGCACATCATAGCTACACACTGTCCAAAAACACACACACACACACACACACACACACACACACACACACACACACACTAGTGCTGACTTGCAGGGTAGGGTGTGTAGGCCTCCATTGGGCCATAGGCTCCATAGCACACACATGGGGAGGTCTGTGTGGTGCTGATGGCTGAGTCTATCACCTCAGACCTCATAATGTTTATTGACTCGCCTCTCGCTTTCATTTCCCCAATAATATGGGATTTGCAGGAGCCGGCTATCCATCAGTGTCAGCTCATTTAGGGCTGTTTCTCCGGCCAGCAGAATCAGACCCTATGCACGCATGCACACGCACACACACGTGCACATGCTCACGTACACACACACATAAATGCACAATCACACAGAGGCATGGACAATCAGTCAGGCATAGCATAGCTGCAGGCTGTCCAAAAAGACACACACACACATAAACACACACACACCACAGAGCATAAGCATGCACATTCAAGCACAGACACCTTCCAATAGACCCAGGCTGACAGAAACACCGCAAGGGCTTGCACTGTCGAGCACACGGAGTAATTCCAAAAGACACAGACACACACACAAACACACTCTGAGTCACACACATGCACACACTCACACTCTGAGTCACACACACACACACACACACACACACAAACTGTCTCTTTTCTTTGCCCACAGCCACCACAAGAAGTCACGCATGAAACCGCCTACCCGGGGGGGGGGGGGGGGGGGCAGCAGGGGTGGGGTACACAAGCATCGGTCTGAGGCAAGGATCAAGGGGAGAATTTGGCCAGATTGCCGGACACTTTCTTCACTTGGCTGTGTGCACATCGCCATCCAATACCTGCTCCCTCCCACATCCATCAGGCATCGGAGGAAAACTGCACGCGCCACAGAACGGGCCATCGATGTCTGGCTGGAGCCTCGGCCTCAGTGTCAGACGCCAGATAACCTGTGGTCTTTTCTCTGAAATGTTTGTTCCTGTTCAGATTTGTCCTGTTGACACACTGCGAATGGCCTGTTCACAGAGCTGCTGGAGGCTAGGGCCAGTGAGCCGACGGTCGGGTCACAAGAGACGATCGCGCGCGCGCACACGCCGCAAGCACGCACACGCACACGCACACACACACACACACATACACACACACATACCAGTGCAGGCCTAAAACAAAGACAAGCATTGCACATACCATTCCTCCACCACCACCCCAGGCGCAGACAAGTGAACACACATCCCCATACACACACACACACACACACACACACACACACACACACACACACACACACACACACACACACACACACACAGCCCCCATCTATCCACCCCCCCCCCCACCCACCCACACACACACATCTCCATTCCCCCACAAGCACACACAGGCCCGGGGAGGAAAGCATGGACGCACAGCAGTACAAACACTATCCACTAGCACTTTTCCTTCGTCAGCGCTCCACAACTTTACCTTGACTAACCCTCCCACGTCCAATAAGCAGCCATGCAACAGCTCCTGGGCCCAGGTTTGGTTGGATGGGAGGACTCCTTCGGCTGTGATGGGGATGAATAAAACATGCGAACACCCACAGGAAATGCAATCTTCGCTTAATCGCGGCGCATTTGTACTAATTAAAGCAAACAGCCCAGAGAAGGGAGGCATTTAGAGTGCTTTTAAAGCTCCCTGGCTTGCCCACTTATGTACAGCTTTCCATCAAATATCCAGCCCTTGCTATTTACGATGGGTGATATCAGGACCAGCCTAACGTACGCGTAGACACTGGTGAGGAAAGCACGTCAGAGACTGAACCACCTCAGGCTACTGAGGACATTCAGAACGACCCACCAGATCTGACGGGGCTTCTACTCATCCACGATCGAGGGCGTCTGGGAACATCACCACCTGGTATGAGAACAATGAGGGCGGCAGCTCTCAGGATCACAAGACCCTACAGAAGGTTAGAATAGTTGTGCTTTTTTCATTGTTTTTCATTTTTTATATTGTTTTAACTTTTTGTTAGTTTCTTAGTTTTGTATTTTTTGAAAATGCTAAGTTTTAGTTCAGTTTTTATTAGCTACAATATTAGTTTTTTTTTCTTTCTGTGCAAGCGTCGCGAGACCATCCTGGGCCCTGTACTACGAAACAGGATTACAGGGTTAGCGTGATAACTTCAGGTTCAAGCCTGGTTTATCCGTACTACGAAGGTGGTTCACTTTTCACCGTGCTATATCGCCGTGGAAACTTATGCTGCCGAGCTAACCTGCTCCGGGGCAGGTTAAGTTCCAGATTATGGATCAAAACGTATGAAGCACTGCCCGCTGACCGATCAATTCACTTGGAAAAAGGCATATGGAACGTTAAGATTCTATATGGAACTTCAGCGTGCAAATTAAACAATAATCTGCTGTGCGCGAACAGTGAGAGGTTCATAAGAAGACTTTTTACAAACCGACAAAACCCTCTTTGGCTTTCCCCGATATCATGAAAAATTGCAGAATGACTTGAGCCATATTTTGTGCTTGAGCCATATTTTGCCTTGTGCATTTACAGTCGTAGACTGTAGGCTATGTATGCACTGGCTTGTGTTTTATTAGTCTACCTGCAGTTTCGTGTAGGCTGTGGGTGATGCGGAGAACCATTTTTGATTCAATTGTCAAGTCTTTAATGTTGATTTATTAGACTAGCCTCCGGTTCCAAGGAACAAAGAGAAGGCTACATTTTAATTGAATTGTGATAGCACCAATGCCTGAAAATCAATGACTTTATACGATATGACGATGGAATAGGCTACTTTTTCCCTGTAGGCTTAGAGCCTACTTCTCAATCTCAAGCTTCACTTTTTACATTTTAATAGCCTGTTTTATCTCTAGTTCCTCTTGTATAGAGACTTCACGTTGTCTACTCCAACCTGAAACTATTCAAAACTATAGCCTACATCTGCTTTATTTAAGCGTCCCCTGCCTGTCCAGGGGTTTAAACAAACAAAAAAAAAGTTTACACAATACAGTTTAAGTTAGATATCGTTTTTTTGGAAAGCCTTTTTTTAAATTTTATTTCAGTTAACTAAAATGTTTTTTCACATCTAGTTTTCATTTTTTCATTAGTTAACTTTCCCACTGGACACAAAACTCATTAACACCCACTGACATCTGGCTTTTGTCTTTATTGAGAAAGGTTCCGTCCGGGACAAATGACTGCAGTAGTCACAGGTATTCATCAGCTCCAGCTTATTTATCGGCAGTGATGGAAACATGACATCTGGGTAGACACGCCCCTTTTCCACTCTGACGTGTGTTGAAGTTCCAGAAGTCGGAGCGTAAATAGACAGGAACAACATGCAACAGCAATCGTTTGAAAGATAGATACAAAAGAAGTAACCACCGTAACATGTTCACTGGCCTCCATGCTGCTTTCCACTGTTATTTCCTCATCACACCAGAAACTTGACAGCCGGCAGACAAGCTAATTTTGGTATTAAAATGGGTGTTACAGTAAAATGACTGACAGTTATGAGTAATGATGTGAGATTTAATCCTCACATCCATCCTAACCTCCCCGACCTGTCACCTTCTTGTCCCCCTCTGATTCAAACCCGCCTCGATGAAGGATTTTTTTTTTTTTTAACTCCTAGTAAACTGCTGACATAGACATTCCAAATCAATGTAGCAGGAATGTCTGTAGGTCTCGACATGATAGCTCTGGGTATTCTCATCCGTCTGTTATCAACAGAGTACACGCGTAGGAAGCTGTCATATAGCTACAGTATGCTATCCATGCACCGCAGACGGTGAAGACTTAACTAAATATGTCACAGTACTAAAAGTATTATTCAATGCATCGTCACTCCACACAAGGTGTTTAAAGATGATATAGAACCCTAACTCTAACTAGGTGATATAGAACCCTAACCCTAACAAGGTGATATAGAACCCTAACCCTAACAAGGTGATATAGAACCCTAACTCTAAGTCTAACAAGGCTCGTGCGCTAATAATATTACGACTTGTTCGCTCCCGACACACACAGTACTGTGTGGTACCAACCTTGTAATACGAGGGGTCACAAACCAACATTTTTAAAATGATAATTCTGAATCAATAAATGCTTTTGGGGGAAAGCAATACCTTTATTCTGTACCTTTCTAAAAGTTCTGTGGATGTATTACTTTAAAAAGGATATACAGTAGGATGATGAGGCTTTACAGGTTCAAGCTAAGTGGCTACACAGCTTCACTTATTATGTCCGTCAAGTCAGTTTCATTTCCCAATAGCCTGTTTACATCTAAGGATTAAATTGTTTCTTTTGAACAAAACCTCTCCAAAGGCAATAACAATGAATTAAGTTCTATCGATTCAATCTTGGCATGTGACAAAGCATTTGGCTGACACTACGATTAAACCGACAACTTTGTAGTTCACTGTCCGCTGTCAAGCTACACTAAGAGGCAAAACACTACAGTTGTTTTTTGTTTTTTTTAGGATGTTCCCTCCATCTGAACAAAAGAGCACATCATCAATCTGTTTGGGGAGATCTGTCCATTGTTGGAGAGCACACCTGAGACTCAATGTTTGAAGACAGAGCTGACAGATGTTTTATGCTACTGAAACCAACATCCATAGCCCCCCCCTCGCTCCCACACACACACACACGTCCTCAATTCTTCTGTACTCTAAGCTTTTCCTTCAGCCCCGACACTAACAACGTCCTTGTAATTTCTCCCCAAACTCTCCTCCACCATCTGTTTCCGAGCGGGTCATGCACTGGTACTGCGGCCGTGGAACGCAGCAGCGTTTGATAGGGTGCGGAGTGCACTCAGAGGCATTAGGCCTGCCTTCAACAAGAGTTGGCGTTCCGTGTCGTTTGACAACAATGGAATGGAACTGCGGTGCTTTGACTGACTGACTGCTCGCCAGAGCCTGTTTGATTCACTAACAAGCATGCCGACGTCCCTTTAATGCACACATGGAGGATAAGGAGTGAGGTCTGGGAAAGGAAATCAAAGTGTTTTATTTTCTAAATGCACTGTTACAGCCCACTGAACCATGACTGGGCAATTTGGCTAATCTCATGATTCCATTATAAACGTCTGAGGAGGGTGACTGTGCGAGATCAGATTTTTGGAAGGTTTTTCATTGTTCATCGTTTACAGTACAGGGCCATTGTTTATCTCACTTCTTATCACAATAACTGAAATATTCTAGGACAAACGCGACGACGTTGGCTCCCACTTCCCATTCCACCCATCTACGCTCAACATCTTTACAGCTAAGTTCTTTCTCCAATTTTTCAGCTAATCTCAATTTCCCCTCTCTTCTCACTCCACCACTCTGACCCTCCCTCCCGCTCCCCCCCCCCCTCCTCCCAGTCTCTCTGCGCGTCTCTTCACCGCTCTCCCTCTTCCAGCTCAGACCTTCCTTTCACTCCTAAGCACCTTTGTTCGGTCTTGTACTCACCACCTTTCTCCTCTTCTCACCCTTGACCTCTCCTATGCTCCCCCCTAATGTATCTCCTTCCATCTTCCTCCACCTCCCTCTGTTCTCTCCATTCTCCTTCTCACTACCTTCACAGGCGGCTGTCTTTTTTTTATTTTTTCTCCGGTGGTGTAGCTGTCAGTGCCTGCTGGCGCTCTCTCCCTCTCTTTCTCTCTCTCCCTCTCTCTCTCCCTCCCTCCCTCTCTCTCTCTCTCCCTCCCTCTCTCTCTCTCTCTCCCTCCCTCTCACTCCCTCCCTCTCTCTCTCTCTCCCTCCCTCTCCCTTTCTCTCCCTCCCTCTCTCTCTCTCTCTCTCTCTCTCCCTCCATCTCTCTCTCTCTCCCTCCCTCTCTCTCTCTCTCCCTCCCTCTCTCTCTCTCTCCCTCCCTCCCTCCCTCCCTCCCTCTCTCTCTCCCTCCCTCCCTCCCTCTCTCTCTCTCTCTCTCTCTCTCTCCCTCCCTCTCTCTCTCTCCCTCTCTCTTATTATGCTATCATATTGCCCTGCCGATGCAGTTATCTCCCCCTCGGACCTGGGGATCCAGTTTCATATTGGCCATTAAAGTTTAACGAGACAGGCGTTTGGAAACAGGAGTGGGCTGGTGACCCTGAAGGGGTATCCAGCCAGGCGGCTACGGGTGGTAGTGCTGGTGGTGGTACATATGCAAATAGCACACACACACACACACACAAGAATTGGGTCTGTGTAGTGTCATAGCACTAGCACACATATGCAGATCAATGAATCCCAAGCACGAACATGCAGGAGTGAGATGCACTGCTACACACACAACCTGGAATGATTCGCACATGCACACACACACACACACACACACACACACACACACACACAAACACACACACAATCAATGTAAAATAACAAAGTTGTCTTAACTCAATGAAGGAACAGTTCCCATCGTCTGTGTATAATCACTTCCTCAACACTCCCAATTAGGCCTCCAAGGCGATCTTCCATCTATCTTTGCTAACATCATAAATTCCCGGCCTACACTAATTACGAAGGGATCATAGACCATCAGCCTGTAGCTCTCTGGCTGGGAGCCAATGGTAATGGTATGCTGATGAAGGAAGGGAAAGGCGTGAACAGAAGAGAGGCTGAAAAGGGAGCTGTTCATATCTGCGGCAGAGCAACTGCACTTTTCAGGTCTCATGTTCAAAAGTATTGATTGAGCTTAAAAGCACACACAGCTTTTAGCGGAGAGCTGTGGCACTATTCAATCAACAAAAACAAAAAACTGTTCCTTGAGTGCGATAAATAAGGTTCTGTGTCCTAAGGTTAGGCTTAGTCCATGAAACGGTGCTTTTATAAAACAAGCACAAGGGCGCTTGAATTGCACTGTAAGAAGTGTTGTAGGGTTGTAGTCTGTTGTTAATGTTAGGCTTAGGGTTATTCGTCCATGTTCATGATAAACAAAAACAAAAATACAAAAGAAAAAAACAATGTCTGAAAGACAGAAACTCACAATGCCATACTGTATTCTATGGACAGTTGAAGACAGATGGAATAACATGTCCACTTATGCAGTCTGTAACTGAAGATGTGATCTTATTCTGCTCCATCAACCAGAGCACAAAACGAGTGCTCTTGATGACTCATCTTTCAATGACCTCATCAGATGGGTTCTTAAACATTGTGTCACTTTACATTAATGGAAATTTTCAAGGCCAGGGGCAGTGAAATTCCATTTATATAGGGGGTCAAAGCTAACGTGAACATTCTAGCTGAATTGCTGGCGGTCTGTGGTGCTCCTTTGAACTGCTTCACATACCATCTTTCTCACAGCAAGAAACCTGGCCTGAGACTTCAAGACTCGAGTTAACCTCCATGCTATTCTAGCCCTTTGAATTAAGCTTTTAACGTCTTGTAGCACACACACCAGAGAATCCAGCCTCTACAGTTAAACCTGTGTGACAGCCAACACGTCAAGATCATAGTTCAACCGCCTCCAGTCCCTACATGCATAAACCCGTGTCCTTCACCCCCTCACGAAAAAACGGCACAACACACAGGCGCACACACGTGCAAGCATGGGCGTCCCGTGTCACGCAATCCGCCGACACGTCGATAGCCGTACAGGCGTAGCCAGCGTTAGCAATACGATTGTGTTGCGTACAATCATACGGGCCCTCCTTGGCTTCTGTGATGAGGGCCTCTTAGGGATGAGACGGTATGGATTTTTGCATTACGGTACGGTATCTAGTTACACGGTACGGTTTACGGTATTTCACGGTACACAGCATTTCACCTCCCCAACACACATAAAAAGTATTTTACTTTGAAGGAAGTACAGTGCAACACATGATGGAAAATACACACTATTGTAATTAAGCTCAGTTTATTAATAGCAAGCTTATATTAAATTACAAAATTAACTGTTGCAAGCAACTTGAAATGTAAATTTTCAGCAGCACATTATTGTGTAATACCGTAAATGTAATACCGTAAACACAGGGAATGTCACGGTTCTAATACCGCGGGTCACGGTTTTACGGTATACTGTCTCATCCCTAGTGCCTCTACACGCGTCCTGTGGGCAGTGGTGGAGAGCTCCTCCGGCTAATAGCGTTGACGCTCGCCGGCCAAAAAACAATCCATCACGCCGGGTCGGGCCGCATGGGCGGAGAGCAGCAACGGCGGGCGCGGTACTTCATAGTTTTAAAAGGCTATTCATCACAATAGACTCCCCTGTCAGTCTCCCTTCCCATACATCCAAGTGGGGAATCAGGCACGAGCCAAATTCATTTATGGTTGGGGATCGAGAGAAATGGCGCATCATGAAGTGGCCGGGGAGGAGAACGTGGAGAGAGGGGTGGTCCGGGGAGGAGAACGTGGAGAGGGGGGGGTGGGGGGGGTTGGTCCGGGTGTCTATGAAGGCCGCTGAGCGGGGACAGACACACACACACACGTGGGCAGAGGGAGATTAACACAAAGAGACATGCACTGCGTGACCGCGTGCACAAGGCAAGACAAAAGGTTTCGTTTTGAGAACACAAGGCCTGGTTGTTATGTCGTGACGATGGGGACCGGGGTTGCAAAATTCCAAGAATATTCACAAACGTCCCATGGGAATTAATGGGAATAAACTGGAAAACAAAATGTATTCCTGTTAATTCCCATAGATTTCCAGTTTGTGAATATTTGTGGAATTTTTCAACCCAAACGGGGACGCACCTATGCACAATCCCTGCAGGTGTCTTGACATTAGTGACATTGTTGATTAAATCTGGTCCGCTCAACGCATGGTCAAAGACGCAGACGTACAACCAGTGTCAGTCACTGCTATTTTGTCACTCCAAGTGATATGTGATTCTAAAGTATAACATGTCATCCAGGACCAGAAGAATATAATAACCTGTAGGACCAGAAGAGTATATTAACCTGTAGGACCAGAAGAGTATAATGAGCTGTAGGACCAGAAGAGTATAATAACCTGTAGGACCAGAAGAGTATAATAACCTGTAGGACCAGAAGAGTATAATGACCTGTAGGACCAGAAGAGTATAATAACCTAGAGGACCAGAAGAGTATAATAACCTGTAGGACCAGAAGAGTATAATAACCTGTAGGACCAGAAGAGTATAATGACCTGTAGGACCAGAAGAGTATAATAACCTAGAGGACCAGAAGAGTATAATAACCTGTAGGACCAGAAGAGTATAATAACCTGTAGGACCAGAAGAGTATAATAACCTAGAGGACCAGAAGAGTATAATAACCTAGAGGACCAGAAGAGTATAATAACCTATAGGACCAGAAGAGTATAATAACCTAGAGGACCAGAAGAGTATAATAACCTATAGGACCAGAAGAGTATAATAACCTGTAGGACCAGAAGAGTATAATAACCTGTAGTTCTGTCAGCCACACAACGCTGCAGTTGTTGTTTCTCTGTCCTCTGTAGACGATCGATGGTAAGTAGTTGACTGATTTAAGAAGCAGCACGTCAGAGCTTGTTGAGGGAAGATGTAATAAGATTCCTTCCAGGCCTACTGTATGTGAATTCAAGCAATAACATCCTCTGTAAAAAAAAAAAAAAGCAAAAGAAAAGAAAAACAAAGAAAACAAGAACACAGACACACTCATGTAACCTCTCCGTTCTGTTCCGAGGATCCTCTGATTTTACAGGACTCTTTAACGCTTGGTTGGGTCTTCTTAGTGGCTCCCAAGCTGTGGAATGCTCTTCCACTGGACTTAAGAACTGTGGTCGCTACTCACCTGTTCAGACAGGCTTTTACCTAGCTCTATGTTTATATGTCATCTGTTTGTTTTGTTGTTGTTGTTGTAGTATTTTTTTTATTGCTTTTATTATGTTGTAAAGCACTTTGTGACCCTGGCCTGTGAACGATGCTATTGAAATAAAATGTACTTACTTACTTACTTATGTGCACCTCCTGTCCATTAGCTAACCGTGATTATTGGACCACTCCATAACAGTAAGCCCTCTCCTTCTTTCTTTCTTTCTTTCTTTCTTTCTTTCTTTCTTTCTTTCTTTCTTTCTTTCTTTCTTTCTTTCCACACTAGACACTTATTTTCCTTCTTTTTCCTTTGCTCCTCTCCTTCCCCTCTCTCAATAGTCATCTCCTTCCTCCTCTCTTATTCACATGTTCAACTAAACATTGCCTATAGTGTATCATTACCATCCTAGTCTCTCTCTCTCTCCCTCTCTCTCTCTCTCTCTCATTTCATTTCAAAGCTTTATTTATACTCGTGAAGCACTGAGGTTTCCCTCATTTACAGTGATGACCAGTTTACATAGACACAAATCTACAAAACAACGGCAATGTACAATAATAATAATTAAAAACAGTTAGAGGTTGAAGCACATAGGTCTAGAGCCATGGATTTAAACTCTGACTGAAGGAAGGACCTCAAGCTTTAGAGTCTGTTGTAAGGTATTCCAAGTATAAGGAGCATCATGGAAAAAAGCAGCCCTTCCAAGTTTAGAATGCACTTGAGGAACCCTGAGAACAAGCCTATCATTAGATCGGGTCTGGTAGGTGCCATGGCTCCAGTCCAAGGTGGAAATTTACCAATAATGGCTTTGAAATCTATCACCTGGAATAAATCTCAGGGGCCCACGACTGCTGTGTTGTTCTACAGTAGAAGACGGATAGGCGTCAGGAGTTTATTTTATTTAATTGTAATTTAATTTACTAATTTAATTTAGTTCATTTAAATCAGGACAGTGCATATTGATATACAATACATGTAAACAGGGGTGAAAATTTACTTTTAGGCTCACAGTGAGTCACCTGCCAAGGGGACTGTAGATGAAAAAATCTACCGGCCAAGTATATATTTTTGTCAGATAGCCTTCCCAAATCTAGTCGCCAGTTGGAAATTTTACCTGCATTTGGCCGGTGGCAGGTGTTAATTTTCAGCCCTGCATGTAAATATGCCAGATTGTAGCTCAGAGGCTAGTTTCCATCTGGAGTCCATTAGGCAGGTTGATGTTACAAAACAAAGTTACAAGAGGTACAGAGGCAGTTAAACATAATAAAACACAGATACAGTACAATATATAGAACATAGAAAAATGGCATGCAGTTAGAAGTGTTCACATTTTTGGTTGGCTCTAAGCCACACCTTTAGATGCCCCTTAAAGGTGGCAAGAGTGGGGCAATCCCTTATGATTAAGGGGAGGCTGTTCCAGATTGCGGACCACTTATAAGATAAAACATTTTGACTGAAAGAGGTTTTTCTAAAGGTAATCACACAGTCCCCATGTGCAACGGCTCTTGTGAGCCGAGTTAGGTTGGTGGTGGATCTGTATTTGATAAACTAATTCAAAGGGGGTGGCGCTAGACCGTGAAGCACTTTGTAGATCAAGCACACAGAGGAGAAGTAACTGAAGGAGTCATTGCAGTGTGCCAAAAACCGATGCAGAGAGAGAGGGGAGGGAATGTGTGCGTGAGAGGAGGCTGGCTAGAACCCAGTGGTTCCACTGTTCCCCTGTTGCTAGATACTGCAGAGAAAGCAGACAGCAGCGCTGGTCTCACCTACACGAGTGTGGTGTCTTTTGTGTGTGTGTGTGTGTGTGTGTGTGTGTTTGCGCGTTTGTTGGAGTGTGTGTACAGCGGTGAACCCAGTGTGCCTAATCCTTCCCCGTGCCAGTCACATTTCACGGGAAACGGGAATGGAGCTAAGCGCTCTCGCTTATGCTTTGTTGGTTTCATCACACAGCAGGCTCCTTCACCAGGCTGTTACCCCTACTGCTCTGTCAACACCGTACCGACCACCCCAGTTCACAGACGGACCCCTCCGGAAAACAATCATCTCAATCCTCCTTAATTTTTTTTCCCCACTTGTATTGGACAGCAGGAAATGAGAAAGGAATATAGGCAAGTGTTTAAAGGTGTCTAGGAATCACAGGAATCCGGAATCAATCTCTTCAAATTGATCTTTAATAGGGATGGGAATTGAGATCTGCTCAGTTTGATTATCACTATGGACCGCTTCGGGATGAAAAAGTGAGTGCATACTGTACATCAGAGCTGTATTTAAACTATACCCAGAGCCCAGTGTGTTTCCTGGTTGGTCACCTACACAGGAGGAACTCCTACATGTGCTGTACGAACAGCAGCTTTTGGTCCAGTTCTGTTGCAATCATTTGGGAAAGCCAATCAGAAAATAGACTGGGTTTGTCAACGCGTCAGTGGTGTTGACCAGACTGGCCTCGACCTCCCTCTGTCACAGCTATCGCCAAGAAACATCTGGTGGAGTCAGCCCCATGTCAATACACCCACATCAATTGCAAACCTCTATCTTGCTCCAGAACACAGGCGAGTGTAAACTAACTTCTCTTAAATGTGCAACAGAATCAATACTGTACCTGTGTTGTTGTTTTTTGTCCAACCACGTATCCCCGCTCTCTGCTTACTAAGAATTCACGACAATCGTTTGAAACCATGCATATTAAAAAAAGTAATAGTGTACGCTTAACTGTAATGTTAGTAAAAAATATGCATTTTCTGATTAGACAGTCTAAATGTCTGAAGGGATCTGAGTCATAAAACCTCAAGGGGCAGTTGTGGAAATTTCTGTAACAAAGAATTGTTCAGGAGAGAGCTGAATGCCATCGGTCTCAGTTTAACAAAGTGTATTACATGGAAGCATGCAAGCAGCACAATAGCCACATACAATACATACTGTACAAACAGCACAATAACATACAGACACCCCCAATAACCCGTCTGGAGAAGGGGGCCGCCAAATCTCAGTTGCTTCATGCACACAGCAGTCTGCAATGAGAGATATGGCGGCCCAGATCTGCGGTTACAGTCAACATTCATACAGTCAAAGGGAGCAGCCGTGGTGTCTGACACCGTGTCCTAACTACACGCGACGCGAGCGAGCGTCATCGACAAAATGCGTTCCATTGCTTTGTTTTCTATTGTTATGTCCTAACTGGACGCGAGTGACGCAGCGCGAAGCGGCGCGACGTTTTAACTGCCCTTTTGACGCTCGCCCTGTTCCTATTTTCTTCCTGTCGCTCGTGTTGACAGGCGTTTGTTCTTTAACTGTCTTTAGTTGGGAATATAGACAAATTACGTAACAGAACAGGAAATGTAACGGTTTCAGTTAGGACAGCAAGCATGCGATGTCGCGTTCTGTTGCTCGCGTCGCAAGCAGTTAGGACACGGTGTTAGGACACGGTTTTTGGACACGGTGTTAGGACACGGTGTTAGGACACGGTGTTAGGACACGGTGTTAGGACACGGTGTGAGTTACTTCTCAGCCCTCACTTCCCACCCCCAGCCCAGGTGGATTCCTGTTTTGTCACAGAGAGGGTTGGTGGCGAGGACCGTGTGAGCGAAGACAATCAACGGTGCTTAGTTCTTCAAACATAAGATAGTAGATGCACAATATTCTGTCTATGCAAGGAATGTTCTAACTGGCACAGTCTGTTAAATTACTTCAACTAAGGTCTAATTTGTCAAGTGGTTCAACAAAGATCTAATAATACAGAATTTCCATTACAGGGCACACACTGTTCCATTCAACCCAGGGCAGTAGCTGCTCCTCAATGCATATGACATGACATGATCAGGGTCAAAATCCCACATCCAGAATGTTCTTAGGTCATGAAGTGTGGAAATAAAAAAGCAGAGACCTAATGGATAGAGACTGTGTTTGCTGATTCACCCCGGGGCTGTTCTCCTACATTTTAAACTCCCGCGAGAGGCCCGCACAGCAACTTGATTAAACATTCATTGTACCAGTTATTCCACTGTTACATTTGGCAATCTGAAACTTGCTGGCATTTATGAGTCCACAAGCTGTATCAAAATGGTTGGAATAAGATCGCTGCAGAGTGGTAATGAAATGCAGTATATTATGACATACTGCATTTGTTTATGGAGTTATGAAATCATGTTTACATGAAGAACAACGAGGTATGAGAAACACCTTTAATAGCTGTGCTGTAAACTGCATCATTCTGAAATGTTTGGCTGTAGTGGTAAATCTCTTCATCCATATGCACATAAAACAGTATGATCACCAGGTTAACAAGGGATCCTCGTTCATTGTCACAGGCATCCGATTTCAGCTGGCTGTGAAACACAAACTGCTCCACAATTAAAATGAAGATATAAGGTTTTATATTCAGGAAGAGAGAGAGGAAAGGGAGGGAAGAAACCCTGACATTTTCCTCAGTGTCAGCACTGCCTTGAATTCTTTCAAGAGTAAATTATTGGAATGACTTACAGTTGGAATGCTATATCATTACAATGTTGAATTAAAATAAAATGACATGTACTTGTTCTGCACTCTGATTATATTCAACTTCTTTCATTTACTTAAAGAAATGAAGAAATCCATAGCCTCAGCTAGTTCAAATTTAGCTTTTTCCACTGCCCGTTAACTTTGCCAGCAGGTTTTGAAAAGAGTCGAGCAAGAACGATAGTGAAAATGAAAGTAATTGGTCTTCCGAATTAAATGCGAGTTTGGGGCAACGCGTGTCCAGGGAAATCAATGTAAGGGTGCTTCAAATGAAACAGATTCAGAAATTAATTGAACTCCCAGTGGCTGAACATGTACAGAGTGTGTTAGCTCACTGGCATGGACTGATGAAGTACAACTAGCTGTAGGGTGTCTATCACTCCATTATTTTTCATTTGTGTCGGAGGCTTTTAATGAATGGCATCTCATTAGAAGCACTACACCCTATGCTTCTTCCCCACTGCTTTTTAAGAATTTGTGACAAAGGGCTTTTTTTTACTCTTATTACTGCACAGTTAGGGCCTCTAAAAGTGTAAAAAAAATGGAGAAGAGATGAGTTTGTTTGAGCATTAACAGCAGACTGCAAATGTATTTCTTGTTCTTGCCAGCGTGGGGGAATATAATTTGTCCATTTTGTATTATACCTGTATGGCAAATCCTATTATGGGAGGCTTGCATAGCCTAGCTACAGTCCAAGGCATTCTAGGAATAATGACTTTCTTTTTGCTGAACCTTGCACCAATTTCAAACGACGAATTATTGTCTACAGAATGCATACCAATTTCTAACAGAGCTACTCTGGTGGAATATTCTTGAATACAGTAGATGTACTTTAAACTCTAATGAAAACCAAAAATGCATCTCTCCATGAAGGGCACTCAATATGAGAGCCTATTGTACACCTGTCAAAGAAACTTGCTACCAAGTGTATGTCACATGTTCAGCTGCACTCTACAAATCAGCAGTTTGTGACATCGTTCATCTTTTCTGTCAAGTCATCCCGTTGTCATCCAATTAATATGTTATCCATAATATTCCGCCTAACTTTATTTTATGGTTTCAACCATCCACAACCTTGAAAACCAAGATCACAAAACTGTATATCCGCATGTTGTACAGCATAATATTGTATATTTTTAGTCCATAAAGTTGAGTCTTATCTTATAATCCTATCTCCACTTGGAAAACTGAACTTCCACCTTTAAAACTAGAAACTTGAGCTCCAGAGTTATTAGACGACTGCATTATGTGAACAAACCGCGAGGCCATCAACCTCAGCTTTGATATTTCATCAGTCTGGTTTGGGTTAATTTTAAGAAGCAATGGTGAGGGGGACACCTCAGTGAGAGGAATGGCAATGAGTCATCCTCTGCTTTCCACCGGTCTTCGTTCAACAGGTCATAGAAAAAGAGCAGCTGTCTCCCAGTGATTTCCCTAAGCCTGACTAAGAGACAGAATGTGTGCTGTTTCCATGGTTACACAGTGCCTCTTCCCTGGCCAATGTTTAGTTACGTAGAACAACTTGTCCCAGCAGTGAAGAAAATACTGCCTTCCTGTCCAAGAGAGGAGCAGAGTTAAGTTTTTCGTTCAGAAAATGTTGCAATATTCAGTAGGTTGCCAGAAAAAAAGCATTTATGCCTCTCAATTCAACACAGCTACTGTTGCAACCGGTCTGTACATCTCTATTTCTACAGTATGTAATGTACCTTTGTTATTTAAGCAATAAACCATGAGAGGCAGTGGGTTACAATGATTCTAGAACAGCTCAGGGGGGTTGTTAGGCACGATGTGAAGTGGAATATTTGCGTTGTAAGTGGTTATATATATATAAATATATATATATATATATATATATATATATATAAATATATATGTATATATATATATATATAAAAAAAATATATAAATATATATATATATATATATATATAAAATATATATATATGTATATATAAGTCATGACCGAAAGAACGAGATCACGGATACAAGCGGCCGAAATGAGTTTTCTCCGGAGGGTGGCTGGGGTCTCCCTGAGAGATCGGGTGAGAGGTTCAGTCATCCGGGAGAGACTCGGAGTAGAGCCGCTGCTCCTTTGCGTCGAAAGAAGCCAGTTGAGGTGGTTCGGGCATCTAGTGAGGATGCCTCCTGGGCGCCTCCCTAGGGAGGTGTTCCAGGCGTGTCCGGCTGGGAGGAGGCTGCGGGGTAGACCCAGGACCAGGTGGTGGGACTACATCTCCACACTGGCCTGTGAGCGGCTAAACATTCGCCAGGCAGAGCTGGTTGATGCTGCCAGGGAAAGGGATGTCTGGGGCCCCCTGCTGGAACTGCTGCCTCCGCGACCCGACCCCAGATAAGCGGATGAAGATGGATGGATGGATGGATGGATGGATGGATGGATGGATGGATATACTAGATATCCTGATCCTCTGTGATAGTGGTACTGTACGTTAGATAGAGTCATTCAGGAGGCTTGGATGCAGATGGCTTGCGGAAAGAAGCTCTTCCTTAGTCTCTCCATACGATACGTTCACCTGACCCTACCACTCCCTGTAGGGCCTTGCGATCCTGAGAGCTGCTGTTCCCGTACCATCTGGTGATATTCCCAGTCAAGATGCTCTCGATTGTGCATGTGCATGAGTAGAAGCACGATCGAGCAACACACACCAACATGAAATGTAATAATTTATTGAAAACAAAACATAATTCTTCCGCCAAGTAATATAGTTCCTCAAGCTGCAAAATGGTTGCCAAGCAACACAGGCAGGAATACAAGCTAATCAGCTACTAACCAAAACATGCCAGACTTGACATTGATAGTGCTAGCCATGACTGATACTATATACTATTCTTCTGGTTTGCTGTGCAACATATAAACTTATCAGTTGTCAAAACGAAATGCCAACAAACCTTATACTAGTGTTTCCAAATAAATGTTGAGCTTGTTTGATAGCACTATATTATTTCGACTGCCTATTGCGATATAGGGCTATGGCCATCCAGTCACGAATGACAGGAGCTAGCCAACTAGCATAGCTTTAGATGAATGAACAAATGTGTTTTTTGTGAACATTGCGGCGACCAACTTTTGGTATGGTCATTACCTTGGAGCCCTGACTTGTGTCCTGTCTGGACAGTTCTTGTTAACGGGTCCAGCAAGAGTGTATGATGCGGTCATGAAGCTCCGCTGAGCTCTGCTTATGCCCTTTTTGCATCATCATCTATGGGAACCAATCAGGGACTGGGGGCGGAACAGCAGTTATAATTCAGTCTCCTGATTGGTGCCCCATTTTCTGGGAAAACTCAAATCGCTCTGGGGGGCTTAAAGTCTAGACTCATAGTGAAAACGTCCCAAAAAATGTTGCGATGAGGTTTACCAGGCTGCATATGGTGCAACACAGATGCTGTTGCAGACGACACAGGACAGGGTGCAGGACAGGACAGTGCAAAGATATGACAAAAATTATAAGAAATTGAATTGTGTTGAGCAAGTGAAGAGTTTGAGGGTGATCCTGTTTCCAGATTGTCTATTGCTAAAAGTCTCATCAGTATTGCTATGAAAATAATCAGCCAGATCAGAACTTCCCACTAGGCAGTGTCAAGTTTACCCTAAAAATAGCAATCAGCTAATCATGATAAACAAACAGTACCCCATACCAACTCATCTCCATATAATCGCTGGCCCTCAAGGAGATGAAAAGCTTGTGCTATAAGCTATTTACTGTAGCATGGCTAGCCTGACGAGAGCTGCGGATGACCTGAAATGGCAACCCAATGATGAATTGAATCCCTTTCTTTCTTTCTCTCTCTCTCTCTCTCTCTCTCTCTCTCTCTCTCTTCTATGTTCAATCCCGTCTTTCATTCTCTCACTTTTCAGTCTTTGGTCATGCTCTCATTTCTTTGTGGCCACAAACAGTCAATTATGATTTAATAAATAAACCATCAAAACAATTCAACTTAATTTTACAGTAAACTTCCACTGAAGATTCACGCAAAAGGTATTTAGATGAAGCTACTTTGTCCTTTGTAGCACAGCCATCTAATGATCCTTCCTCCGGTCTTATCAGGCATCCATTTTAGGTCAGGGAATGGAGTGGCTCCGATATCTCTTCTCATTTGAGACAGGTACTAGTATAGTCCACTGATAAGATTGAAAGGTTGATACGAAACTCTTGTTAAAGTGTTAGAGTAGCTCAGGACACTCAAGAGATGAGATTGATCTCATTGGAAAGAAAGAACAAAAAAGTATCAATTGCTGGATTAAACTCATTCATTCAATGAGCTGGCATGGAAGGTACTGTAAATCATCTATGTGTCAAACTGGAAAGCTGTCAAGTCACAGGACGATTTCCTGAAATACAATAGGAGGTGGCTAAAGCAATACATGTGCTGTGCATGTAATCCGTGCAACCCTGGTTCAAGACCAGTGATTTCCAGGGTAGACACTGCCAAAGTAGTGGTATTTATATATGTCACTCAGTGGGCGTACTGATACTGTATGTCACAGAGCATGACTCATTTCTGAAATCAATGTTACAACCGTCAATCCATCACATTAAGGAAAGTCGTTATTTTGTCATAAATTTCAAAAATAGCACACGGTGTAGGAGGCGGCAACACACACACACACACACACGAGTGTCCACCGATGAAATGTTTCTCTGCTTTGAACAGCATCCATGCTGTCCTTCTGCCCGGGGACCAAGCCAAGAGTTCTGTCCACTCTTGATTAAATCTGTTATTCTGTTTTTATATTGAGGTTCTTGGGAGGAAACCCTTGTGAACACAGGGAGAACACGCAAACTCCACACAGAAAGGCCCGAGAGATACCCCTGATCTGAGTACCCAAGAGATACCCCTGATCTGAGTACCCAAGAGATACCCCTGATCTGAGTACCCGACCACCCTGGGGAGATACCCCTGATCTGAGTACCCGAGAGATACCCCTGATCTGAGTACCCGACCACCCTGGGGAGATACCCCTGATCTGAGTACCCGAGAGATACCCCTGATCTGAGTACCCGACCACCCTGGGGAGATACCCCTGATCTGAGTACCCAAGAGATACCCCTGATCTGAGTACCCGACAACCCTGGGGAGATACCCCTGATCTGAGTACCCGAGAGATAACCCTGATCTGAGTACCCGACCACCCTGGGGAGATACCCCTGATCTGAGTCCCCGAGAGATACCCCTGATCTGAGTACCCGACAACCCTGGGGAGATACCCCTGATCTGAGTACCCGACAACCCTGGGGAGATACCCCTGATCTGAGTACCCGACCACCCTGAGAGATACCCCTGATCTGAGTACCCGACCACCCTGAGAGATACCCCTGATCTGAGTACCCGACTACCCTGGGTAGAACATCCTCAGTGCCGACAGCGTCCCAAGCGGGAATTGAACCAAGAACCTTCTTGCTGTGAGGCGACAGTGCAAAGTGCCGTGCCATTGTACCACTATTAGGGGGCATACAATATATTATGCTGTATATGTCTAAATAAATACAGACTGAAGGTCCCCGGTTCAATCCCAGCTCCCAGCAGTGTGCAGAAGTGTCCTTGAGCAAGACACCAAAACCCAAAATCGCTCACGTGCTGTACGGTGGCGCAGTACCTAGTAGTCACCTCACACCTGGAGGATGGGGGAGGATGGCTTGGATGGGATAAATGCAGGGGACAATTTCCCACTGTGACCCATGGAGGTTGCGAGTGTGTGCTGTGTGCCATGCACGTGATCACCATGTGGCCGAATAACCCCCCCCCCCCCCCCCCCTTTTGAATTTAATCTTTAAATGTAATTTCATTTTACAGTTGAAAGCCGTTTGTGTGGAACGAACTGTACTTCCCATACAGAGCAGCTAGTGTGGTTTTCATGATGCTTAAAAGGGGCTGTATTTCACTAGGCTCACACGGCTTAACGCCCTTGCATCCTTTAAATCTAAGGTCATAAACACACAAGTTGAAAGCATCTGGCAGACGAAGGCCAAAGTAACTTTATGCTGAACACTAGACCATTCCAGACCATTCAGAGGATCGGGATGCATCCCTTTAAAGGCTCTTTAGTTGATCCCTTAGTAGCATTCTCCTCCCGAGTAGGAAAAATTGGGACATTTTAAATTATTGAAATGAACCCCTGAGAATGAGAACTGGTAGCTTGCCCTCATAAAGCAGTTCAATACAATAAGTCCAACTATCAATTTTGTTCTTGATGGTTCATTGCATGCCAAGGACATAATTCCGCTTATGGTTACTGAGATGGACCACATAGAAGTGTCAGCATCTCCTTTTTAGAGGAAGAAGGAGAGGTGGCCACTTCAAATTCGAACCTGGTCTCCGGAGAGCATTTTAGCAACTCCCATAGTAGTGCATCACTACTTCACTTCCCAGAGGGGCCACTGTGTAGGAAATAAAGACAGCCAGTCTTGACTATTGAGATCCATTCCTCCGAGAGGTGCTCCACAGTCATTTCCATTACTCACTTTGCTTCATCCTTCAAAAAGAGGAAGGGAGGAGACCAGGCTAAAGTATCGAGATGCACCCAACTGGGATTCAGGAGGCCGGCCCCTATAAGATCAGATCAGCTCTCACCGAGCACCCGTTCCCTGGAGGAATCAGAGCCACAGCAGCCCCTGTCTACCGCCACCGCCTTCTCAGAGGCGCCGTCTTGACAGGGACACCAGACATTCCCAGAACTGTGTGTTTACCTACTGCTGTTGTGACAGGGCCTCATAAATCACGCTTATCTCCTGCCGTTGGCACACGCCGCTTTTGTCCTTCGCACAATGGGAGCCCGATGCCGACAGTCGGGGGTGGTGGCGGCGGTGGGCCGCCAGAGGGCTGCCCCACCCGCAGGCACGCGCACACACACACACACCAACGCATGCATGCATATAAACCCACACTTATGGATAGGCACATGCACACCTATTCTATTCTCAGAGAGCAGTCCACAACACCCACCGTGAGTCTAGCCCACTCCACCCCTCTCATCACCTACCCCCGCCATCGTAGCCGACCCCCCGGCGCTTCAACAATGTGCCAACCTCCTCACCCAAAAAAATACCCCTCTCCTCCCCAGAACAGGAAGAAGCCTAGTTCCCCTTCCAGGCGACAAATGTCCTTGTAGCACGTACGTCAAACGCACTGTCAAGGAGGAGTCCACATTAATAAGCGTTTACAGACAATCACCAGTAGAATTTTTTTTAATTTTTCACAGCATGTGGGACCTGATTGTTTTTTCTTCCTATTTTACTAACGCCAGATGACATCATTACATTACAAAAACATCTGGGTCTCTGTCAGGAAAGGTGTGGGTTGGGCGAGAAGTAATTTTGTGTATTTGCACAATAATATGCATATATAATTTTAAACCATTTAAACCAATGAACACAAACAATGGCACACACACGCATACACGCGCACACACACACACACACACACACACACACACACACACACACACACACACACACACACACACACACAGTAACAATGGCTGGTGCCCAAGATTTGAAGCTGTGGGAAATGTGGATCTAAGGATTATAAATTACTCGCACAACACACATATTATTACCATATTTCAAATAAAATCTGTCTCCAATAACTTCCCATAACTGCCCACCTAATAGAAGGGTAGTGTGATGTATGTTGAAAGAAGGAATTCCCCTGGAAACACAGCCCTGCCTTCCACCTCCATTAGTATTTGTAAGGCTGTCATGGCATTATCTATATCCCCATACATTACATGTGCCCCACACACTGGGGGCTATTGACACATACATTCGGCTCATATATCAACTTAAAACCATAACTCATAATGCGTTGTGGGCATGGTCCCACCCCTAGTATTAACTGGGGTGAGATTGATACTTTTACTGCAAGTCGAGGCGAGGAGAGCTACAGAAATATGTTTGCCTTTATCTGCTACCAGGGCTGGGTAATTTGGAAGGTAATAATGGAGAAGATTTCCTTTTGCCCATGCTACTTATTGGAGGAAAACTAATTTTCCGCTTTACTCAAGGAAAGCATTTGGCATTCTTTATTTCACAGTTGAACATTTGACTAGTATGGCCTTGAAAGAAAATAATCTCATTGTATTTTTTATTATGTCCACTTTTCAAAGTTTTCTCCTCGGCCTACGCCAATGCAAAGCAGTGAATTGGTAGCTGGTACAGTAAAAAGCAAAACTACTGCATGGACAGTACTTATTAATTCAAATCGACTAATAAAACACCAATACATATCTATCATTATAGCATCCCTACAGAGGTTATTTTACTGAAAAATCAGGGAACAGGACAGTGAAGGGACAGAGAAGAGAGAAGTCTCAAGACTCATACATCAGTGGAAACCTGGGGATGGAAGTGAGAATGAGGAAGGCGTTAAAGCAAGAAATGCAGATAGAGGCCGGGGTGTGTTCTCAGGAATTTGATCTTGCCACGGTGGCGTGCCAAACTTTAATCTTGTTAAAGGGAGATAAGGAGAACGTGAAAAGCAAATATCATATTTTCAGATACTCAAGTCGTGATTGAATATGAGTTATGAGGCAAGTGGTTTGTAGCTGTGGTGAAGCTAACAAAGTAAAAACACTCAGGGTCTGGTTGGACAAAGCAGATAGAGGCTATGAATGAAATTTCAGTCTCACTAATGTTACACACACCATTTGTTCTTCTCCGTTTTCCTACCTGACAACTGTTCTAACTTTGTAGTTCATTCGCCTAGAATCAGTCTGTTAAAACTACAATTTGGTTCTGTGTGACATCACTTCCCTGTCCTCTTCATCCTGAAAATGTATGTCACTTCCTTTCTCACGTTATAAGGTATCACTTTCGATCCCCAGTCCCTCACTCTCGCGTAGGATACACTTACTGTGCAGAGTCCGTTTTGCAAATCGTAACATAGAATAAAACTATTGTCTTTTGTTTGAAACCAGCTTGAATCTACCACATCGCATGTTCTTTGAAATCTACCTTAAACCAAGTATAGATTTTCATTCATAAGGCCTCGGGTTTCCTGTCCATCTTAATGATTCTTAGATCTGAATCATTCCAATTGAAATGTAATTTCGAATTTGATGTTCATTTGAAGAGCAGTTACTCACTATGCATTATCATTGGATGGCTGCTAAACAGGGCCATTCCAGTGCCACTGCACACCACTAGATAAACACAACTCCATATTTACAATTACTATTTAAAAGGTCCCCTATTATGAACACTCTCACTTTTTCAGTGCTTGTGCACATACATGTGTGTCTCTGGCCTACTAAGACAACAAATGTGAAATAAGACAACCCAGTCAGTTTTTTGTGGGCAGACACATTCTGAAAACGTAATTCAGCTCCTCCCCTTCTGATGTCAGAAGGCAACCCGTTAGAATTATATACCGCCCCCCAGATTGATTTTTTTGATTTTTTTTTAACTAACCAACAAACTTCTGGAGGCAGCTGAGAGTGGGGGTGGGGAGCAGCAGCTCATTTGCATTAAAGCTACAGACATAGAAATAGCCTGTCCAGAACAGGACTGGAACAGAGGGGTACACCACAATCAATTCACAAAAATGGAGGGCTTCACCACACCCAATTCAAAAATGCGATGGGTCTGGAACTGCTGAGTTTATTTATATATTGATTTCCAAGGGTCATTATCAATAGTCACAGACCAAAATGCCACTGGACATAATTGGATAGACCTATGATCAATCAGAGCAATGAAATGTGGGTAAATTGTCATGCCATCGTATCAAATGGGGTCATTGTATGGGTTGCCCCATATAAGATAAACGGTTGTGATTAAACCCAGTAAATATGGAACTGGATGGGAGTGTGGCCAGACTGATCTGCAGAGAGAATCAGAATGTGAGCTGATGGCAAAGCTAGGCTAATAGAGGCAAGCTAGAATGCTTAATCTGAGTGTTTTTTTCAGCAAATGTATTCAAAGACATGTTTTGGGGACCCCAGAGGTGCACTTTAAAGCTCAATGAGATAACTTGTTTATGTTTCAATATTCACTTGCTATTAGTTTATGAATTGGCCTTAGCAATACCCCAGAAATCTTTTTTCGTGACATGAGACTGCATGAGACCCTGTGAATTTATTATTTTAGAATTTTGGTGTACTGGCTAGTACACTAGCGGGAAATCTTGTGGTGGAAACGGAAGTGACACGTTTTGCATGTCACAATATCAGGAAGACAACAAAAACGTCGCCCTGCGAAACGAAATCTACAAGCACATACAAGAAAGAAGACCGGTATTACCTGCATCCTTCCAGAAAGTAGCTACAATCTTCCAATCCAGTCTGCGCCACGCGCATTTGTTATCATTTTTTTCCAATCATTACAGCGAGTGAATGGGGGATTGTGGGAAGTGTGGTTCTTAAAAAGGAGTGCCGATTTTGTGACGAGGGGCTGCCAAAGTGCCGAGTGTTCTCATGTAGCTTTAAGCTAATGGATAGAGTTGATGATATACCATTTGTAATACAAACATTGCTGTTACAGCATGTCATGGATTTGGTTTCAATAAGCACATTTGTTAATTAATCTATGTAAAGTTATGTAAATGTATGCATATTAATGTAGAACGTGGGTAAATTACATTAATTGAGATAGTACACTGCCCTAAGGTAAGGCAGCTTGGCTCTGTTCAAGACACGATGATCAAGACTCGATGAAGACCTTGTGGTCAAAATGTTACAGGCTCAAATAAAACATAGAAGCATTTAAAGCAGTGTGCAGTCTTTGTTTTTTAATCATTACCAACGTTCATGATTCAATACATTTGTACAACTCTAGCACCTACAAGAGAGATCTGAATGTAAGAACTTTTCTGTATGTCCATGGCTTTTTGGGCTTTGCTTAGTTCAACACCTGAGGCACTATCCCCCAGTGTGAATAAAATGTTTCTCAACGTTAACTTCAGCACACGTGTGTGTGTGTGTGTTTGTGTGCATGTGGATGTATACATATATTCAGATAATGTGTGCACTTATAACCCCCCCCCCACACACACACACACACACATCTATCTAGCACCACAGCAGTGTGGGCTTCAAATGCAAATGGAGGCAGCTCCGAGGCTGAGCCCACACTTGTGCTGGCCAGAGGCAGGAGATGGCACCGAGGCTGAGCCCACGCTTGTGCTGGCCAGAGGCATGAAGCCGCTCCACCATGGCTGACTAGATTAGGATTAGTGTGATTAGACAAGGTTGCTGTAGGGAACACAACACTGCAAACATCCACAAAAGCACTCATCAACAGTTACGTCACTATCAAAACAGAAGAAAGACAGAAATGACAAAGAAGTAAGCATAACAAAGTGTCTTTCAAAATCGCATAGACGTGGATTCATATATTTACTATAATTAGAGATTTGGTGGTGTGTGCGTGTCTGTGCCCCTGTAACCATAACATCTCCAGCAGGTGTAGGTTATTGGTAAGGACCCAAGGACGTGGATGAAGCTGAGAAGATGTATGTTTTGGCTAATTTTGCAGTAACATAATACTGCTGTGGAGTTCCACCCATTCTTTCACAAGGTGCTGCTCCGGCATACATATCCAACCTACCCATGTCAGGCGGAGTAACACAGTGGCTGCTTGGTTAGGTTTAGCTCAGAGTGCAATTAGCGAGTGTTTTCAATAAATGTTGAGTTCATGCAGTTAAAATCAAGTCTCTGGACATTCATCATATCAAGTCTTCCGGTCATATGAAAATGCTCATGGAATGTGATTGTAAGTATACAAATAGCAAATTGTGCTCATGCTAAGCTAATAAAGCTAGCCAGCTGGCAATGCATACTGAGAACTGCAGTCTTCTTCGTCTTCGTCGTATGGGTAGGTTGGTTTTGCCCTCTCCCTTCAGGCTTGGGGCCAAGGGGCTATCGTTTTACCACCCCGAGCCTGGGTGAGGGGATCATCTGGGCTATATATCCGGGCACACCTCCAGGAGCCACGTCACAGTTTCGACCGTCAGGCCACGCATTCCGCTGGGTGTCCGATATATCGGACAGTCGTGGATGACGTGGTCTGCAGTTTGTTCCTCGGTGCCACACTCGCACGCCGCACAGGATGCCAAGCCCCATCTGTGCATCGATGAGCGGAAGCTTCTGACGCTGGTCCGGAGATTATTAAGTCTCACCCACGCCAGTCTGGCTAAGTCCATCCCGGTAGGGGAAAGACCGACGGCCGTGATAAAATCACAGTGTCTGGAGGAGTTTGCCTCCCACTCTGCACGCCAGGTGTAGTCCGCCCATCCTGCCTTACTGATGTTAAGATCTCTGCATTGCTGCAGGAGATCCTGTGAGGCAGGCACAAAAAGGTGTCTCGACATGAGACACCGGGGAGGCTCCGCTGTTGCAGCGAGCCTGTCGTGGAGCAGGTGGTTAGGCTCCACGGCCCGGCAGGTGAGACGTGCTGTGGTTCCGGCGCGTCGGAGGCCAGCAGGCTGGATGCCTGCGAGGATGGGAAGGTTGTCCACAGGAGTGGGACGCAGGCATCCTGTCACGCTGTGCAAGGCTTCGTTGATAGGCAGATCGCTGAAGCGGGTGTGAGCGCTGCAACACCACACCGGTGCGCAATATTCACTGGTCGAGTAGAAAAGGGAAAGGGCTTGTGCCGGCGCCCCAGCCCAATCGGACCAGTCGCCTCATCAATGCCACACGAGCTGTTAACTTCTTGCACAGTGACTCGAGGTGTCGGTGGAACGTGAGCAACCTGTCCAATGTCACACCGAGATAGGTTGGTTCGGCGCAGCATGGCAGGAGTGTTCCATCAATGTGTATTCGGAGCTCACGTTTGGCTTCCTTGTTGTTAAGGTGGGAGGCCGCAGACAACGTCTTTGCCTCGCTGAGCTTCAATCTCCATTTCTGGAGGTATGCCGCTAGTGTCTGCATGTCCTCGCTCAGAGTCTCCTCCACGGCCTGCCAGTCTCCAGGGGAGTACACCAGGCTCACTTCCTGGAGACTGTTTGGCAGGTCGTAGGTGTAGATGTTCTAAAGGAGGGGGGCCAGCACTGATCCCTGGGGGATGCGGTTCTTAAGGCGTTGCAACCTGCTTCACTGTCTGCTACCGGTGGTGAAAAACTGCCGTTTCCGTGATCATGCTGACCATGTGCCTGTCCGGCAGCAGGCGGAGCAGCTTGCAAGAGGCCACAGTGCCATACGGTGTCGTAGGCAGCTGTCAGGTCTATAAAGACGGCTCCGGCCTTCTTTTTGGCTGAAAAGCCATCAAAGTGAGTCATCAAAGTGACTTCATCTACAATCGATCTCCCATGTCGGATCCCGGGCTGCTCCTGTGGAAGCAGCAGGTCCATGATTGGTTCGATGCAGGCATAGATGAGGCGTTCGAGGATCTTGAAGGGGATACATAGCAGAGAGATGGGGCGGTAACTCTTGGGGTCCCCTTCAGGCTTGTTTGACTTAGGGATCCCGACAACTAGGGCACTTCTCCAGATTTTGGGGATCTTGAGTTGGCACAACCAGGAAGAGAGGAACGCTCTTAACCAGAAATTCAAGAAAGGCGCGTCATGGAGTTTATGCTCCGGGCAGATAGAGTCAGGTCCCGGAGCTTTCCCTGGCTTTACATGCTGGAGGGCAGCAGCGAACTCCTCCGGTGTGAATTCACTGGAGATGTTACCGCTGCTAGGAGTTGTGGCCTTCCAGAGGTCAGACACTTCTTTTGCCAGGAGACGTGATGATTTGCGGTCTTTGCCCTCATATGTTCCACTTTTCACGGAATTTTGTTTGCAGAGATGGGGCAGTAACGTAGGGAGTGTCTGGACCTACCAGGGAGGTTGTTAAGGATGTTCCATGCCTTGCGGCTGGAGTGTGAGAAGTCAATGGAGTTAATGGCCTCCTCCCAGGGCTCTTGCCTCCTTTGGCTGAGTCTTGACAGTAGGGCTGAAGCAAGCCTGTCTGACTCAGCTCCTGGGGGGGCCCGGAGGAAGGCACAGTAGAGACGTTCGCACTTTGCATTCCAGAACGGTTTGTAGCTGTTGCGACGTCCACGTGTGATGGATTTTTTGGCCGCTTTCACCAGTATGCCGCAGAGTTCCCTGTACGCCTTGTCCACGCTGTTGGTGTTTGGTGGTGGGAGGCAACTCGTGGATCTATGGGTAAGGAGGCAGTAGCGTTTCCATTTGGCCTTTCCTTTCGGAAGTTCCATGGTTTCACCGGCTCACTCAGGACGAGGTCCACAAGTTTAGGCATGGTTATCAGCGATGGTCGATGTTGGGACCTCAGGAACGTTACTAGCACACGTCTATCAGGAAACCAGTTATCAACGCCAACACTCTCTAATGCCAGGTCAGCATTTGTCCCACTTTTCCAGCGACCGGAAACAAAGCTGGCTGCGTCCTTGGGATCGTACAACAGGGCCAGGCTGTTGTTAGCTGCCCAGGCAGCCTGGTTCTCTCCGCCGGGTGTATTGGTGCTGTACCCCCAATCTTCATGCTGGCAATTGAAGTGGCCAGCATAGAGACAGGGGTGGAGGAAGACATATGCTGGTGTGATTCGCGAGGGCGGAGGCCTGTAGACGATGATTTTAAAGCCAGCAACGTCCATGTACAACCACTCAATCTCCGAGCCAGTCAGGGATTGGCTGGCGAGAGTCCAGTTCAACCTTTAGTGGCTGAACCTAGGCCATGCTTCCTGCTTAGGATAGACCCAGCTATAGCAAAATTTGGGAGAACTAGCTTATCTGCTGTTATGCAGTAGGTCTCCTGGAGGAGGATGATGAGGGCCTTGGTGGTGTAGGCCAGGTGTTCGATGACGTCGATCTTACTGGCGGTGAGCCCTTCGGTGTTCAGCTGCAGAATTCTGGGTTGGGAGCTGGCAGAGCAAGCTCCGCCAGTTATCCTCCCCGCCAGTGGCAGCCAAATGCCAGATAGGCTAGCAGCCCTCAGTTGGCAGACTTTGCTTTGCTTGCGGTGGTTAATTGCAGCTACTGACAAGGGGCACCACAATAATGTGTCTGCCTTGCCCCCTTAGAGTCCTAATGTCAGAACAAACAAATGTAGTAGTGAGTGAAATGGAAAAAGATGAAAGTGAAAAAGATCTGGATTGTGCATATTTGGAACCTGAATATCTCCACAACCAGGCCACTATGAAGTTGATGTGTGGCAATGCATACTGAGAACCATAAAACCATGTGTTCATGTCTTTGGTGCAATTATTAATGAGTTCCGAACGACATGGGTATGTGTTCAACGGGCACGGGCGAGCTTGCTAGCTACAGTAACTACAGCTCATGTTAGTAGCTACTGTATGAAGCTGTGTTGTTGAGTCCTAAATGGCCACATTGGCATTTAAGTTAAATTAGGATGCACAGCTTCCACTGAATCATTCCCAAGGGTATTGAATGTAAGCTACAGATTGTTTTTTCTCTTCAGTTCATGAACCCTGATGGGCGATGCAACAATATAATGGAAAGTGCAATTTGCACTAGTTCACTCTAAAAGTAAAAAGTGTTGGGTGTGTCTGTCCATGTTGGTGCATACATTTTCTCTCATTTCAGAACTAATATAATTCCCATTGTGTGATAAAGGAACCATTCTGGAGATCTGACCAACATGCAATGACTGAGGTCCACGCTGTTGTACCCACACCGGTACTCACTAAAGCATACAGTCTGGCAGTAAAATCCTATGAACTGGAGAAAAGACAGGAGGAAACATTTTGTTTAATTAATGCATTCATAGAGTAGAACACGCGTACATACAATAGAAAACACATTCATACAGTGTTCTAAGATACACCACATTTGAATGAAACATTTTGATGCAGCGATAACCCAGTAGCATCTATCATTCTGGAGAGATGACTGTTGAAATATGCAGTAGATGAAAATTGAAAAAGGTGGTAAGTGCTTTTCCTGGCTCTACCACTTCCTCTATCCTTCCTCCCCATTCTCTATCCTTCTCTTCTCCCTGCCTATCCACCTTGCTGGATATCATTGCGGAAGGATGCCTAGAGAAATTCACCAATCTGAAAATAAATTGCAAAGTAATCAAATTTAGGGATGTGGATTGAGGATTGTCCCAGCTACACTTTCCCTACATTATAAATTCCATATTTTTCTCGTCTCCATCTATTCTCTTACTCCACAGGCTCTCCATTCCTCCCTCCCTCCCTCTCTCCTTCCCTCCACTGCCTAGGCCCTCATCTCCGCCGGTGATGCCCTCCCCTCCCCCCATCCCAGCAGTCTTTCATCTGACAGGTGACCTCGCAGCGAGGCGGTTGTGCACGACTGGCCACGCCTGCACAGATGTGTCCCTTCACGTCCTCCTCTGTCCCCGACCCTGTGACGTGTCCACCTCCCTGTCTACCACTTGTTTCCCCACGGGGCGCTGCGAGAGGTGCTCTCCTCATCTGTCCTCTACTGTCCTTTCTTCCTTCCCTCGCCACCCCACCCGCCCCCCCCCCTTTTCTCCCTCTCTCCCTCATTTTGTCGTTCATCCATAGTTGCTCTTGTAAGGTTGTGCTGCCGTGTTGCTCTCTTTGCATCCCCTGTTCTCCCTTTAACTCCTCCTGTCGGCTTTGTTCTTCATCTCCCGTGTTTCTTTCCACCTCCCTCTGTTCCTTAACACTCATACATCTCTTTCCTCTTCTTCCCTTCCTGCCCTCATTTCCTCCCTCTCGTCTGTCTTCCCTCCTCTCTGCCCCATCTGCTTACCTTCTGTCTCATCAGTTCTGAAGGCTTTGATTAGTATTTTCAGAAAGGCATAACCTTCAGTGTTCTATTTGAACCAGCTAAAAACAGCCCAAAGAGACCCAAGTGCAGCGAGTTACAAGTTACTTTTAAGGTGGTTTTAATTAGGCGGCACAAGAGGCTGCATACAGATGGCCCTCGCGGGTTTGAGGTCAAGATCCTAGGACGTGGGGATTTTTAATAACTTGTGAGTATTTCTAAGTTTCAACTGCATTCTAGGGTTGTAATCGGGAGACTTTGTTCTTGTATCATTGGCCTTTGAAGCTAAAGCCAGTCAGTGCTCAGCCAAGGCGGCGGGTTAATTAGTTTGGCCAGTATGTTGCAAGCTGTTAATTCACTGTGATAAAAGAGTTACTTTTTGAAAAGAAGCTTGACTATGAGTGCAGAAAGGCATCAACAATATGAACAGGCACACACACACACAAACTGGTACAGCACATGCACAGTACATTTCTTCATAATTAATGGTTGGTTGGCCCTTTTAGCAACTGCCTCTGGTTGCGACATGAAAGATCAATCTGACGAACAAAGGAAGAGATCAGATCTTAAAAACTTAACCACAAATGCTCAAGTCAAGTGGCATTTTAACACACTCCACTAAACAAAATGAACCCTATCATTATTTGTCAAATATTTCATTTTGTTGCCTCAGTCATTCATTGGCTGATACTCAGTGTGCCAAACTCCAAACTGTGCCAAAGTCCCAGAGTTCCTTTCTAATTACTGTATTCACGATGTGAGCCAGAAGGAAGGGCCCTCATTTGCCGGAGAGGAGCAAAAAGGCCACAAAGTGCAGGAGGTGTGGAGGTGACCTTTGGAAAATAAAGCACTTGGCCAGACTGGGAAAAATTACATTACCCACAAAAGTCTTCCCCTCTGGTGATTTTTCAGTCACTCCTTTTTGGAGCCAGCCAGCCCACTGGCCAGTGGTAGTGCAAGGTAACCTTTATCTAATTGATGTCTGTGCATGCTCAGCGCACCATGAGGCCATATTGCGAGGGAGAAAAGAGTAGGCCTTTCCTCAGCGTGGGGGAGGGGGGGGGGGGGGGTGGCGCTGCTGCTGTTGTTATAATAAAGACAAATTACATGTGTGCATAGATCTACAGTAAGTGGGTGGGTGTTATGTGTTGTAATTTTTCCAATATGGAAATGGGGGACACTACACCATAGTTTGTTGGAAAACCATAGCACACTGGTCACACACCAAACACAAACATACCACAACCCCAGAGGCAGAGCACACCGACCAAACAGAACCCAACAACTGTTGGCTGTTTGCGTTTGTTGGTGTTTATTGGGCCAGTGTGAACTGACCTTAAAAGGGCTGTTGGCTGTTGAGGGATAGCTGCATTCCCTCTTCACCAATCCAGTGTTTAAGTGCAGTCCAATAACAATGCTGCTGTTCTCCAAAGTGCAGTGGTGTGTGCACTACCGCCATGACTATCCAGCCATTATGGATAAATGTGTAGGCCCTAGGTGTGATAACTACCACTTCGGAATAATGTCATTGCTTCACTGCCATCATGACCATGCAGCCTGTCTTCACAGTTCATCACAGGAAATAGACCTGGACAAAAGAACTGAGAACTGGGGTTGAGGTCAGTTCTATTTCGACTCAATGGCAATACCTTGCAAAAGCATGGCAGTAGCAGAAATGTCTGCTGGCCAATCGCATAGCTATGCCTCTGCTCACGCCACAGAGGTTCAAAGTAAAGTGACCCCAAAGGAGCAAGAGAGAATCGTCTAAAATTAGACGGCAACAACAAGGAATTCAATACATTGTGCTTTTTGATAAAAGCTTGACATGTTTGGACATTCCCTTTTGTGAAAAACTTTCTAGGTGATGTGGCACCCTCTTTTCTTAAAGGACAATGCTCGTTTTTGACAACATGGACCTTATTTACGACATATTTTAAGACGTTTGACTCACCGAGATCACTTTGGTGTAGTTCGGAGGCATGTAGAAGAAATTTAAAATCCAGTATATCCATGTAATGGCGGTGGTTGGGGCACTTAGAATGCAGTTTCTAAAAATCTATTTTCTGCCGCGAAACGGTTGTTTTCATCAATCTGTCTTGATGAATCGCTAGTTCTGCTTACATAGAGCATAGGCCTGTTGTGGTTTTTCACGTCTCTGTAATATGATCTTTAGAAACGTCTTTAGACACGAAATAGCTTCCTCACTTGCTCCAGCACGCATGCGCACAGCGTGCTGGAGCAACGATTGCGCGCTGTGCGCATTAGTGCTGGAGCAAGTGAGGAAGCTATTTCGTTTCGAAAGACGTTTCTAAAGATCATGGCATGTGAAAACCACAACAGGCCTATGCTCTATGTAAGCACAACTAGCGATTCATCAAATGTCGTATGTCATGTCGTAAATAAGGTCCAGGTTGTCAAAAACGAGCATTGTCCTTTAAATACCGGTCATCAGGTCTTTACTAACTGATAGTAACATTTGAGACTGTAATACAGAACACGTGGCAGTGAATCCTGTTACAAAAAGATGTGATCCTACACAGGCATTAGCTCCTCATTCTGCTCAAATGTGTACGCAATCAGAGACGTCCAGCAATCCAAAACAAATGTGTTACAGGCCTCTAAAAATAGCCATCCAGTATGCTTAGTTAAAGGTTTTCAAGCCCCCACTGTTGCTGCTCACACCCTCCACTTTGATCTCCTGAATGTATTTACTGTTGATTTCTCTTCCTCTGCAAACCTGCTTAGGAATGAGTGGTGCAGATAGAGGGGTAGCAGCAGTGTCCATCTATGACTAATGGTCAAACTACAGTAATACAGGAGCATTTTCAGTGGGCATGCTTACTGTATGTTGAATACAGTATTAAAATATGTTTTTAATTGGTTGATGGGGAAAATGCATCGGCCCATTTGACTCAAAATTAGACCGCGTTCAAAACCGTTCCCTATTACAGAAATAGTGGACTATATTGTGTTTACCATTTTTCCCCTAGTGTCTGGATTTTCAATGGTTAATTTGATTGACTATACAGTATACTGAAGTGCACTAAAAATACCCACAATTCACAGCAATTTCTAGTGAGCAGAGGATGTACCCTACAATTTCTTGCTCACTACACTACATTTATCACAAGTGTTGGGTGAGAAACATCATCAAGGATACACCCCTGATGGAATCCCCCCCCCCCCCTCCCCCAGTGTGTGTCAACCTCCGTAGGACGTAGACTGGACATCCAGTGTTGACCTCCGTAGGACGTAGACTTGACGTTCACAACGACTTGGGGAGGGGGCGCAAATTCCATCAGAAGTAAGTTAGGGGGGCTCTAGGGAAGAAAGGTTGGGAACCACTGATCTAGGCAGTCCAGACCCAGGGCCAGGAAATTCCTGAAGGATCCCAATCACCCGGACAACAGACTCTTCAGTCTGCTCCGGTCAAGGAGGAGGTAGAGTACTGCATACTCAAAACCAACTCTGAGACTCAGAAGGAGTTTCTTCCCTTAGTCCATCAGAATCCTGAATGAAGAGATAGCCTGTTGAAATCAATCGACTATCAAACTCCATTCCTATCTAACCCTGCACAGCCCCACCTACTCTATATGGTAAATAGTAAATGGACCGCACTTATATAGCGCTTTTAACCAAAGCACTTTACAATGGCCTCTCATTCACCCATTAACATTCCAATGGTGGCAGCTGCCATGAAAGGTGCTAGCTTGCTCATTGGGAGCTATTTGGGGTTCAGTGTCTTGCCCAAGGACACTTTGACAGGAGCCGGGATTTGAACCGCCAACCCTACAATCATTGTACACCCCGCTCTACCTCCTGAGCCACAGCCAGGTGCTAACAGAAGAATATTTCACTTCTCGTTGTACCTGCAATGATGTAGTACGTGACAAATAAAGCTGACTTTGACTTTGCACTCATACAAGGATATCCATGGTGCTGTCCATGGTGCTGATCATAGATGCAGACTTCTGGAGCTCTCCGAGGTGCTGAAACCCACATCTCTATATCTAAAAAAGCCCCCTTCTATGCGAGCCCTGTACTGTTCCTTGGAGCTGGATCTCCATGTGCCTGTGTGCGTCACCTCTCTGCTCTTCTCGCCTCTGTATTCCCTTGTTACCCACCTCCATCAGAATATTAAAAACATCCGTGTTTACCCTGTTTGATCTTTAATCTTCCAGACATTCTATTTGCATAAATGTATCTGAAATGTAATATGTCTGACTAGGCATCTGGTCTCTGTTTTAATGAGCTGAAGTGTTCAGAAATGAATTAATCCTGGCGAAGAACACACATGAAATGTGTTTAGATGTGTACCCAATCACAGAAGTGCTAAACCATATTTAGGATCCCAGTGTCTTGTTAACGAGTGGCTGTGTACACAAAGGGAAGGCAATTCAGCTAATTCAGTGTTATCATCTAAGCTGTGCTTCTATAGGTCTGGAAGAACTGTGTGTGTGTGTGTGTGTGTGTGTGTGTGTGTGTGTGTGTGTGTGTGTGTGTTTCCTCAGATATTGTGCAGTCCTCCCCCTGAGGCCGTAGCAATCAAGAGCAAATCAAGGAAGGAGCCTTTTGAGATGCAGCCCCTGGTGTGCTTCAGTTAGTGTGTGTGTGTGTGTGTGTGTGTGTGTGTGTGTGTGTGTGTGTGTGTGTGTGTGTGTGTGTGTGTGTGTGTGTGTGTGTGTGTATGAGGACTTACCAATTTGACAGGTATGGAAACCATGTGCATGGCTGCAAGCAAATGCCATATCGGGATGGCTCAGGTATAATATAAATGTGTTGAGTGTAGATTGGAGTGAAGACCCAGACACACTATGTGACTGGGAGGAGGGCATATATTATCTGTCTGTGTGCACACTTTTTTTTTTTGTTGAGTGTACTCCTGTGTGTATGTCGCTGTGTGAACTTGTGATTATGTGTTGGTGTGTGTGTGTGTGAATTAAGCAGGCTGTCCCACAGCAGGCCAGCCCCTTAACAGCACACCCAGTCTTCCCAAGACCACCCAGGGGTCTGTCCACCAGCTGTGATGTGGCCTGCACCAAGGGGGTGGGGGCTCCTGGATTGCGGGGCAGGGGGAGGCGGTGCACAGGCATGAGAACCACAGGGGGGAGGAAGCCTTCCTCTTGGGCGTGGTTAAATTGTCTGAAATGGCTCCCTCTTAAAACATCCTCTTCCAGCACCTGCTGTTCGGGTGCTTTTGTTGGAAGGGTAATGTACGGTTAAGAACCAACCCCATCTATGTCCCGCCCTTTCTTCCTTCAACCAATCCCCCGCTGCCTGAGGCTCAAGGTCGGTAACTCGTGGAAACACGCTGCGAGCCCTGGAGACAGCCTCTGGTGTGGTTATACAGCTACTCCAGAACCAATCATATTTTATTTCTAATTTAACGTCCCATGGCGGTTTTCTCTTCCTGCTTCCGCTTAGGCACTCCACTATACCACAATGCAACGCTGTCATGTTTTACAGATGGAGAAGTGAAGTGAAGAAGACGGTAGCTAGACAGCATACACACACACGGACTGAACTCACAGACCCAGAAACACACACACACAAACACGCACATCACACGCACCCACCCCCTCCCGCACTCCATCCCCTCGCTCGCACCCCCCCCCCCCCCCTTCCCTCTCATTGTAATTGCCTTGTACTGTATTTGTATTATATGTCGTAATTGTCGTATTGCATTTTGTATGTCGCTCTTTCTTCCTTTTTATCTGTTATTTGTATTGTGAAGCACTTTGTTAGGAAGCATGATGGCGGCGCTACGCCCGACAGCAGCCAGCCACTCTCCAATTCCTGGCGTTTCTTGTTAATCTGTTCGTTTGCAGTCCTTTGTTTTTGTTTGACTCCCTTTGTACCTGGGCTGCGCCCCGGGCTGATGTAACCGTTGGTTGGGGGGCACATTATAAATAAAAATAACATAACATAACATAACATAGACGGTAGTGAAGAAGACGGTAGCTATCAGTGGCTAAAACAGTTAGCTAACGTTATGATAATTCCTGTAGCTGTTTTGCTGCTAATGCGAGCTTGAGTTCGTCTCTGTTCCTGCCTGAGAAACAGAAGTTGAACCAACAGCATCAAAATAGCTACAGGAATCATCGTTGTAACTGCTTGCTTGCGTCCATTAATATCCGACGCAATGACGTTCCATGTAGTTTCCGAAAACCGTTTTAATCATTCCTTATGTCGTTCACTATATGGGTAACACTACCTAGGGAATAGGGAGATGGTGAACATTTTTTAACACATCTTTTGTCAGCTCCTTTAGATAGCTTACTCATCCTGATGCCATGTTCCATATGAGAACACTCTTCTAGCTAGCTAGTTAGCTAGCCTACTGTGTTAAACCTCTACTTGTCCCGATACCTTGTTCCATATGAGTTAACAGACATAGACCCGATGTCAGTTACAGAGATAGATACTATAGATAGATAGGCTATGTTCGTAATAATTCAAATACAACCAGACGGAGAACAAGTTGTTTGAGAACAAGGTAAGCTCATCTAATGTGCCAGATGAGCTACAGCTATGGGTCAATGAGTAGTATTACTTCTCCCTCTATGGGCATGCGAGCGGTGGTGCGGAATGCTGCAGACGGTGCGTTGAGACGCCGCGGGTAAGGTTACTACTTCAGAACCAAAATGGACACCCTGTTGCCTGTCACCACAGGATTATCGAATAAACGGTGCAGCATAATGATCCACAGCCTTAGTGATGTAGTAAGACCTAGAGAGATTTAACTGCTGTTGTGCTTGTCTCTTTCGTCCGATAATATGCTCTTTGTAGCATGGAGTGCTATTATATAGGTTGGACTTCAGGAATGTGTGTTCCTTTTTAAAATAACAAGTCTTTGTATATTATCAAGGTTGATAGGAAATAAATATACATTACAGAACAAAGCCCTTAGGCTATCATAAAACCCAGAGAAATGTTCTGGTTGTTGCCCAGCATATAAACTTCATATAATCTCACCTTCTCAGTATAGTTCCATTAACAGAGGTCAGAATGGCATTTCATAAAGCACAATAGTTTATGGAACATTTTATGTGGAAACCCATACCTATGGTGGCTTTGGAGGTCACCAAGGTTCACTGGCTTTCATTTTGAACATGGCCAACGATAGATCGATTGGCCTTATTGATTATGTGGCAAGTAAAACCACCTGGGTCCCCCGGTCTGAATCAGAGACAATGTACAGATTACAATACATCCCTGACTGGGATCCTTGTTTCTTTGGCCCTGGTTTAGTGTAGGGCTCTTTTGAAAAGTAACTACTAACACTAATCACCATCAACATTCAGTATATGATTTAAAAAGTATAGGACTAAGACTTGTCTCCCGGGCACAGTTTAAGATTCTCCAATGAAAAGGCTTATTGTTTAGCCTTATGTTTGGGTAATCAGTGTTGCAAGTTGTTCAGGGCACATTCCCTTGCCCCTTCCCTGTGAACATTGCTGGTCTGAAAAGGTTTGAACATGGGAGTAGCAGATCCATTCACATGCAGTAGATCTACAATAGGGCCATCTAGCTTACACCTATCCAGTCTTCTAACATTCACACAAGTGTCTATAGGGGCTATAGACAGATACTAGATTTTCACAGTTGGTCTATTCATTGTAATTTTGGTTTGGTTTTTAACTTTGGTCACAATAAGAACAAATGTCAAGACTCAAATTAATCTATCAAAAATCAACGACTTGGCTGTAGTAAACAAACAAGTACAAGCACAGATGCTCACACACAAAAGCACACACAGACTCACACATTCTTGACACTTGTAAACCTACACAGTACGTACACTAATGTATCAATCAAATACACACACACACACACACACATACACACACCATGCATGCATTAATGTGTCACATCATGAAACAAAGAGAGCAAAACCCGCAAAAGCGCCCGTCTCCTCTTTAGGATCAACATCAACACATGAAAAGAGGTCATCCATATGCATGGGTTAGATAAACCATGTGCCATGGGAAGATGAGAGGCAGAGAGAAAGAGAGGCGACAGAGCAGACGGGCATCGCCCTGAGCACTTCTCCACGCCGCTACTTCCATCTAAACCCACGTGGGGCGCATCGCTTTGAAAAGGTAATAATACACACACAAGAAAGAACAACGATAAAACCGGGTCAATTAACACACCACATTTCTGACGCTTTTTTTTCTTCTGCTCTGCATGGCGAATGTTTCAAACATGATCACAAAACCCTGCGTCCGCCAGCAGTCTCTCGTTCCGTCATGGAAGGCAGACGTGGGGCGCAAGGAGGAGGAACGGGATGAGATGAAGCAGCAGCAACCAAGTAAAAAACAGCAAAGTCCGCCAGGGATGGGTGGGCCGAGCAATTTTGAGAAGGGGCGCTAAATTGCCTGAACCGATCCATGAGATTGTTTAGCTGCCGTCTTCACTGTCTGTACTCTGCCTTGTTAGATGACTATTGAGATGACAACTGACGGAAGACACAGAACGGACAGCTGGAAACGTCCTGCGGTGTCTGGGGGGTTCAATGCACTGAAGTGTCAAAGACTGAATCCCAAGATTGCAGTGGAAGACATCAAAGTAAACCCATACTAGAGAAACAGGCCCACTTTTTCCCCCCAAACCCCTCATTAGACCACCAGCTGCACCTTCCCTCACACAAACAGAACTAAAATACCAGAACTTTTTTCCTGTTGGCATTCCATTATTATTTTCGCCATGGAGAGCTGATGCCATTTTTCACTCAATTACTGTCCACAAGTGCACAACTTATTTGAGATACAGTATCCCACTACTTTGTGATATACCACTAAAACCTAGCTGAACAGTGTTGTCTACATCAAGCATGTTTTTGTCCATAAGTGTTCCATTTGCCCTAATGTCTTATGTCTGTCTTTTAGCTTATTTCTATTGTTTTTATTGCACTGCATTTCATATTACAGGTTGCCTTTTTAACATCTGGCCAGGGACAGCAGGTGAAAACAAGCCTCTTGGCTAATTCTGGCTCATTTATGATTTATTGTACCCATGATTTATTGTCTTTTAATGTGCATTGTCCCTGATAAATAAACCAATAAAATAAAATAAAAATAAAGCAACCTGTAAACCTCAAAATTACCATCAAGTCAGACACTGATGTTGGACGAGAGGGCCTAACATCACCAAGCGCAATGCCAAGCGTTGAATGGAGTGGTGTAAAGCACGCCGCCATTGGACTCTGAAGCAGCGGAAACGTGTTCTATGGAGTGACGAATCACACTTCTTTATCTGGTAGGGATGCACCGATTGCAAAATTCTGGGCCGATGCCGATGTTTAAAATAACAATCCGGCCGATGGCCGATGCCGATGGCCAATGTTTATTTTATTACATTTTTATTCCCCCTTTTGTGCCAGGGAAACAAAGAAATTAAGTGTTTGGTTCCAAAACACCAATTTTCATTTCACTTTAATTTGAAAGCAAACTACACGTGCGTTTGCAGTGTTACGTCACAGATCTTCTCTGAATCTGCAGCTGGGTAGGCTAGGTTTTGCAACAAAAAAAGCCGTAATTGTTGCGACATAACATCGGCCACTACCATCGGTGAATGTCATTTTATTTGCCGATGGGCCGATGGCAGTCAACAAGGCCAACATCGGCCGATGCCGATGTTCGGCCGATGCATTGGTGCATCCCTATTATCTGGCAGTCTGATGGACGAGTCTGGGTTTGGCAAATGCCAGGAGAACATTGCCTGCCTGACTGCACTGTGCCAACTGTAAAGTTTGGTGGAGGAGGGAAAATGGTCTGGGGTTGTTTTTCTGGGGTTGGCCTCTGCTCCTTAGTTCCAGTGAAGGGAAATGTTAATGCTTGGTGTGGAAGAACTTGACTGGCCCGCACAGAGCCCTGACCTCAACCCTATCAAACACCTTTGGGATAAACTAGAACGGAGATTGCAAGCTAGGCTCTCTCGTCCTATATCTGTGTCTGACCTCACAAATGCTCTTCTGGATGAATGGGCAAACATTCCCACAGACACACTCCAAAATCTTGTAGAAAACCTTCCCAGAAGAGTGGAAGCTATTATAGCTGCAAAGGGGGGACCAACTCCATATTAATGCCTGTGAATTTAGAATTGGATGTCATAAAAGCTCCTGTAGGTGTAATGTGTAGGTGTCCCAATACTTTTGTCCATATAGTGTACTGTATGTTGAAAATGTACAGTGACTTACAGTACACACTGTACATGTGAGGCTTATATCAAAACACTGCAACTGAAAGACAGCTGCTCAGAGAGACCTCAAAAACATAAATACCCTGGTCACTTCCTGCTATTGTTTGAGTGTAACAGTCTGTTTTAAGCGAGTGCCTGTGTGTCTGCACGGGTGTACGTGCACCCACCCAACCCATATTTATGTAACAGAGCCCAGCCCACCCCTGCTTTCATTTTTGATCAATCCATCACACGACCGCCAAATTCCACTCCCGGGTATCCTCACAGGGGAGGACAAACGACTCACGCTGCCGTCCCCAAACACTCGCCGCTTGGCTGCTATCTCGTAAATGTCACGCACCTCGCCTGTTGTTCTTTTTTATGTGACATGACTAGGTGCTCTGACCGTTCATGCTTAATCTTATTTTTACACCCCAGGGGTCCATTAAACACAGACCAGCACGCTGCCAGTCGGGAAAAGGGCCCAGCTTCGCGGTGTAATCTCACGCCTTAATTAGTTTACAGCATGTTGTAGTATACTCTAGCGCTGTGAGTATTCTCCACAGTGGCCTGAACGCTGCCAGACTAATATCATCAACATAGTGCACAGCTGATGAGGCAAAGTTCCCTCAACATCTGGTTCCTTAAAGTCGCTAGGCCATTTCAACTCATAATGTTGAGGTTCCTGTCAATGAGGAATCATGAAGGGAATTGTTCTTGAAGGTAATCAAAACAACATTTATGGACAAATACAGCACAATATTATCCTAATCTTAAAGGGGTGAAGCTGCATTTCCAACTACACTTTACACCTGCCATACAGTCCCATATGGCTGCAGATGTAATGAACAGTTGTTTGACAGAATAAAAATAAGAAGCTATATAACAAAATCTAGGTAGCTAGCTGGCAACCTGGGTTGAGGGGGGTCAAGGGGGGTGTCAAGCTCTCAGAGATGGGTGGAGGAATGGGGAACTGATGTATTTATTAAGTTATGTTAATGTAAATTAACGTGCCTTGTTCTTGGTACTGTATATGCCAATGTTATGTGTGCTACTGCAGTTAATGTAAACAACCATGGCCATTGTGCCATGCGGATAGCTCGGTTATGGTTATATCCTCTGGTAGAAGCCTAAAATTACCTTCTCACTGAGATCCATATCATATATGTGCTGGACTAATAGAAATGCACTGGGCTCTGACCTGAGAGAGAAATGAACTACCACAGGGGTAATCAAGTAAAGTTCTAAGAGGTCCATTTTGACAAAGTGGCCTCAAGCCAGGGTCCGGTGGTGATGCGTGCGTTTTTTATGCCCTCAACACAGATTTGTTTCCTTGCATATTCCTATCAAATTATTGTATAGCAGCAGGTATGTTACTGTGAAATACGCATGGAAGTTAAAATATTGTTCACTTCAGTTGTATATCCCCAACTGACTTTAAAATCAAATGAAGTAGGCTACATTTCAACAATATTTCAACCTGTTTATTGACACTTCACATTTAGGAGGGATTTCACATTGAGGAGGGATTATAAATAAAAAGTAGGCTACTATAAACTTGAGGTCTACATTTAAAAACAAGGTAGCTTTTGAAATATATGAGACAAACAGGTTTAGAGCTACCCGCGGTGAGAATGAATATGTGACAGCGGCTGGTGATTTGGTCCGCAACTCGGCAAACCCCGAAATGCGCTAGAGGGCAAAATAAATCAAAAAACGTTTTTTTTTGTTTTTTGTTTTTTTGTGTATTACCAAAGTTGAAGTTGTGAAGAACCCACTTACTATAACAGACAGCAGTTTTAGGTTCACGAAATACGTATAATTAGTCTGCAAACTAAGCTCGTTTTTAGCTGATTTCGAGTCGGGTTTGGGGGCGGGCAGATCGATTAGCATGATTTGGTTTCATTGGCTATTGCTTCCGGGTTCTCCGCCCCCCACCCTTCCCCAACACGCCGGCTTTGTTTACATTCAGTCCCAAGTTCAACCATGGATGCTACAGCTTTTGCTAAAGAGAAGACAGGGATGGCATCCAGGACATGGAAAGAGTTTTAAGAGCAGCTAAAACTCCAGCAGAGCAGGACTCGTTCGTACACAGAGTTTTATTCTTGATGACCTGTGATACAGAGATGACTGTATCAACAAAGCATGTTGCTACCAAGCGCAGAGTTGCGTCGAACGACGTACCAGATTCACACCACCGCCAAGCATTCTGCTTTGCTTTGGGGTAAGCTGATCTTTATACTATCTGTGCTGTTTACATTACATTAACGTTAGTCGTTTAGCAGTAGCTCCTTTCTAAACAAGTGACTAAGTCTAGCTAGCATAACAAAGGCACTAGCACTAACTAACAAAGGCTAGCTAGCTAACGTTAGCTAACATGCTAGTTAGCTGAGCTAGCCCTTTGTTCCTAAACTAGCCAGCTAGTCTATTTAATCCAACACATTCTGGTACTATTTTATCTATATGGAGTGCCAGTACTGTGGGCAATAGTTTAATGTACCTTCTTCCTTCTATTCTATTGCAGTTTTGATGCTGAGAGACCTGGCATGGTTGTGGCCAGAGAACAAGCCTGATGTCCTGCCCCCCAGAGAAGGTCTTCTTGTGCAAGCCCCACCCGGACTGGACATGGCCAGACAGACGTATCTCTTTGACAAGATCAGAGAGTTCTGTTCTGATGAGGGACGAGACGTCACATGTCCCCCGCCAAACTCCACAGCAGCTCAGAACAAGACTGTCTGCTTGTAGATTCACTGCAGATCATCAGGACGGACAGCACTGCAGGAGAAAGGCCACAGCCTTTTCCTGTTTGTATACTGAACCGTTGCTTGTTCTCTTGCACAGACTTGCCCACACTTGCACAGACTGCATTGTTAGAATATTGAATACTGAGCTGAGTACTGTTGTTATTACCTTGAGTATTGAGCTGGGGACTGTTATTACTTTGTTGTACACTTGATCACAATGAACACTATGCATCTTGTCTATAAAACAGACAACTGACTGTACACTTTAACACTTAGACTGTTGCCTTTTTTTGTACACTTTACTACTTATGCTTGTACTTTATATCATGTATGTGACAATAAAGAACGTTACATTTGAACTTCATCTTATATTGTGTTGTGAATGCAGTTAAGAACAAGATTAATACTGACTCAAAGAGTGTGGGGTCATCAGTGAGAGAGCACCTCACTTGGCAGCCACTCTCAGGTAATACCCCAAGTTGACAGCCACTCTGACAGATAATGACAGATCGTCCAGTGGGGGAGTGGCTGGGGGTGTGGTTACCAGTCTATTGTTCACGCCCATTACCTGGCAGTCAGAGGTGTGAAAATGTTGGAGAACTTTGGAGGAGGAATTCTCAGCTAAGTTGATTTGGCAGTACTAGCATTCAAATAAGCATATCTTCTTCAACTATGTTCAGATTTCAATGTATGAGACCTCATTTGAAAGCTTACAATCTGCACTTTCATAATCTGTTAAAAACTGAAAAATGACCTTTGCCTAGTTGAGGACCAAATTACCAGCGGCGGTCACATATATACAACTCTGTCCATTCTTGATGGAACGCCCTATTTTCAACATCTATTTTTCTTATTTTAGAGCACGGCATGTATAGGCTGACGTTACTTCTGTCTTGTAGTATCTCACTTCCCTCTTCGTTTGTCGTTATGTTTCTCTGGTCATGCAGTGTCATGCAGTGACAACTCCAACTAATGTTAGCAAGAATCGCTCTGATAACAGTAACGTTAACGATAACTAGGCTGTCACATGTAGACTGGGTGACGTCAGGCAATGAACACGCAGATTCGATTGGCTAGCGACGCGAGATAGTAAACAAAATACGTAAAATACTACAAAGGCTGCACAGGCTCAAACTAGTTGCCTACTGTACGCTCCGTCAAAAGGGAGAAATTCTCATTGATTTATCGGGTTATAGACGCGGTCCGGATTGGATGGCTTCTGGGTCCGGGTCCGCCTGTTGGTGATGGCTGAACTACCATAACACTCCCCCTGTTCTGTTCTCTACTCACATTTGCACACTGATGCAGCGTTCTGCTTCGTTTGGCAGACCTGACACCGTCAGTTTGCCACTGCCCACTTGCGAAACCGCTGGCGAGTGCAGGTCCAGTCTCCTTTCTAAGACAGAGCATAAAACGTGAATGAGGAAGAGACCTGACCAACCATCCACAGCTGTTCCTCCCCCTCCCCTCCCCTCCCCTCCCCTCCCCTCCCCTCCCCTCCCCTCCCCTCCCCTCCAGCAGCTGTCTGGGGTGCGGCTTCCTCCCCAGAGCCGCCCTCTGACGTCCCGTCTCCCCTGTGATGGACGAGGCACCAGGGGGGTCAAGGGGTCTGGCTGCTTTCAAAAAAAGGGGGGAGGTTGACCTGCGAGATGTTCCAGGGGTCCACAGCCAGATGGTGCACTTTTAATGTTACAGTGTAAAATGGCAGGAGAAAAAATAGCTTTCAAACAAATCAGACAATCAGGACAGGCTGATTGAGTCAGAGCCAGCGAGGGCGGCAAAAGGACGGGGTGTGGGTACTGCCTACCTGCCTGAATTATTTTATCTGTTCGTGTGTGTGTTAGTATGTGTTAGTGTTTGTGTGTGTGTGTGTGTGTGTGTGTGTATTAGAGTTTAGGTTATTAGGTATTCTTAGAGCAGGAGCACTATTCATTGTGGGAGGTTTAGAGCATGTCGATCAATTCTCAAACAAGCAATATTACCAAAAAAAAAAAAAAAAGACAATTTACATTACAGCTTGAGAATGCTCTGTGAATAGCTACCTAAAAGAAACAAATTACTGCACTGTAATAATCTTGTTTAGCAGCTTTTGATGCCAAAAAGAGAGTTAAAAAAAAGAGTTAACCAACCAACCGCCGTCACAACACCCCAAATTACATTTGCCACCAAAAAATGTCCAAAGAAAACATTTCCACAACATCTGTTCCATTCGCCTGTTCAACATTTCATACACTTTCCTCTGCATCCATTTTAAATTGGGGAACACAGTGAGTATTCCCCGAGCTCAAAACAGCGCATATTTTCACTCACAAACAGCTTTTGATGAGGAAGAAAGACAAGCCCCTGTGGGGAAGGAAAATAACGACACGGCACCTGGAATATGATGCATCATATAATGGAGTTATGATGGCTCGGCAGCCATTGTGAAAACAGACCGTTATTTACGCTGAGCAAGAGGCGAGCAGAGGCCAGACCGAGCACATTTAATTTCTCTCATGATCATGAAGACAGATTATATTTACTGCCCGCACATGGGGAGAACGAGAGAGACAGAGGGAGAGAGGGGGAGAAGAGAGAGACAGAGGGAGAGAGGGGGAGAAGAGAGAGAGAGAGGGAGAGAGAGGGGGAGAAGAGAGAGACAGGGAGAGAGGGGGAGAAGAGAGAGAGAGAGGGAGAGAGGGGGAGAAGAGAGAGACAGAGGGAGAGAGGGGGAGAAGAGAGAAAGAGGCAGCGAGGGACGAGTCTGGGGGTGATGGAGGGCTTTAATAGGTCATTCTGACAAACCTCATTAAGACCAGTAGTGTGGACCCGGGGAAAAACCCTGGATAAATAAATATCTGTTTCTCTCTTTCTCGCTCTCTTTTACTCCGTCTTGAAAAACGACAGCATTTCTGTCGCTGTGCAGTCGGCCAGGCCCAACGGAGATAGCAGCGTAAGTGTGTGTGTGTGTGTGTGTGTGTGTGTGTGTGTGTGTGTGTGTGTGTGTGTGTGTGTGTGTGCGTGCGTGTGCGTGCACATGTATGTGGTGCTCCCCATTGATCTCCGTCAACACAATTTAATGTCCTTGATTTATAGAGATCAAGTAGATAGAAAGCATGACTTGAATAACATGACTTATTCAATTTGCTTGTCAGGAATCTCACAACTTCAACTGACAGGTTGAAAGATCTGTGCGAGCATTTTATTTATCTTTGTAGTTTGTTGGTGGATTCCACCTCTCATAGACACATCAATGCCATGTACTTTGTTATACACCACAATTAAATGTTTTTTTTGAATTATCACTCAAATATGAAAACCTGTTAATTGTCTTTTGTTCTCCCCATTTTACCACCTGTCATTCCTGTGCTCCCACACTGGGCCAGAGTGTCCTTTGGTATGTAACAGCTGTTTATATACCAAAGGACACTCTGGCCCAGTGTGGGAGCACAGGATTGACAGGTGGTAAAATGCACTGATGTAAAAAAAAAATAATAATAATAATCCTGTTCCATCCATTGTGAATTGGTTCCAAGCTTTGAAGCTTTGAGATAACCACCCACCAACCCTCTAACACCAACTCTATCTGTCTCCCTCTCTCCCTCACCAGCTTTGTGTCGATAACAATCAAATAATAGCATAACTGAGGCACAGGCCGACAAGGTGATTGTAAGAAGAAAATAAATAAAAGAGTAGCTCAACTGGAGTTTCTTACACGCACGGCGACTGCTGCTACTATACCACCTTGCCTTAGTCCCAGTGTCAATTACCACATCGACTCAAGTTTAGAAGTAACTAGAAATGGTGCTCAGAGAGGCCAAACCTCCGCCCATGAATGCATTCCGTGGCTCTGTGTGTGCACATGTGTGTGCGAGCAGGACATGTTTGGTATTGCTGTATTTGTTAGGTTGAGAGCCTTATGCCAGTCCATACCCTGTGTCTCTGTGACCTTCCCATGTTGAGATATGGCCGTTTCAATTCCCTGTGATTCAGATCAGTGCTTAAAACTTTTTTTTCAAATTTTTTTTCTTCACATTTTTCAAGCTGGGGGGAATTTCCCCCTATGTTTCTCAGATGGGGGGGATTTGGAGACTTTGGGGGGGAGCTACTTACTTGAGTTTAATCACACGTCTTGCAAAGTCTTAATTGTCCCCAGAGGTGGTAGAAGCACACATCTTCCATGCCAGAGTGCAAATACCCAAAAAGACTCAAGCAGTGTGCACTATTATAATCTAACCCTAGTGTTGTTATATACCAAATTTACCAGATACCACATTCTACGATACGAATACCAAATTTAGTATCACACTACTCGATACTGAAACGATGCTTGAAACTAAAACAATACTAATTCGATACTCGATACTAGGGGTTTAACGGTACTGAAAACACAGTTCAGTAGGCTATGTACAGTACCTGGGTTTTGAAGTCATTGAGCTTTTGTAAACATCTACAGTCACTTGCCTGTGCCTCTCCCCATCTCTCCCTCTTGTGTTGGGAACAAGGTGTGTAGTCTACTTACTGTTCATTAGTGATGCCACATCAATAGCTCATTTAAAATGACACCAAATCTGAACAAAATGTGGCCATAAAAGCCCAAATGTGGTGGCTACTGACACATTCTAATAACACTATTCCATCACTGATCTTAATTATGGGGGATTTTTCTGTCTCATCGTACTGCGGTCTTACTTGATTCACATTGGCTACTGTGCATGGTCGCTTAAGCACTTCAGACTGCTAATGGGGATGAGCTGCATTGTTACTGTAGCGAATGTCTGAGCTTCCTGACGTTGGCTAGCCTAGCTAGCAAGATGCACAGTTCAGTAGTTAGTTTAGTTTAGATACGAGCAACATTTTACTGTACACTACATGTGACGAATAAAGAATCTGATCTGATTTTACCCATTATAAATAGTAAAAAAAGGAGACTAAACAAATGTGCGGTCAACTAGGCGCATATCCTCTCAAGGACACGAGACACATTTGACCTACAATAAGTACCGAACGTTGGGAAATGGGAAGTGCGGGATGGTCGCGCAGGGCGGCTGTAGCTCAGTTGGTAGAACGGGTTGTTCAGTGATCGAAGGGTCGGTGGTTCGAATCCCAGCTCCAACTGTCCACATGTCGAAGTGTCCTTGAGCAAGACACCTAACCCCAAATTGCTCCCAATGAGCAGGTTAGCACCTTGCATGGCAGCTACCGTGAATGTGTGTGTGAATGGGTGAATGAGAGGCCATTGTAAAGCGCTTTGAGTGCTGCTGAGGTGGAAAAGCGCTATATAAGTGCAGTCCATTTACCATTTACCATTTTACCAAAATTTCAGATTTGCGGGATCTCTTAAAATTATGCGTGATACCCGCAATCCCTCCCCGAATTTTATGGCCTGCAGATCCACTCCAAAATTGAAAGGTTTCAAAATTAGCCCATGCTACAGCCCTCCACCGAGTTTCATGATAATCTGTCTGGTAGTTTTGTGTAATCCTGCTAACAAACAAACAAACCAAGAAATGGCTCGTGGACCTGCCCTGTTATTCGGATCCGCACCTACATTTAATTGGTTCTAAAGTGGCACATGCTGCACACCTCCACTGAGTGTCATGAAGATCGGTCCGGTAGTTTTTGTGTAATCCTAGTCCAAAAAATGAATGGAGGTGAAAGGACAAACCAGGAAACGGCTTGTGAACCTGCCCTGGTCCAAAAGATGAGTGGCGGTGAATGGCCGGCCGTATTTGGGTGAATCGGATCCGCTCCAAAATTTAATGGGTTCTAAGTTGGCCCATGCTACACCTTTCCACTGAGTTTCGTGAAAATTAGTCTGGTAGTTCTTGCATAATCCTGCCAACAAACGAACAAACGCACACGCGCCACTGAAAACATTTGTCTCTCGCCCTGCGCTATCGCTGGGGCAGAGGTAATGATCTCACAAATGTTATCGCTGTGATTAGCTAATGGTCATTGCCAGTGCTGGATTGTCAATCTAAAACTTAATGCTTCTTTTGCCCGAAACCGATAAAAAGACAAGCACCTGAAATTAAACTAGACTAACTACATTACTTTACATTACAGTCATTTAGCAGACACTTTTATCCAAAGCGACTAACAAAAATTGCATTTAATGCAGGAAAAGCCAATGTACTACTACTTTCCAGAACTCACAAGTGCATCTCCTTTCTAAAACAAGTGACTAAAAGCATAATCTAATCTAGGGCAAAGTGCAAGAATCGCAATCTAAAATACAATAGGTGCTTAAGAGGGTGGATCGTTGTAGCACTTCTTGAAGAGATGAGTTTTGAGCCTGTGACGAAAGATGGGCAGCGACTCTGCTGTCCTGATGTCAATGGGCAGTTCGTTCCACCACTGCGGGGCCCGGACAGAGAAGAGCCATGACCGTGTTGATCGACCGCAGGGGCCTCGGAGTGACGGGGCAGCAAGTCGCCCTGAGGTAGCAGAGCGTAGCGGTCGGGAGGGGGTGTGGGGTTTGACCATGGCCTGGAGGTAGGAGGGAGCTGTTCCGTTTATTGCCCTGCATGCTAGTGCCAGAGTTTTAAACTGGATGCGAGCCGCTACTGGGAGCCAGCGTAGGGAACGGAGAAGGGAAGTAACTATTCACTTGCTGAAGCAAGCAGTCTCATAACAACACATTTAAGAGGGAGGAATGGATGTGTGACACTGACGAGCCCTCACAGAATGCCAAATAACTTAGTGATCCATCTTTCAAGTTTAATATAATTAACTAAGAAGTAAAAACAAGTTCAACAAGTCTATCTCAGTGCTGAGTAATGAAAGCATATAACATTTGTATTTCATTTGAATGTGATTACAGCTCCAACTGACTAGTGTTATGCCCGTGTCACAACACTGTTATCAGGGCCTTTTTTGGAATGCTAGTGTGGTGGTGAAGAGCTGGCCACAATCTCCAGGGAGCCATTATCGAATCCCTGGAGAAAATAAAAGTAGAAAAAACAAATTGCCTGACCTTTATCGACTGCGCCCGAGGAGAAACAGGCAAGCGCATGCCATCCCTCGTTACATCCGCATAATTAACGGCAATCGATCGGTCAGCTATTTTTCTCTGCCTTGATGCAGACAGGCAACGGGAGTGAGGGCTGTCGTGTGGAGTGACACAAGGTGAATACATCACCCAGCCGGTCAATGACAACAGCCAGAAAAAGAGGGTGAGACCGCTGAGAGATCCATGGCACCAACCAGGCCCCGTACTGCTTCAAACATCTGATTACTGACGGACATTATTTGGATAGCAATGCCAATGTCCAGTGTATTGACTTTGTTTTGCGGTTCATCGTGAGATGTATCGCATGATTATCAGATCAAGTTGGATAGAACTATAAGGCCTACAGCGCACAAAAACAAGCAAGCACACATGGCATCAGTGACAACTGCTGCATGGCAGAAGCAATTTTATCATGAAATATAACTAGGCCCACTTAAAAAAGTAAACACTGGAAATGTTCTAAGTGAGTCATGTGGGGATAAAAAAAAGTACAATGCATGCCTCATCCCTCTACAATGGTTATGCATAAATGCTTATCATGGGCTAAACCCTAACCCTGCATTTCTCCATTGAGGGAGATACTCTAAGTGCTTTGAAAATCATATGCAGTGTTAATTTATGCTTAGACAATATTATGACATGACAACTCCACAAGGTGAATCATTTGCGATTTATGTGCTCACTTTTTTCCTCATGTTGTAAGCATGGGAATATCACTGAATCCATAATGGAGGAAGCATGGCAGAGCAAGTTTAGCATGAAATATAACTAGGCCAGGGTTAAGACTGAGTGAGTCATGTGGGGATAAAAAGGTACAATGCATGGCCCCGGGCCTCTAAAATGGTTATGCATAAATGCTTATCATGTGTAAGGCCTATAAAACTTAATCCTCCTGCATTTCTCCACCTGAGGGAGATAAGTGCTTTGTTCACTCCACTTCCTCACACTGTCAGGTCTTAGATGATTTGCATAAAGGTGAGAAGGTCGCATACACAGCCAGCAGAGTCTGACATTTCAATTCTGCCTCGGCACACAGCTGAGTGCTCTCTTTCTCTCCAACGCTCTCTTTACCGGCTTCTCTCGAAGGCCACTTGATGCAAAAGCATGGTTGCCAGTGTAGAGTATTTATGTAGAACAGAGTATTTTTGCGCTGAGTGCCAAAAAGTAATTTGGTTCTGAACAATAGGGCTACTTAACCTTTCAATCAGTTCAATGCCAATGTGCACAAGGAGAAATGGTAAAGTATTTCCATACTAACCCTATAGTCAGGCTCCATTGGATGCAAATGGCAGGTGAGCTCTATCATTCACCTTCTAGCAGATGGAAGGCAGAGCTGATGATCTTTCCGATGTCCATTCATGATCATCACTGGCCGACGGGGCTTGAGTCAAACCTATTATGCTAATGTTGCACATCCGAATCATGTTCTCTTGCTGCACATTCTATTAAATCACCGTTACCAGTTGAGTTGAAGTGTGTGGATGGATATTTGATTGAACTTTTGACTGAGCTTAAAAGCATTTCCCAACAACAGATTGCTGATGTTTTAAAATTCTGGAAATTCCTGCAGTGTTGGTGTTCCAAGGTTATTCTCAACTCCTTTTGCTCATGAACTTAGTTTAAATCATGTCCTTGGTTTCCCACATTTTAGTTACAAATTAGACAAGGTATTGTTTTACAGAAATACAGAAATCTACTCACAGCTTAATGTATACTATAGAATATTACTTTCCTATTAGCTCAAACAGAAAGGAGGTCATACATCAAGTCAAGTTGGTGTACATTTAAAGCATACAAAATAATTAAATTACTCAACACACTTCAAAACACACCATGTTATGTTGCTAGTGAGACGTGTTCTGTCATTAGAGACTAGTGCTGCTGGCAGGCTGTGCTGTTTAAGTTCTCTCCTCGTGTCATTTGTGGCGTCACATTTTGTTGTGATTAGGGTTGCAAATTTCAAGGGATTTCCTTAATCGATAGCTGTTAACCTTAACAAACAATAGTCGATTAATTGATGAGAACGTCCCGCGCCGGACTGTGCTTTGCTCGCTTATTTTTTTCGTCTTCTTCCGCTGTGTCGTTTAAATTCCCCGGCATCCCAATTAGTCTTCACTACATGGCGTGGCGCCCTCATGTGCAGTCAGACCTTAAATCATGATTACATTTCATGCAACTCCCGTTGATAACGTTCGTTCCCCCCAAAAAAATTCTGTTCCATTAACAAGCAATTAATCAAGTAACCAAATCTTACTCGAGTAAATTCTTACGCCAATTAATCGATAGTCGATTAACTATTAACATCCCTAGTTGTGATATCCTTTTTTGGTATAAGAGGGAAAATTAAAGCAATACATCGCAATATTTGGACCTTTACAAACATGTCTGGTGCTAATTATCCAATTAGATTTACTAAAAGTAAGCTGAATCATCCAAACAGTCTACTCAGAAAGATAATACATTGACATTTATTACCTTTTAAAACTCGTGCTCCCGGGACGCAGCATTCAGTCTAGGTGCGCATGCGCAACATTGTGCTTAAACAACACAGTAGTAGCTAATTATTCTGGCGTCTATGGATCATGCGTTTTGTAGCTCAATGATATCATGGCGGAGGTGAGAAAACCGAAGCGAAACAAGCCAGAAAAAGAAAAAGACAATCTAAAACGTTACGACAGTACAACAGTGCACTTACTCGCAGAGCCTGTGGGGGCGCAATTCTGAGAAAACGCTATGTATTGCTTTAAATATGCATTATCTCACCTCCAGAAACCAGTCAACCTCTGTTCTAAGCACAGCTCTCTGAATCCCACCAGTCTGCAGGGAGTCAGTCCAACTAACTGCCTCTCCCTGTTGTTTGATCACTATTTATATACCTCACATAATTAACATTCTGATGTTTGGCTCTACATCAAATGTGCCGAGTGCGAGTAATTAACTTCTTTTTTTTAATTTTAAAGGGTGCTACCTTGCGAAGAAAAAACAAAATAGTCTCTCACAGACGCTGTCCCCTGAGATGCTTACTCATTTGAGCTGGGATTTATAGATCACAATTATTTATTTTGCAATCCTGCATATCCTGCTTATTCACCGATTCCCTGACAGTTTTGCTGAAGGCATTCTGCCTCGGTGGGTCTGTTTAATTGTATTGCAATAGGCCTAGTATATGATAGAGTTGACACATACACACACATGATTGGCCCAAAGTTGTACACAGGAACGCAATGCCAAAATCCACAACATACAAAAATAAGAGTGAATAAATATTGACCTAAAAGTGCCATACAAAAGCCAGATGTTAAACATTAACAAGGCCTTGAAAGATGTAATGCCTTAATGGCATTAGGAACAAAATAGTTCTTATAGATATTCCTATTGGCCTTTGGTACTCTATACCGGTGACCAGAAGGTAAGCGTTCAAACTCCCTATGCATGGGATCTGAACAGCCTTCCGCCTAAGAACCTCATCATTGATGACACCTAGCTGCTTCTGTGGCTTCCCTATGATTTTTGAGGCGAGGTTTACTATTCTCTGCAGCTTATTTCCCCCCTTCAGGTTAAATGTACCATACCACATCGCCAAAATAAAAGTTAAAAGGCCCCCCACAAGGTTCTTATATGTGCACCTGGAATGCCTGGAGTGTTACTATCAGCAAGGGCACTGGTCTGGTTTACAGCAACAAAACATGCTCTCCACTACTACAGTACAGAATGGATATATAGTACTTTAATACTTCAACTGGTATGCAAATAATATGATTTAATAAAAGAATGATTTGCTCAACTTTCTGTTATATAAAACCTATAAACCTAGAAAGCTATTTGTGAAATGAGCAAGGACTTTCTTCCAGCCTCCAAATTGTCCCACTTAACTCAGTACATGTTCAGTCTCATCTGAAATAGTCTAAACATAAGATGATGCCACTGAAATGATGCCACTGGTAAATTATATTTCAGTGATTACTACAAAAGCTGTTTCCTTTGTTAAAATATCATACTGTGTATGAGTGTGTATGTGTGTGTGTGTGTGTGCGCATGTAATATGCGTGCCTTTACAAATGTGTGTTTGTGCATGCATGTACTGTGTGTGTGCGTGTGTGTGGTGTGTGTGTGTGTGTGTGTGTGTGTGTGTGTGTGTGTGTGTGTGTGTATATGCGTGTGCACGTGCGTGCATGCTTAACTGTGCAGTTCTGGGAGACGGCTTTTATTCTCTACTCCCAGTCTTTGGTGGGGATAAGGGGGATTTATGGCCGCTCTTTTGGCTGCTCAGTCATGGGTAGAGGGCTCACAGATCCAGGGGGCTCACCAAGGGGCTCCATAGAGGCCCTCTGGACCACAAACCAGACTCCATAAACTACCGTCCCCCCCGTCCCCCATTCACTGCCCCCAAATGTCCATCATCATTCAGCCTGAAACGTAGTCCCCTGTCCAGGCCCTGCGGTCTAGATATTCAGCCTTGTGTTCAGTACCACAAGCAAATGTCCATAGTTTACATGCTTCTGATAACTAATCAAGTGTTCTTTGTTGGCAACACTTTACATGTAGAACTGTGATGGAAAGTATCTGCTTCAGTGTTGACAGTTTGTGTTGTGATCTTTGTCTCATTCGTTGTGCAGAAAAAGGAGTGAATCTTATTTTTAGAACAGGCCAGAAGACTACGTCAAAAGAGCTGCGCTCCTACTTGTGATGTATGATCATTATACATTATTTGATTAAAGAGCCTAGATACTGTGCCTTACTTTCATATATTAACCCATCATTTTTAAGAAATCATTTTCTCTTAAACTCTTTGGACTTTAAGAAAAGCAGACCACCACGTCAATAAAGCCAATTGGGCGGATTTAAGTGGTGTGATAGTTATTCTAGACTTGTCTAGTCCAAAGATTTACCAAGATACGTTCAAAAGGTTGAGTCTGGTTTATTGAATGAAATCAAATACTTGCGCAAGGACTTCCTGACAAACGCAGCAAAGGTGGTTCAGTCAGAGAAGTGAAGTCAGTCACCTCTGCCCTGGCTTATATTCAGTCTATGCGTCATCGTGAGGGGACGGATGTCACACAGTGAAAGAAAGGAATGTGGGATGAAACTCACTTTGCTTTGAATAGAGACAAAGGTCTGAGTCAGGGCAGGAAGGACAAGGTGTGGCCTTTTTGACTTGGACAAAAGAGCGAGGCAGAGCTATGCAGAGTGTGTTTACAATCACAAAGGGGGGGGAGAGTTGGTGTTTTACATTAGACTGAAACTGGGGTTTTGCAGGGGACTTGGGGGGAGGTGATAATTACAAAGACAAAGGCTTAAGGTGTTTGGATGTAAATTCCTGGACAGTGGCTATTGATGGAAAGGAACCATGTGTAGAGAAATGTCAGCCAAAATGCAGCCTGGTTTCTTTCAGCCACTAACCACCTAATGGCTGGTTTGAATTAGCCAAACACTGACAGCAGACAGTAAAACCAGGACCCTACGATTTATGACAACAACTGTTTTTATAAGTAACAAGGCAACTGAAGGACATGAGTTCACAATGGTAATTTCACCCGTGGGAGACAAAAAATTGCAAATGTCGGATTGATTAACTCCGAAGGATATATCCCTAGGTGTGGGACTTTTATGGAGCAACATCTAGAGCTGTGACCTGATTGGGAGAGTCGAAGGTCACCAGTTCCATCATCTATTGGCGGGATGGGGCCCAGGTCCCAGAAGACCACACCGTTTATCTTTAGGACGCCACTGATGAGTCTTGACAGATCGTGGTTAGTCCTCTGGTATCGTTGCCTGCGCAGATGTGGGAGAGTTAAACGTAACCATATGGTCCAAGAAACCACAAACACTTGTACATGCAGACGCACACACACAACATGCAAAACAAACACACACAGAGCCAGCGGGACTGTGAGAAGGCCGTCATGCTGCGCTAGGCTCCCTCCCGTCCGCTCCTCAGAGGGCCTGAAGCAGAAAGCCCTGGAACGCCATGTTGTTCTCACGCCAGCACGCTCCTTTCACATGTAAATCATACAGTATGTTACCAAGGAGAGGGAGAGAAAAGACAGGCAGGGGTGTGGAAAGTTATGGATGAGAGGAAAGTGGGTGATTGGTGCACAGAAAAAGGATGAGGGTGGGACGGACTGAGGGGAGGTGAAGAAATTGGGAAAATGTGTGAGTTCAAAATTTAGCACAGAGTAGAAGGTTAAGTGTAAAAAAATTTAAAAATTCTGATACTATAAAAACGACAATCATTGAAATGTGTACTGCAGGCTAATACTAACCCTAACCCCTGTCTCCATATTCATATACAGTATATATGTGTATATATATATATATATATATATATATATATATATATATATATATATACAGTAGGACCCCACTCATCCGAACTTAAGGGATCCGAACCTCCCGGTCTACCGGACAGGCTTAAAAAACATTTTTTTAATTTTTAGCCTGCTATCTGGTTACTTGTGGAATTTTCATTACAGTACTGTATCCTACTGTGAATAAAAACAGAACTGTATGTAGACCTACATGTTGTAGCCTACTGTCACGTTTCATTTCTTTGTTACTCTAATGTCGAGCGCAAAACGCAAACGAGTCTGCTGCGCGAGAGCTGCATTCCTTGGTAGCCAGAAAGCGCGTCAGCAACCTGAAGCAGAGTAGCATCGAGTCATTTTTCGTTCCCAGTTAATGGACTTCAGGAATAGAGACGTGTTGTGGGCATGTAGATTAGACTACTAGACCTACTGTATTTTTAAATAATAGCCTACAGCCTAGGCCACGTTAGCCTACATCGGTTGTTTTAGAGACTTTCTTTTAGGCTACAATAGCCTAAGACACGACAACTTGTCTGTCATTTCATTTATTTATTTATTGATTATCATTTGCTCTAATTGTTCTAATGTTGGGTTGTTTTTAGGCTATACCATTTTGTTCTGCGAATACAGTAGCCTATCGATGCAGCGTACGCCTCATTTGAGAATAAAGTACTGTATTTGATCAAAGCACGCACTCAAGTGGAAATTCGGTTATTTTATTATAGGCTACTGTAGGCCTATTAAAGGCTAGGCTATATGAGTTTAGTTGGCTATTTGATTGCAAATTTGATACATTTTCACAAGTAATTAAGGGTCTTTATTGGTCTATTATGAGTCTATATGAAACAAGTATACCACTTATTGAATTTGGTGCATTTTAAAATAGGTTTCAGTCATCCGGACATTTCAGAGATACGAACGACCTTCAGTCCCGTTGGGTTCGAATAAGTGGGGTCCTACTGTATATATTTAATTCAAATATATTGTTGTTGTTGTTGTATAGTTGCCTATAGGGTTGGGCGATGTGTATTCAAATATGACATCACAATGTGCGCATCCAAATATTGCGATGCACGATGACATCGTCCTATTGTGGTTTTAAAAATGAAAATAAAAGCCTAATCCTATGAAATAGCCTACTGATTTTCATTATTTTATAGGGCTATTACTTATGCATTTACACTGTATTCTATGTCTTTTGATTAAGGTAGGCAAAGCTACTTGTGTGTGTGTGTGTGTGTGTATATATATATATATGGTCAGAGCTATCATTCATGGCTAACGCAATCATGCATTGTGTTATGTAAAGGCCCCACAGGATTCCCAGTGGAGTTGGTTTATTCTGACAATAGACAGTGTGATCACTGAACGGATGAAAAGACGATACTAGAAATAAGACGGATGTGAGTGAAGCTACTTTAGACACAAGAGGAAAACAAACCTGGCACGATAGTGGTGAAGCACCATTAGTTAGCGGAGTTACTGTTGCAGATGTTACCAGAAAGTAGAATTCCCAACCTTTGCGTTCACAACCTGGATCCAAAGATTCTTCCCCCTTATGAATGCACTGCTGGACTTACGCACAGACTCAGAGTAAAAATAACATTTCAGGGCCACCCTGGGTAGAAGATATTCTGTGCGAATAGAGCTTAATATGGGAAGAAAGCTGGATAATAAGAGGCACCTCCGTTGTGAGATGAAGTAGATAAATTAAATGTACACTTGCGCAGTTAAAAATGAGAGGACAGAAAGGACAGAGAGCGAGGGAGTGGGAGTAGGGCAGGATTGATAGTGAGAGGGAATAAAAGTGATTTAGAACAGAGGACGTGTGGAGGCAAAATAGAGACAGAGAGAGAGCAAGACAGAAGACATGAAGTGAGAGATGTGGTTTACCTTGTGTCTAAGACAAAGCTGAAAAGCACTCCTGGGCTCCATAAAATATTTACTCTGGTTTACCCCCTAAAAGATCGTATCCATAACCAAAGTGTCTATCACATCAGGACTCAAGTCTGAGATTGTGCAGCTCTCAATACCACAAAACAATGGCCCTGTGCATCACACACAATGTATCACACACATTATTGATATCAACATGTTCAATGAAATGAAGCAGTTTCACTTGACAATAGCCAAGAGAAGTGTTTGTACAGTATGAGAGAGACGACCTGCCATAGACATCAAATCAAATCCCCCTCCTCACTATAGCACCTCTGATGCCCTTTCATGCATATTGCTTCTCTCCATCTATTTTCCACAACACTTTTTTCCTCTTCAGCCTCTAACCCTCCCTCTCACCAATAATGGCCATAGTTATATTGCAACTGATTAGAACTCTAACCACATATTCTGAATCTGCACCTTGAGTAGAGGTAATTTACGGCATGCTCCCCCATATACTGTATCCCTACGACTAATCATGTAATAAGAATAGAATTACCAGGGAGTGAGCTAACTGAGCAGTCTAACACTAACCTTTCATGTAAATCCATTTTTCTTGTTTTGCGGTTTGCTGGTCTTATAGCTTGAAGTCACGTTATTGCATATCTCTTCCCTCTGTAGTAATCACATTTCAGAGTACAAAGACATTTCCAGAGAATTTCTCTACTGTGAAATCTAGGGCGGGGTTAAAAAAATTGATTATTCGATTCTGAATCGATTCTGAATCAAATGATTCAGAATCGATTCATGAATCCCAAAATCGATCTTTTATTTAATGAATGAATGAATAAATGAAGGAATAAATAGTTCATTAATTCATTCAATGATTCATTCATTCATTCATTTTTGGAAATCAGTATCGATACCCAGCCCTAGTATTGATGTGTTGCATAACTTGGCAGTCATGTAATTAAGGTTACAGCTATAAAAAAAAAAAAAACAGATCTTAGTAACACTAACCGAATCGATATTGAATCGAATCGAATCGTGATAATCGATTCTGAACCTTGTGAATCGGAATCGGATCGATTCTTGAAATTCAACTCGATACCCAGCCCTAGTGAAGAGGTGTGCAGGGTGGGGACAATAACTTTATCACTCTCTGGTATTCCTGTCTCTGGAGAAATACATTCCGACAATCAGTGACTTTTACACTTCTGCTCTGACACACTCTACATGTGTTGAAGAGGGTGGTATTCCATGTTCCAAAGAGTCAAACAGAGACTTTGAGACCGAAGTGTTGGAGGATAAGGATCCTTGCTGAGACAAAACAGAATTTAAGTCTGTTTGAGGACCTAGCTCTATGTTTAATTCTCTCAGATCAATCTTACGAGTAAGCCAGCTGTGCAGACACCACAAAACACACTGCTGTGGTCATGAATGAATGAACGATGAGATGATTAATCCTTTGAAATAGTGAGATTATCTATCATCTATCATAGATTTCATTGTCTTTAATTGTCATTTCTACCTGCAGGTGGATCACGACTTCCTGTCCGACAAGAAACAGTACGTGAAGCTGAGCAAAAACATCTCTGACTCCAGGTCCATCAGCACCGGCTCCCCCCTGGGCTGCGTCCTTTCCCCTCTACTATTCTCCCTGTACACCAACAGCTGCACCTCCAGCCACCAGTCTGTCAAGCTCCTGAAATTTGTGGATGACACCACCCTCATCAGACTCATCTCTGAGGGAGATGAGTCTGCCTACAGGTGGGAGATCGAGAGATCAGGTGTTAGTGATCTAAAACCTTGGCTGAATACATAGGATAAAGAAATACAGTGGGAAGGGTTACCTTGTTAAATACCCGAGGAAAAACGTTGAGCCGTTCAGCCTAATTAAGACCTTGAAGACTGTCATTTCTAGCCCTCAAAACCTTGATGGCCAAGTTTTTGTGATCAAGATCTTTATATGAGTTGATGGTCAGCCTGGTCAAGATCGTCACCGTCTGGGACCACAAGATCTTGATAGACCTTGGTGGTCAATTGTTTGAGTCTCAGAGGTCTCAATCCTGATCTGGGTCTGCCTTGTAAAGATCTCGGTTTGGGTCTGGGCCTTTGTGTGATTACAACTGATTGACATTGCTAAAACAGAAACAGGCTCTTAAAATTTCTATTTTCTATCAACTTAACTGTGACCATTTGCATACTACATACATTTGTCATTGTGAATCAGCAGAATACAGTACAATAGCACTGATAATTTATAGTGACCTAATAAACATCACATCAACGTGGGCTTTGCAATTAGCCAGTTGTGGAAATGAGACATATGTTCCAGGCTACTGTAGCTGAGTAGAAATCATACAACAATGGCACCTACCTGCTTTTGTTTCTGTGGGCCGAGAGAATGAGATGATCCTGCAATAACCATTAAAGGGGCCCCACAGGGATTATGCTGTAGTCAATGATTTGTCTTCCTTTGACGTTGCAAAGGCTCATTAAGGGCATAAACACACGCTGCTGACTTTAAATAGGTTAATTAACACTGTATTACAGCAACAGATGATGGCACAAAAGCAGCTATCGTCCCTAATTAAAATGCTTATGGCCCTCCATTTTCCAGCCTCATAATCCCGCCTAACCATCTTTGGTTTTGCAGCCTTCGAGCTATGGTTCAAACAATACATTTAATTAATGTTCACATTCAGCACAAACAGTTTATGTGTTGATTCTATGCTGGGGTATTTCTCTACACCCACCGCTTGCATAATATAGGTGCATGTAATGTCACAGAGGATAGTTTTACAACCCAGTTCAGCTGATGTATCAGATATCATTGCTGGCAATGACATGGCTTGGCCAAGAATCTCATGGCTAAGCACTGTCTTGGAAGTTGCTGTAGTAAATAGATTATGGGCGACATCTTTATTGTGCTGGACAAAGCACAAATATTGAAACGCATACAATATGAAACAGGATGTCTGCATTTGCAATCTTTATGAGAACACTGCGATGGTAATTGCAAATTGCATGAAAATACCACAAAATGTTTGACCTGCGAGGCACTGGAGACATGTAGAATTCCAATATACTGCAGTTTAGAATGAAATCATGTTGAATTAGGGGTTGGCGTAGCTGAGTGCGTGTTCAGAATGTGACTGCAGTTATGTGTTGCAAGATATCCCTGAACAGTCCAAGGGGTGGGTGGGAGATGTACTGGTAGTTTTAAACAAGTCTGTGACTGGAATTCACCCATCTTGGCGCATGCATGCTGTGATTTATCTGCAAACTACTTCCTCTTAACATATCCCTCTGGAAGAATCCATCTGAAAGGGGAGACTCATAATCCCATTTTGTAATATTTGGCTGTTTTGAAAAAGAGCTTATACCTCAATCCAAGTTTGATTTACTTCCAGCTGGTATCCCATGATGCACTACCTCTCTACAACACTCAAGGAGATTCACGTCAAGTCTCTGGTGGCCACACATCAAAGCTCTTGGAGGGGGTCAAAGGTACAGAGCATGTCATGTTCACCTTCAATAGGATGCAGATCTAATCATGTATCACATCCCTGCTCCACCTCTACTCTCTGAGAGTTCAATCCTCTCTCCTCCCATCGTCCCCCTGGCTTCTGGCCCAGGCTCTGGATAAATACTGCACTCTAAAGACAGATGGGGTACATGGCAAAGGAGAAAGGTCAGATCAAGGTTGCCTTCATTTCAAAGGTTTATAGGAGTTTTATAGACTAGTAATTAATCCTTCTGTTCCAGAATTCTTAGTTTGCTTAGTTTATTTAGTGTTTGCTTAGATTGTGTACTGTGTATTGTACATGTATGTATATTGTTTCAAACGGATACATACTTCATCAATACAAATTAATGTATTCAAAGCTTTTACAACGGCAGTCAAGACAACTTTCTTTTGCCTACAGTGACATCATGTGCTACTCGCCCATTATATGCCAATGGGTTAGAGATGCAAAGAAATGTGGGTTGAAGGTGCCAACAAAGTACTTCTACATGGAATTAAAAGGGAAAACACTCATGTGTGTTTCTCAAAGAATTAATGTTACAACCTTTATGTGAAATGTTAACGGCAAAGACCTCAAACTTACAATCTTGCTCTCTTTCCAAGCGTAGGCCTACATAACGAAAAGGTGCCCTTTGGCATTCCACATTCTTCACAAGATATTTTGAATAATAGCAACAGCCTCCACAAGCAACCATCTGTTCACTGAGTGAATAAGCGGGTTTCATTCAGCTACAGGGTAAATGCCATTCAATATCAGTTATGATCAAAGAGCAGCAAGCTGACGCTAAGCCTCCTGGGTAGCATGTGGTGGTAATCACATTGAAACACTCGCCCAGTGGGTTTGTAGAGACGGAGATGGTAGAAATGGCTACGCAGAGTGAAGATCAGAGAGAGGCTGTTAATGATGGATGGTACAGTACACTTGCCATTCTCTGGGCTTCAGGACAACAGTCTTCATTCAGACTGCTTGTTGTAAAAGACACACCTTCTGACGGCTAAGCTTCAAATTGGAAGAGTGGAAGCCAACATTTCATGGTTGACCCAAAGCTTAACATTGAGATGATTTGGACAAAAGAAAACATCTTCTCATCTTTGTTGTATTATATCCTGACATAAGACAGCCAATGACATTTCCAGATAGTGTAAAAGAAACAACACATTGTTGAAATCGTGTTGCAAGAAGAACGTGTCCTCAACATATCGCAAAGACATGCAGGCCAGCCAACATATACGTCCATCCCTAACCTGTGTTGATGTAACTTCAGCAATAACCAGATGACATCGACCCGGATTCCCATTGTCCTGGCGCATCACCTTTGTTGCATTGTGGTGCTACAGTCAATATGGGGTGGTAAAATTCATCACAGAAAACTAATTAACCCTGCATTACCATTCATAAGCAGGCCAAATCTCCCAAATTAATCATTCTAATCAGATTCCATTCTCTTCTGAATGCTATAGGCTTTTGTTGTATTTATTGTGCCCTTAACCTCTGTAATTAATTTCGGTATGAATTTCTCATCGTGAGATTCCCTCGGACATGCCCTATTTCACTTGCAAATAATTGTCTGGGTGTTGGCCTGCGCCAGGGCTTTTCTGTGGAGAGAACAGCCTGTGACAGTCTTTGTCTTTTATTTCGACCCCCCCCCCCCACACACACACACACACACAGTCTGGATATCCATATAATTATAAGCTTCAGGCATTTTAGCTTTTATGGGAGATTGTCCCCAGCTTGTAGTCTTGCAGAAAAGGGACTAGAGTTCACATGTATGACATGTCAGGCGGTATTGGTCCTTTGTGAGACTCACACGTATGTCCGATTCGAAATGCTTAAGAACCTCCCACCCTGAAACGAGTTGGTCGATCCTTGTTATTCAGAGCCATGAATCGTCCCCGTTTAATGAGAGGCTGCTCCGGGAAACATAATTTTAAGTGAATCCCGAGGAATGCTACTTATAAGCCGGCTGCCCGTTAAGGCCGGGTCGAACGGACGGGGGTGCATGTTTGGAGGGGGGGTGAGAGAGAAGCTGGTTAGAGACAGAGAGAGGTCACCCTTGATAAAAAATGGCAGAAAGATAGTTTGCGGCAATATGATTGCCTGTGAAAATGTCGTCTGGTGTCCCCTGGATATGTTTTGTTATTCTGATGGTGCTGCATCACCCCCGCCCCCCCGGACAAGACACGTCCTGTCTGTAGGATGTGTTATGATAATGTGATCTGGAACGAAGGAGAAATGGAACAGGAGGGAGATGACACGAGGGGTCAAAAACAAAATCTCTTTTACAGTAAATGACGGATGGGGAGCCAATGCTCCTGCCAAAGGGACATTCCAAATTATTTTACAGTATAAAATATACATACTGATAGTTAAAGTCACACAGAAACGGACGTTTGAGATCTGACTTCTGTAGTTTGACGTATTTCCGACGCAAACAAGCTATGAGGGTGGGACATAATGTTCAGAGGAATTTGACTGGAACATTGACAAGTGGACGGGTTTTAATAACTTTAGACAGATTCGATAGAAGGATAGCGTTGATTGACGGGTGGATGTCGTGAGATTATTGGCCTAAAATCTAAGGTACCTGTTGTCGTAATTGCACATGACATATCGTTTTCCAGGAAGTAATAAAATTATATACTTTGATATAAGATTACAACAAAAGTAGAATTTTGTAATTTTTTTGGCATACATCGTTGAATAGGTGAACACTATGACAAATTATGTGAACCAAAATGGGACAGAATGCTTTTTTCATTTCTGTGCGACTTGTGTAATGTAAAACATTTCCTACACAGGAAATTATGGACATGATCACACATATTTCCTGTAACAGGCATTAGGAATATAGCAATGAATTGCATGGCTTAATTCTCTGCTCACATTTAAATAAATTAAACGGAAAACAGCAGCAGTGTTTTTGTGAATTTACTAACCCTATTGTACGTTATACTTGATTGAGGGACTATATATGTCAGTAAACACTTCAACTCTCATTCCAGGCACCTTTCTTCGTCATAGTTAGAGAAACAAAACTGGATTTTCATCTTAATAAGGTAATGCTTTCCAAAAAGCATCTCACTCACCAATGAATTAATTTGCCAGTATCTCAAGCCTGAAGGACCATTTAGCAAATCCTCTTTTGATTCTACAGTAAGTAGCTCCTTAATGCATTGGCCCCTTCGTGATGCGGCCATTTTCAATTAATCCCTTTGCATTATGCATGATTACATTAAACAATCCAATGAATTGATATGGAGTCTCTGGCTGGAAGAGGACTCTGTTAATGGATATAAAATGGAGTTACTGTATACCACTCCAGGATGAATTCATTATTTCACTTAGGGCGCCGGAGGTAAGACGCTAGTCAGGGCGCCTTGAATGGTCATTTTCCGCAATGGGTTTGGATCATTCATTAGCATACTGGTATCGTTTCTGCTGGGTGGAAGACAAAGCACACGGGTGGTTTGGTATTTGATTTCAAATAACTGCCACAGACTTGCTCACTCAAAGAAATACCCCCAACATTGAACAGAGGCTGATACGTATCACGAAGGAGAGATGGCACTGATGCGGATTGAGCGTGGGCCGGTGTCAGGTAGGTAAATGATGTGTGCAGAGAGAATAAGTAGGACTTCTCAATGACAAGTCCTGCCTGTCCTCCTCGGGCTGCCTGCTTAGCTTCCACGGGGGTGTCTGGAGCCCAGTTGTCGTGGTTACCGTGAGTGCATCATTAGTATGGATCAGAACTCATCAGTGGAGAGTGGAGAGAGAGAGAGAGAGAGAGAGAGAGATAGAGAGAAGGAGAGAGAAAGAGAGAGAAAGGGTGACAAAGAGGATAATGAAAAGAGAAAAGGGAGAGGGGAGGGAGGGAGTGATGAGGAGAAAAGATAAAGAACGGGTAAAGAGGAGGAAAGACGAGAGGAGAGGGAGAAGGAGACTGAGAGAGCGAGGGAGAGGGAAGACGAGGGAGAATGTAAAAGAGTGCAGTGGCCCTAATAAATAATAAGTCTCTCCTCCAGGCCCTCAGAGTGAGCTCTCCCACTGTCTGTCCTCTCATTACGATGGGCGCCGTCGCTTTCCTCGCTGCCGACTTCCTCCCATACGTCAACTATTAGGGCCCATTCCTGTCAAGGGACCGCTAGCCTGCAGCACTGCACAGTCTGCCAGGCTAACTGTAACTCCACTACAGCAGAACGCCGTGTTGGCTCTGGCCTGGTAGAAACTGTACTGGAATGAGGTGCGTTGAAAGTGAGTGAGCGGTGAGTGTCTTGGTAGAGAAGGTCGCAATGTGACAGTGATGGGATATAGATTTTTTTTTATTCTGAGGGTTGGGAAAGCACAAATGCTATGGGCTTAATGACTGGGGTTACTGAAGACTGTAATCACAGGTATGATTTCTTATTCTTTGTGATATCTCAATTCGGTAAATCGTTTTTTTCAGTTGACTTTACGGGGCAATTTTGTGAAAACTGGGTTCGCTTCTGTATTATGGACACACACACACACACACACACACACACACACACACACACACACACACACACACACACAAAGCCTTCAAGGCAGACGTTATAAATGGATGAATGGAGACATACAGTAGTACGGGCGTTCAGGGTAGCTTTGCTTTGGAGTGTAAATCTGGGGCTTTGGTACAGAAATACATTTGCCAATGCGATAGCTTGACCAGGCTTATGGGTTGGTCAACCATTACAGGCAGTTTTTTTAAGGCCCGCCACAGGAGTTATGAGGAGTTATTAAGAAATCATATCAACTGCATCAGTGAACAGTACGATTTTTGTCAGAGAGAGCAATGACAACCTTTTCAGGACTTAAAGTAGAGGTCATCAGATGCAAGTGTACTGAATTTGGTTAATATCAGACTTTGCTATCCTGGGAAAGGGTCATTTTTCTGGTGGGGTAGTCATTTTTTAGCAGGCAGTCGTTCGGCACAACTCCTACTGTGTATGCAAGATGTGACAGAATATTCCCCCATTCTGTGACAGACCTTTTTATACACAGCAACGTGGCGTGATAAAGAAGTGAGATTCCCGCCATGAAAGTGCTGCATGAAAGGTAGCACGACCTAAGATCCGTTTTTATCTGACCAGTTCTTCGAAGTGCCAATGCCCTTAAAATGTACCTGAAATTAACTATTATCTCAAATATCAAAACATCAATCGTTAAAGGTACCCCGAGGAGTTTATTTTTTGTTACGAAACAGTCTCATTTTAATGTGGGTGAATCTATATTACCCACACTTGTTTATGTGTCCATTTTCGACAAATGTTGTTTCTTCTATGTAGTTTATTTTTAGATTATTATTTCGTGGTCGGGTCGTCCAGAACTTCCTTGGAATGACGAAACGATTTAATGCAGTAGCCTACGCCGCCGACAAGAGACAGCGCGAGCAAATATGACCGTTATATATTGTCAAAAGTCACGTTTCTAGTAAGAGCTATGTAATTACCTCGTCAGTGGCCATCTTCAAAACACCCGGCTCAGGTAGCTAAGGTTTACGACAGTGCACGGGGAAGCTCATGGGAAATGTGGTCTTTTTGGGCGGAAAACACTTCCGCTTCCCGAAACTCCTCATAGGGCCTTTAACTCTAAAATATCTGTTAAAGAAGCCTCCACAATCCCCAGGTCCCTGGACTACACATTGACAAAATAGCACCTGCCATCAAGACAGATTAACAATGCAATACTGTACCTTTTGCTTAAGCGTATTAATAATGATAAGGATAATAATGGAAGTGAATGAAATGGGCCGGAGGAGCTTCGTTTGATTGTGTGTAATGAATTCTGTGGCTTTATCTATTGTTATGGCTAATGAAAGGAGATATGACAGTGGAGCTGCGTAGGCACAGAATAAATTAATAGATCATATGGAATTGAACTCAATTTTGAGAGTCTTAATAAGATGTCAGTTTACTGTTCCACCCCTGCGTTTCAGTGAAATGTAGCTTTTGCAATCCGTCATGGGTTTGGAAGCACAAAGGGGGAAAAAAAAATAAGAGGAGAGAGAAAGAGAGAGAGAGAGAGAGAGAGAGAGAGAAAGAAAGAACAATGGCCAGTGAGAGGGCAAGATCATTTAGAGTATAGATTCTATGATTAGGACAACGACCAGTGAACAGGGTAATCCATGCTTAGTCCTTTTTTCCCTTCTGTCTGTTGTTTAGGCAGACATTCATTTTGCTCCTTGCTGTACCTTTTTTTACATGTTCGAAGAGACACCTTAGAATATTATCATCTTGGTCGACTAAACATTTAAAGTGTCAGGCCTGCCAGCATGTAATGATTGAGAGATTACACTTTCCTGACCAACATGTTAAAATAATCTGGATTGACAATTTCTACAGTACATCAAATGTCAATTCCCTCCACCTGGGACATACCGTACAGTACAAACAGAACACAAATAGAAAAATCTACTTTCAAATGGGCCGTGTTTAAAATGAGAAGTCACTTCAGACAAGGGTGCAGGCTAAACACAATTTATGTAATGTCATTCATCCCTGAGTGTAAGGCAGGTCTAATTAAACCAAGTACTCTCCTCATCAGGAGAAAAAAAGGTCAAGGAGTGGCTCTTCTCATCCCCAAGATAACCGATCTGCAACATATTGTGTCCTGCTGTTGTTTATACCATTCTTTTTTAACCTTGATTTTCTCCATCTTGCCTCTCTCTCTATCCCCCTTCTTTTTTATTTTTTTCCTACTTTCTTTCTATCCTATGTGATATGTATTGAGTATGTTGTGGTTGCATTTAAGGAGTTAACAGGAGGGGGCTTGCCCTCGCCTGATGTGGTGTGACCTGTGTCTCTGTATATTGATTCTCTGTAGGTTCTTCACTGCCAGTTTAGAGATCTAACACTATCCATATGTCCTTCCTTCCTTCCTTCCTTCCTTCCTTCCTTCCTTCCTTCCTTCCTTCCTTCCTTCCTTCCTTCCTTCCTTCCTTCCTTCCTTCCTTCCTTCCTTCCTTCCTTACTGCCAGGTGTGCCATCCTTTAGAAACCTACAGTATCACCATCTCGTATTAGTGAGATCTGTAGACGTAATAAATCATATAACTCACCTCTGTGTCATTGGGCAGTTATTTGTGGCCAGGGTGTGGACTAATTGATTACACATGTTTATTCTCTGGTGGGAGGGAACTTGAAGGGCTTGGTGCACAATTCACACAAAACTGTGTGAGTAACCAAAACCCCTAGCAAAAGATTTTGACATTAACAATAGCAGGCAAGCTGAAATCTCATAATGGATGTATTACTCATCATTTGAAGAATTGAAGCGTTGTACTGGGAATTTAATATTAGGGTTAAGATATCACAGAAACAACATGAATGTGTGAATGTGTAGTAGTTAAGGAATGTCAATGAAGCTTTGTCAAGAAAACCTTGACATTTGGTCAGTTTGGTTTCCTCAGAGCTATCAAAGAACTCTTTCCCTTTTTTTGCTTTTGAAACACTTAATAGCAGCAATTCATGATTAAGACATTGAGGAAACTATAATCAGCATTATAGCACCTGGCTCAGCTGCAATTACCCCGATGGAGAGAGAGCAATTACAAATGTAACTCAAGACAACAGTCGTTAAAGGGTATTTCTCAAGAACAAGATTCACCTAATTGCTATGGGCCTCAGCACTATGGCTGGGTTTAAATCAATCTCCTATTGCTATATTGACTGTATCTGTGGATATTTTCAGATTGTAAAAGAGTGTTTTGATCATGTGGAAGCTTATCGAGACATCACGTTCAGGTAGATTTTGGGGAATGCAGTTTTGGAATGAAGACGCTTGTATTAACACTGCATGCAAAATCAAGACATTGTCCCAATACTAAGCAAGTTTGATCAGTTTGTAGGCTGTGCTCTGTATTCATCAATAGTAAGGTGTAAACCTCACCCAGAAAAAGGAGGCACAATCTTTATTGTTTACCCAGATCTGTATCAAAATGGGCAATTAGCTCAGAGGAGGAGATTACTGTTTTCCGTTCTGGGGATTACTTGAACAGATACTTGTGATTTGGCAGGAGTTGGGTGGGGAAGGCCGCTTTTTGTGAGCCTTTTGGATTATCCTCTGTTGACATGTTCGGCGACCTTGATGGACGCCAGGAAACAAATCATGGGTTTCCTTGCTGTTGGTTGCACTTTGTCACAATCCTCAATATAATAGCAGACTAGCCCTGTCTAAAGAGGACAAGCCCACACATCACCCACGGAGCTGGGGGAATTCCCCTCTGGTCTTGCAGTTATTTTGGTCCGGGTTCCCATGTGGAACAATGGTAGTTCTTCCTTACCGGTTACACATAATGAGTAGGGGGTGGGGGGCTATTGAAACGGGCTCCTTTCTGCATCTGACCCTCCATCTGTCCTTCAAAGAAGCCGCTATCAGACTGTTAAATGCCTCCCCTGACCGGTTGGACACAATGGACACAAGACCTCAAGTCAGCTTGGAGAGTACTAGGGCTCCAAGGGAATACTAGGGAATCGCTAGTAGTGCTTACATAGAACATAGGCCTGTTGTGGTATTTCACATGCCTCTGTAATATGATCTTTAGAAACGTCTTTAGACACGAAATAGCTTCCTCACTTGCTCCAGCACGCATTCGCACAGCGCGCAATCGTTGCTCCAGCACGCTGTGCGCATGTGTGCTGGAGCAAGTGAGGAAGCTATTTCGTGTCTAAAGACGTTTCTAAAGATCATATTACAGAGGCATGTGGAAAACAACACAACAGGCCTATGCCCGCACAACTAGCGATTCATCAAGACAGATTGATGAAAACAACCGTTTCGCGGCAGAAAATAGATTTTTAGAAACTGCATTCTAAGTGCCCCGACCACCGCCATTACATGGATATACTGGCTCGCACGGATTTTACATTTCTTCTACATGCCTCCGAAATTACACCAAAGTGATCTCGGTGAGTCAAACGTCTTATAATATGTTGTAAATAAGGTCCAGGTTGTCAAAAACGAGCATTGTCCTTTAACTGATACTTCGTTGCTTTTGCTGTTGCTTTGATTGGCACCTTTAGGTGGCTGGAGGAACATTAACGCAAGCTAGCGTCGTTTCGTTTGAAAAAAAAATGGTAAGAAGCCACTCCTCAGTAAAAAGCACAAGAAAGCCCACTTGAAGTTTGCCAAAAGGGACTCTCAGACCATGACAACCAAAATGCTCTGGTCTGATGAAACCAAGATTGAACTTGGTCTGTCTGGAGGAAACTAGGCACTACTCATCACCTGGCCAATACCATCCCTACGGTGAAGCATGGTGGTGGCAGCATCATGCTGTGGGGATGTTTTTCAGCAGCAGGAACTGGGAGACTAGTCAGGATTGAGGGAAAGATGAATGTAGCAAAGCACAGACAGATCCTTCATGAAAACCTCCTCCAGAGCACTCTGGAACTCAGACTGGGATGAAGGTTCACCTCCCAACAGGACAACGACCCAAAGCACATAGCCAAGATGACAAAGGAGTGGCTTCGGGACAAGTCTGTGAATGTCCTTGAGTGGCCCAAACGGAGCCCAGACTTGAACCCGACTGAACATCTCTGGAGAGACCTGCCTACCTACTGCTATACACTTGTTTATTTGCACTCGTGTATAGCTGGATTCCTGTATATTTTGTATCTGGTGTGGATTGTGTTACTTAGTTGTCTTTTGATGCTGACAGTACAACCCCTCCCGCTGAGATCAATAAAGTACCTACTACTACTACTACTACTACTACTGTACTACTACTAACTACTACTGCTCCTATTATTAGACTAATATTACCTAGGAAAATCACTGATTGACTAAGAAGTGTTTAGTACCTAATAGTCAATTTAGTCATTAAACCATTTTGAAAGTAAGCAGCTTTATGCAAATTCACACTTAAACTATGTATATATTGGCAGTTTGGTCGGCATCCAGTGCAGCACCCTTATTTTCAGCAAGGACTGCAGTAAGATGGGAGAGATTTTGAGGTAGAGTGGTGCTACAAGTCCACTTTGTTTCCAACACAATGGCCATGCTCCTTCAGGCACGCAGTTTTGTGTTGAACACCTCCTGACATCGCACTTGAAAAGCTATGACATTTCATAAACAATGCAGCAGACATAAGGGCTCTCACAAAGGACTAAGTGCAGGTGGAATACACAGGTAGCAAGTTAAAGTGGCCATATACTGTAAGAAGAATTTGCATCAACACTCAGCAATAGGACCAGCAACTGTGATCAATGTTTTCATGTGTAGTGTGCTAGCATACAAACGCAGTAGGCAACCATCAATACAACACTCTAAGGAGTGGTAGGTAGCCATGCTCGAGATACACCTGCTCGAGAACCTTTGCATAGTAATAGATTTTTGATTGATTGATTTATTTTAGTGTCACACACTGTTTTTGATGCCCAGCCCATAAGGGCTTATGAGAGACACACACTTTCTTCAGCAAACGCATTTTTGCAGGAAAAAAAAAAGAAAACTAAACAAGAAACCGAAATAGAGGAAAATAGATAATACACTTAGTCACTTTACAGTTAATCGTTACACAAACATCACACTAGACACAGTGCAGTGTGGCGAATTATTGGTAGTCATGGAGTTGGCTATTAATGCTTATGGGTAGTTATTGAGAGAGAGCTGCGGGGGTAGGTTTTTCTACCATTAGCCAGCTCAGCAGGAGGGGGAAGCAGCTCTGTGGAACACCTGCTGTTGGTACACAAGATGCCCCAAACAACACCACCACTGAAAAAGAGCTACCAGCATAGAAAGCACCATGATATCAAGCAAACAAATGGGCAATATTTGCCGTTGCCTCATGTATGTGTCAACAATGCTAGAAGTGACAAATACACAGCAATGACTTCACACAGCACCAATCACACAGCACCAATCTGTCTCCTTACCATGGATAGAAGTAGCTACTGTACTGTTCGCACGACTATAACACCATGAATTGAATTCATCACCCGCTCTCCTCAGAGTGTGGGTGTATTTCCCTCACAGGGAACTTTTTCCAAAGTTTTGCTCCAGCAGGATGTTATTTTTTTGAAGTCTGTCGTCAGTTCCTAATGCATACTCCACTTGTATTTATGTCAACCATACCTCACTCAAGAGTCACCCGTCACCCTGTCAACGATTCCGCCTGTCGTGTAGGAGTGCTCATACAGTACCGGTCTATTATGTTGAATGATGACATGAGGTGAAAGACACACACCCACACTTTGAGTAGACTGACAAATAATATATTATTGTCAAAATTGTGAAAGAGAACTGGAGAATTATCCTTTTAGTTACAATATTATTTTGTTAATGAACCAATGTTGCTGGGTTGAGCAGATTGTCATACCCTGAAACACAAATTTCCCACTGCAAATAAATACCCAATGCATAAAATATAATCCAATCAGGTTACGTAATAATTTCACATGTTTTTGATCCAATGGAGAAATTGTGTGATCGCATACACTCCACTTCTCCATGTGGATGTGACAATAAAAAGGACGGACGCAACACATGCCTACAGCACATGAGTACATGGGGAGTGCTTTGTACTGCTCTGCTTAGCCATGGCAGCTCACAGAAAGTGTGACCGACCACTACGCTTGCATAATGACCGGCTTAAAGCAACACATAGGGAAAAGTGAGCCAACACCACTTTCTAAGACGTCTGCTATTCTCTCTAACTGTTCGCTGCCGCCCACTCTCGACTCCTCTGTGCCATTATGACTCATGTGTAGAGCAACTGGCCTGTGTATTTGTCCCTACTAGGGCCTAACTTCCACACGTTCTGTATCTTCCAGACCAGTTTCTCTCGATCTATGTGAAAACATCACCAAGGATAAGGCTATGTTCTTAATAGTAAGCACTAATAAAATTAGGAGAAACGTTTAGTTTTTTAAAAAGAAATATTAATTTCACATCTCTTTTTCAGCATATTTTTCTTTTGTTCGTGAAATGGAGGAACTGTATTTTGGAACATCCAATGTCTTTTTTTGGCTGTATTTTGGAACATCTTTTTACTGGTGTGGTAAAAAGGTTTCACCCTTTTACTGGTGTGGAATCGGCAGTTGTAAACAACCGCTGTCCTCTGTCTGGTAATGTTCCTCCCAGCTGTGTGGACATGACTGTGTTGCTGTAGATGAGTCTTGCTGTGCCAGAAGGGATATTCTGCTCCCTCTAACTCCACCATCAACACTACTCCAACATTATGTCTTTTCCAGATGCATCATTTACCCCCCGATGGCCCTATCCTTTGAACTCCACTGACTCCTTAAATCTGCTGCTACAGTACATGTGAGCACGCATGCACACACTGCACTCCAACATACATGCAGACACGCACAGAAACACACATGTACTCACAATCCCACACTGCACGCACACACACACACACGCACACACACACATGCACACACTCCTCAGGCCCCCGATGCCTAATGTTCCACCAATGCCTCTGCTTTTCAAGATACACGGCCTGAGGGCTGTGTGCGTTTAAGAAATAAAACCGAAATGAGAACGGAGGCGGTATTAAGCGGAAGCAGCATGCGGCATGCTGGCTCATTCCCCCTTACCGTGAGGAAGGGAACTGGAGGCTTAATGCTTTGGGTTATTGTTGTTCGGTGATTCACTTTGCACATCTGGACACCAGAATCCTGTCTGTGTGTCTGTCTGTCTATCTATCCATCTATCTATCCATCTATTCTACCTGCCTACATCCCCCCCTCCTTCCATTCTTCCATCATTCCATTCATCTAACCATCCCCCTCTAACCCTTTTGAATGGTGCCATAAAGCAAAGCACTGGGGAGTCCGTTGGCAGCCTAAAGCCCCAAAGCATGTCATTAGCTCCTTCACTGGTCTTCACGCTGCTCCATTGCAGGTGGGTGACAGCATTTGCATGTGGATGAGAGACTCTACACGACAGAATTAGTCTGACAGGGTGAGAAATCATTAAATGGCATTACGCAGGTCATTAAATGCTTGGAGGGATGAATGGTTATATATGGAACAGAAGAGCAAAGGAGTTGCTGAAGGCAAGCAGGACAGAAGAGTTTGTTCAGTGTCTATTTATTAAAAACGGTCTCCATTAATTAGGCAATGTCAGTGTGACATGCTTGGAGCATGGCATGGAGGCAGTCAGCCTTGAAATATTTCACTACATGTGTAATGAATCTATAATATATGAATGTTTCGCTTTTTTAATTAAATTACGGAAAATAATGAACGTTCCACAATATTCAAATTTTCTGAGATGCACCTGTATGTTGAATATACTGTACGTTTGTACACTTGTGCCACAAGTGAATCAACATTGCAGAGTGAGTAAAAATGTGCAGTATATGTGAAGTCTAGCCATCTCTTCTATATTGTGAGTGGTGATTAGTTAATCTATCTGTTCTATGTCGTAAGGTACATTAGGTACAGCAGGTAGGTAGGTAGGTAGTTTATTAATCCAAGAGGGGGAAATGGCACTGAAGACATGAAGTGCAATAGGTATAACATATGTGATACAATAACAGAAATAAATAGATGAGTTAGCAAGAATTGCAAATATACAGATGAACTATACAATCATACAACACAATAAGAAACGTTTAACAAGTGGACATATTCCTAGGGATGCTTCGACTGTGCAAAAAGATGTGCAAGATACTATATTCCAGTGTCAAGTCACTCCAATTGGGAGTCTCAGCACCTACCAAGCTCGCTCAGGTCCATTTGTCCAGGAAGACAGAGAGATTAGGTGAAAAGTCTGATGGCGGCTGGTACAAAGGACCTCTGGAAGCGTTCTGTTGAACACTGTGGCAAAAACATGGGTTGGAGTGCAGTCTCTGAACACAGTATTGGAATTGCTCCGAAATTCCACAGAGAGAATGAGTGTTTTGCTTTAGTCATAGGCTATAACAGCACATGGAACCAGCTTCAGTGACAAAAACAAGTTTGGTTCCAAATTTTTAGAAGCTGTGAGAGCGGGGTTTCATCAATCAAAAACAATCCATGTATTGTTTTAACTATAGGCAACTTTGCATAATCTATGCAATCAGACGTCCTCTCAAAGCAGGGTTGGAGTGGCTTGCCTGGCATAGTGATTATTAATCAGTGATTTGGACTCTCTCACCAAACAGTTTATTTCTGGGAGGCTTAAAGCTATGTTGAATCCCTATCACTGCTGGGAAATTTGGCAAGAAGAAGAGGCATCAGGCAATTCTATGATAATTTAGGTGTTTAAAGTTCCAGTCGAACATTAAGCATTTCTGGCCCCTCTCGGTGGTCTGGGAGAAGAAGAGGTGGAAAGCTCTTACAGTGTACTTTCTTCTTTGTTTGACTTTTTCATACTTTCATTTCAATCTGACTTTGATGAGGGCAATGGGAGAAGACAACTTAAAATAACTGCGAGAAAAAAAGGTGCAGTTACTGCTAGTCCATTCTATACTTTTATTTTCTGTAAATTATTTGATAACAAGCGTTTGATACTGAACTCCTAATTTCATTCCAGATCTGAAATGCTTTTGCTACAAGATATTATGCCCAGCCTAATGAGTCGGACACAATGGTTTTGTTTACAATAGCTACAGTATTAAAGACCAACAGTTTGCATATTATCTGGTAATACACATAAAAGCATATTGTATGCTAGGTCTCTCCTTTCTACAGAGATAAAGCCAACTGTATTCTAGCTACAGTATCATACTGCTGATGTTATCTAGCTGAGTATTGCATCATTTCTTGGAGTGTAAACTATTCCTTCAGTTAAACCTTACATTAGGTTTTCATTAAAAGAAAAAATCCTGCTTATATATCCATAACCTTTGTTAATACAGAAACTAAAAGCCAGTATCATGATATGGCTTCAGCTGACATAAAAACATGAGCCTTAGGCTATGTGTTTAGGTATCAACGATCTCCACCCTGCTGAGACATCATATGGACAGACAGCATACAGTATGGATGTGTGTCTCATACCAGCAACATATTAAGGAAACAGCAGGGAGAATAAATTGATACATAAATATCCAAGCAAGATGGCATCGTTCATGAAATCAAATACACCTTGTTAGATCATAATTCATGGTACTGAAGGCAATAGTAGCCTACTGAATGTTCCAGTGACACTTTGAAAAAACTAGATTTATAACCACAGCGGAACGTCTTCAAAGGCGCAGCTAACGTTATTTAAAGCTCAAGCATTTTCTTAAAGTACTAGTTTTGTTTTTAGCATTATAAGCCCAGTTATAAGAGCATGGGCATATAAAACATCCTTCAAAAAACACCATAAACTCTTGTTGGACCGTCGTATATGATCGTAAATAATCTTATAACAGGGCTTATAATGAATAAATACTAAACCTTTAAAGAAACATGTCTCAATGAGTGTTACCAACACTTCTCCTCTTGAACACATTCAACAGAGTCCCAAATACCACTGAGCACTCATAGCAGGATGCCCTTGAACTCCTCAAGTGCCTCTTGATAAGAGCGTAGAAGCGACATGAGGAGACAGTTAGAGGGCACTGGGAGACAGAAGCAGTGTCTATGACAAATGGATAATGTTGGAATCTGTAAATAAACCTGGAGGCTTGATTTTGCAATGGCTCCAGCAAGTAATTTAGACCAGACAAGAATCCATAAAAATGACAGATGAAGAAATGATGTGGAGTGATGCCCCTACCTGTATTAAAACTATATGTGGCCTATCCATTTGTCTTCCTCTCCTCCAAAAATGGTGATAAATGCCGTTACCAGGAAAAAGATGAGGGCAGAAATTGGATAGTTTGTCTCATCATATTCCACAACATAAGTGAATCAATTTGTATGGTGCTGTTAAAGATATTCTGAACTCAAAACCTTTTTTATTTTATTTTATTCTGATTGTGTTGGTGAGAATTGCAAAATAAAATTTGCTCCTCTAACCTGTATTGATTAGTTTAGCAAGACAGCACATTATTCTGTGATGACATTTTGTGAATCAACAAACAGTAACGGTAGTAAAACATCTGTGATATGTGACCAAATATCAAGCTCACGCAAAGGAAATTGTGCTGTGGTTTTGATTTCCTTTGTGGGATGATCTACAAAAAGATGTAAATACTTCTTACTCCTCCTTTAGGCATTTTCAATCACTGTCTTCACATGCAGTCAATTTAGCTTGGTGTCTTATGTTACAATGTGTTCTTTAACAGAAATGTCTTCACTGTGCTAATCTAACAGCATTTCAGCACTTTTGCATTCTCTTATCTTTTGAACACTGATAAAAAAAAAAAAATTGAAGAAAAACTGAAGTTTCACAATTTTTTTCTTATCAGTATTTGAATTAGTCTCAGTCATCAGTGTATGCCCTCAATAGTTTGCAAAGTGAAAGAATGAAACTTAGTGGTGTCAAACAACCTCTATCTGAATGTCAGCAAGAAAAAGGAGATATTGGTGGACTTTAGGAGGAAGCAGGAGAGGAACTACACCCCTCTAATCATCAACCGGACCCTTGTAGAGAGAGTGGACAGCCTCAAGTACATTGGCATCCAGATCACCAAGGACCTGAAATGGAGAAGTGCTTTTTTCTGCAGGCTAAATCTTTATTATAAATTAATTACTGTTGCGCAGAGCGTGCCCTGCTAGGGATGCACGATATTATCGGCATGGTATCTGTATCGGCCTATCTCGGCATTAAAATGCAAGATCGGAGATCGGCCAACGCACCGATACCCGCTGATCGGATTCCCTTCCGATCTTATTTTGCTCAAAGAATGAATATTACATAATTTTAAGCTTCATTTGCATTTGCTGCTGGGCCAACATGATAAGAGTGTGCATAGTAATACTGTAGGCCCTATGTTAATTCCACTACAGAAGATATTGTATGATCTCTGCAATTAGGTGTAGGGATCGGTCAAATGAGTTATCAGACAAATGAGTTGGAACAGATCGGCGGATCGGATATCGGCCGAAAATCCAATATCGTGCATCCCTATGCCCTGCCTAACAGATTTTAATTGAATCAAAACATCAGGGTGATGCCCTACCTACCCAGCGTTCAAGATCCTTGCTGCCACACCAAACATTTGATACAAAAAAACAATAATTAAAATTAGGCTATATATAAAAGTCTTAAATTAAACTTTCTAAATATTTTAGCTTAAATGCACTTTCAAAACCACTGTCGCGCCCACATTAGGACTATTTATTTTCAATAAGACTCTATTAAGAGCCTATAGGCCGCAGGCTCTGTGCCGCTCCATGCTGCTCCTTTCTGAGGTGATCAGAAAACTCGGCGCGTGAAGGGATTTTTTGTTCAGTGAGCGGCATGAGGTTACAACGAAAGATAGGTAGGCTATTGACGCTCGAATATTACAATAGTGTTAACCAGTGTTTGAATTGGGCCAAACACTGGTGCTGGCACCTAGGCCTACTCCTCAAAATGCCTAGCCTACTGTCTAAAATACATTTATGTTAGTAATCTAAGTGCCGTTATAGCTACAGTTAGACGTGCCGACAGCTCTTGCCCATCTCAAGCACGTTGGTAAAGCCTTTGGTTTTATAATTCCCTGATGACAACTAGCGTATCCTATAACCTAATATATCAATACAATTTTCCAGATGGACATACGACAATTTTTGAAGAAGAAGAGAGAGGAGAATGATGAAACCAGTCAGGTAGGCTAGGTTATTGCCGGCTAGCCATGATTCACATTGGGGGGATTAAGGAACAAGGCAAGCTACCTGTAGGCTAACAGTTTTGCCCGCTTCCCAGGGACCAGTTAACTGTTCGGGCAAGAGGAATACCTCATGCAGTTTTCTGATCGGACAAGTAAAAAATAAATATGATAAATTGGCCTTGTGTTGCTAACGTTACGTAACGCTATCTGAAAATACAGTTTGAGCCGAAGCGGAGCCTGCTCCATTTGAGTTACGCGCTGCTGTCTGTCAGTCAGCCCTCCAAGCGAGCATTGTCAAGGAGACATACACCACAAGCGCGAGTAGGTTCTGCAACTTTCGTGTGAGTCAGGTGCAGCACTGCCTGATGGATTGTGCGACTGTCTTTTTGGCTGGCTGAACTTACACTAGCTTGCGTTAATGTTCCTCCAGCCACCTAAAAAGTGCCAATCAAAATAACAGAAAAAGCAACAAATTATTTAGGCATGTTTAAAGACTTTTAAAAGACCTTTAAAAAAAATCTACAGCTGCTGTTATAATGGTAACCTACAATACATCTGATTAAAATATGTCTATAAACCATATGAATTATTAAGTGCCTGTGTGGGTTTACTGTTTTATCCCGTCCAGTTACATGTAATTAATTACATTGTAGCTCTAGGACTTTGCCAGACTTACGAGATAAGTTAGACCATCTTTATAGGCCTACTCTTCAGTTAATTGTTTTTTTAGGCAGAGGCAGGGATTATGGTAGGAGAGGACAGGACTGTGGCACAGGCACAGAGTGGAGGCACAGGTGATAGAGAAGAGGAGAGAGAGGTTGTTGAGAGGAGCGCAAGAGAGGAGAGAGGAGAAGGAAGGGGACAGGAGAGAGGAACAAGGGAGGAAGAAGGGCGGCCTCCGATCCCCCGCTTTGGTTTTGAAATCTGACTCTTTTTTTCACAACCACCACACCAAGAGATCAGTTCCACAGGAAACACTGCTACCCTCTCTCGTTTTAATTTTTATTGTGAGCGAAACAAACCCACCTGCACACGAAACAAACGCACATGCAATAGGCACTCTATATTGTGAGTCATTCAGTCGAGTAAATGTCTTTTTGAGGCAGACACAGGCATGTTACAGATGTGGCCACTGGCTAACATTAGTAAACATGTTCACATTCGTTAGTGATATATTGATGTGCTTTACCTTTTGCTATAGTACTAGCCCTGCACGCGCCGCACAACCTAAGTGCCCTTTTTTAAACGTTTGCCCCTGCCCCTCTAACATCCAGTGCAGTGTCTCTGGTCAACACACATAGACACTGTGGTAAGGAAAGCTTGTCAGAGACTGTACCACCTCAGACAACTGAGGAAATTCAGAGCATCCCACCACATCCGATAGAGCTTCTACTCATCCACGATCGAGAGCATCCTGACTGGGAATATTACCACCTGGTACGGGAACAGCAGCTCTCATGACCACAAGGCCCTACAGAGTGGTACGATCAGCTGAACGTACCTTGGGGGGGCCACTCCTCCACCTCGAGGACATCTACACACCAGGAGATGCAAGGCCAACATGATCCTGAGAGACCCCAGTCATCCAGGAAACGGACTATTCTGTCTGCTATGATCAGGGAAGAGATACCGCACTCACAGGGCGAGCACAGAGAAACTCAGGAAGAGCTTCTTCCCGCAAGCCATCCGGCTCCTGAATGACTCCATCTACCCCCCCCCCCCCCTCCCTCCCAAAGTTACCTTACATTTTCCAAAACATGACTGATCTACCAGAGGCCCAGGAGATAGACCACCTGACTACCTCACAAACCTAGCTCAGAACATGCCCCTTAGTGCTAACAGCGTCCCAAGCAGGAGACTTTCTTGCTGTGAGGCAACAGTGCAATGCGCCATGCCGCCATTTCCACCCAACAGAGATTTTTCACAGTGTGCAGAGACAGCAGCTGAGGGCCAGAATTGCTCAACTCCAGTCCTACAAGAGCTAACAAATGCAGTTAGGTATCACAAATGGGATTTTTCTGTTCAGCATAATGCCATTTGGGGTAAGCTATGCCCCAAAGGCTAAGGAGAGGAATCACCTGGTGGTTTTGCTGTTTAGTTGAATGAACTTTTGCCGGTCGCCGCCTGTCACGCTGCAGCTAACAGAAGCTAACAGCAGGGCTGGGACTCTGGGACTTTTCCCAGGCCTGAACCCTCACACCCCGGGAGAAGAAAGCACTGTACCACTGAGAGCCTCTCTTCAATTAACACACAGCTGTTTTTTTCCTATAGTGGTAAACAAGCCTAAGGTCACAAGGAGCTGAGACCAACGCAGCCTTGCCCTCCAACCCTCAAACAAATAAACACATACATACACACCTGCATGCACGCACGCACACACACACCCTGACCTTAAGCATTCTAACAGCAGTACCAACACTAAAACATTCACATTGAAGGCCAAGAGCTACACCTACTGTACTTATATCAAACACTAAAATACTGGCATGTTGAGGAGACAGAATGCTTTTGAGAAGAAAACTTCCCAGTGTGTATTATCAGAATGTCCAGCTTCAATCTTGGATTCAGTTATCAGTACTATACTGTATGTTACATCTGAATGCAATTAGTACTTGTCTAGTGATAAAATTAATGTCTTCACCAGTAGAAAAAAAGATTATATTAGATTAAATAAAGACATTAGTGTTGTGAAGTAGTTTTCTTACACAGGGGCATAACCTTAGCCTCGTGAGACCATCCTGATCTTGTGAGCTCACATTCTGTTTCTCTCCGCACATCAATCTGCACAGGCTCAACAGAAATCAATTGATCCCCGAATAGAATTTGGTCAGGCCAATGTGTGTCCTATGATGTGGAACCCACAAAAATGTGGGCATACCCACAAAAATAGATATTTGTGCTTTCGTTTCAGACTGTTTTTGACTTAACTGCCTGATGTAGGCTATTCTGCCATATCGCTTCATTCTACTGTTTTGGTAGTGTTCTGTCAGGCCCTGCAGGCCTCATGAAAATAAACACATTGACAGTGGTCTAACTAGATCGTCGTCTACTAAATTGTGGACAGCTAAAACTTCTGTCTTAAGGAAGTTAATCCAAATTAAAGATCAACCAATTACATTAGCCCACACACACAACACCGAAATTGTTATCAGTGGAGATGTAAATGAACCTGTGATTTGTCAAGATGCTTGTCAGTGGGGTGGGTATGCCAGGTCCCGAATGGCTTACATTAGAAATCTCAGAGATTTAAACATTGGGAAAGCTTATCCAATCAAAAGCTTGTCATGATTGTCCCTGTTGATTGTCCCACAGTAGGTAGCTAGCTAGCTACTAGTAGTAGAACGGTGGTCAACATTGAAACAGAGATCTGGAATATTTGGATATTCCAGTAGCCCTCAGCTTTGGTGAGCGAAAAGGCATATATTTTATCATCCAATCTGTCTTTTTCTGCATTGGCCATAAATTCTAGATTATGGTGACGAGTATCCATGCTTAAGCACCGATAGTTGAAGCCGCCGGGCGGTAGTCATTGAGGCAAGCTGGTCTTGGCTTGTTCGGTATGGGAGGATTTCTTGAAGCATGTGGGGACGATGGACTGGGCCATCACTGTGAACACAGGAGCCAGTTGGTCAGCGTACGCCTTGAGGCTCCACCCTGCGATACCGTCTGTTCCCGTGGCTTTCGTGGTGTTCGCCTGTTTAAACACCCTTCGACGTCGTGTTCAGAGAGAATGATGCGCTCTCCCTTCCCCTCTGCTCTCCTCCGCCTCAGGTACGATGGCCATCCGGCCATTGTTGGTCTCAAAGCGTGCATAGAAAGTGTTGAGGCTAGAACGACAATGGTGTCTCCTAAAGAAAAGGTTTGCGTAGATGATGCTATAGCATCAGTTATATGAACTGGAGAGTATCTCTTCATTGAAAGAACAGCAAAGAACGGCACTACAGTATGAAGGCTTTTCTCAATGGTATTTTTGAAAGTGCCTGCCCTTTTCCAAACAGTTTACAACAGAGCCTTCCCAGATGGGTTGTGTGAAACAAACCATCTGGTGTGTCAGGTTAGCATAGCATACCAAAAGGACCCTGAGGATCTCACTTTCATCTCGCTACACTAAAAGGAGCATTGGGCAATCCCTCAAAAGCTACCTCCAGGGCATCAATGAGAATAGCCATAGCCAGTGCAAGCGTTACCTACATGTAGACCACTTGCTGTGCCACTGATGTAATTAAATGGGCTCCCCCTCACTTACCCTGGCTGTGGCAGAGAAAGATTGAAATCAAGGTCTTAAAATCAAATCACCCATGAGAATACCGTTCACTTTCTCCTTTGTTCGCTCCTCTCACTGAGCCCCATGTTCTTTCACCTCAGTCTAGATCAATGAATACCATAACTCCCAAAACTCAATGACAAATGACGCATGGCTAATTTATGACGCAGCATGAAAAGAAATGGGATTTTTTTGTATTGTATTGTTTGTGTCTTCTGTGCACTGTTCACGGAAAGTAATCCGCCTTTGTGTTGTTTGGGTGGATTTGATTGATAGTTGTCTCAGCATGGCTGGTCCTGAGGGCTGGATCTTCAATGTTTCTGCAGTTAATAAAGTAAAGAAGTAAATAAAAAATAGCAATGAGAAGGAGAGCACAGGAAGCAAGTTTAAATCCCAGTTCATGCTCACTGCACATGTTGTAAACATTATTTGGGTATATTGCACATCTGATTAATGTGTTTTTTAATGTGATCAAAAAATTAATCTAAATTTTATTCCACTACCATACACCAATATTAGTTTATGGGACATATTGGATAGCAGCTAATGCAGTTGTGTGTTTCATGGTGGCTTATTTAAACCCCAGGGCTTATGGCTGTATTTGTGGATTTCTCAGTTACTGCAGCAGTCACTGGATGTGTTCTCAACATTGCTACGAAGAATACAATGTCATTATAACTTTGGACACCAGTTACTGTGCACCACAGCCAAAAGCTACAGTAAATCAATAGAATGAATAGCTGGATGGATGGATGGATGGATGGATGGATGGATGGATGGATGGATGGATGGATGGATGGATGGATGGATGGATGGATGAATGGATGAATAAGTGGCAACTTGGATGAATCAGTTAATTACTTAATTAATTGATTCATTGCCTAAATTAACATACAGATGTGAGAACATAAGAATGTAACTTGACCCGCGGTATTCCAACAGGCGCTTTACGGCATTCCGCACCACCGCTCGCACGCCCATAGGGGCGCAGTAATACTACTCATTGACCCATTGCTGTAGCTCATCTCGCACATTAGATGAGCCTACCGTTCTCAAACTCCTTGTTCTCTGTCTGGTTGTAATTTAATTATTACGAACAAAGCCTATTTATTTATAGTTTCTATCTCTGTAACTGTCGCCGGGTCTATATCTGTTAACTGTCGGGACAAGTAGAAGTTTAATACAGTAGGCTAACTGAGTGTTCTCATATGGAACATGGCATCAGGACGAGTAAGATGGCTAACGGAGCTGACCAGAGATGTGTTTGAAATGGGTCACTCACTCCCTATTCCCTATAGTTCTACCATGGATGTATTGAGTGCGACTCATCGTGAACTACATGGGGAATGATTTAACAGTTTTGGGACACTACATGGAATGTCACTGCGTAAGATATTCATGACTCAAACAAGAAGACACGCCGATCACTGATGGCAGCAGGTTGAAATATCAGGTAGTATTCAGGTTCCATGTTTAGTTGAATGATAAATCCCATATAAATGGTTGGAATTCTTATGATGTGCAAGTGTGATTTTGTCAACTTTAGTGCTGTCTGCTAATAGCAGGCTGTGAAGCTGCACGATAAGACCGTGATAGCAAGTTAGCTCAGGACAGCAGCTTCATAATATTAACGGTAGCTGTCGGTGGCTAAAAAGTAGATAGCTAACTTTACAACGATGATTCCTGTAGCTATTTTGATTTTGATGCTATTAGTTCAACTTCTGTTTCTCGGGCAGGAACGGAGACGAACTCGCATTAGCAGCAAAGCAGCTACAGGAATGATCTTAAAGGGCAATGCTCGTTTTTGACAACCTGGACCTTATTTACGACATATTATAAGAAGTTTGACTCACCGAGATCACTTTTGTGTAGTTCGGAGGCCTGTAGAAGAAATTTAAAATCCAGCGCGAGCCAGTATATCCATGTAATGGCGGTGATCGGGGCACCGAGAATGCAGTTTCTCAAAATCTATTTTCGGCCGCTAAACGGTTGTTTTCATCAATCAGATTGGATGAATCGACAGTTGAGATTCCTCAACGTGAGGCATTGTTGTGGTTTTCAAATACGGGGTCTTTAGCCTCTGTAATATGATCTTTACACGCCTTTCCCCACTTGCTCCAGCACGCATGCGCACAGGCCAGCGCGCAGACTGGCTATTCTCCGGCTCACATTCTCTGCGCTACGATCGGATTGTTGCTGACGAATGACGACGACAATATTCTCGGCACCAACAACGATCGTAGCGCAGAGAATGTGAGCCGGAGAATAGCCAGTCTGCGCGCTGGTCTGTGCGCATGCGTGCTAGAGCAAGTGGGGAAAGGCGTGTAAAGATCATATTACAGAGGCTAAAGACCCCGTATTTGAAAACCACAACAATGCCTCGCGTTGAGGAATCTCAACTGTCGATTCATCCAATCTGATTGATGAAAACAACCGTTTAGCGGCCGAAAATAGATTTTGAGAAACTGCATTCTCGGTGCCCCGATCACCGTCATTACATGGATATACTGACTCGCGCTGGATTTTAAATTTCTTCTACAGGCCTCCGAACTACACAAAAGTGATCTCGGTGAGTCAAACTTCTTATAATATGTCGTAAATAAGGTCCAGGTTGTCAAAAACGAGCATTGCCCTTTAACATTAGCAGCTGCTTTAGCCACTGATAGCTACCGTCTTCTTCACTTCTCCTTGGGTAGCCTAAAACATGACACCGTTGTATTGTGGTATTGTGGATTGCTTAGGCAGAAGCAGGAAGAGAAACCCGTCATGGGACCTTAAATCAGAAAAAATATGGAATGGTAGTGAACGGCGTGAGAAGCTATTGTAAGCTAGACTGCAACGTAAACAACTGTACCAGTTAGCTAACAACTATGTGAACTCAAACTCCTTGTTCTCTGTCTGGTTGTAATTTTAATTATTATGAACAAAGCCTATCTATAGTATCTATCTCTGTAACTGTCGTCGGGTCTGTATCTGTTAACTCATATGGAACAAGGTATCGGGACAAGTAGAGGTTTAATACAGTAGGCTAACTAGCTAGCTAGCAGAGTGTTCTCATATGGAACATGGCATCAGGACGAGTAAGCTAGCTAACGGGGCTGACTAGAGATGTGTTTGAAATGGTTCACTCGCTCCCTATTCCCTATGTAGTGTTACCCATAGTGAACTACATAGGGAATAATTGCTTCAGATATTCATGGAATGTACACACCAGTTAGCTAGCAACTACGTGGACACAGGCTGATCTACTATAAGGAATTGGACCGAGGAGTGTTCTCATATGGAACTAGGCTAACAGTTGTTTCAAGACCAGTAACGTTTGTGGTTTAATTTTTGTCCTTCGCTTGGCTATTCTTGTTGGGGTGAATTGACCAGCTGTTTCAAATCGCCGGACGAGATGCCCGCTTCTATGACTGGATCTACACAGAAAACAAGCAGTGCGTCATGAAGACCGACGACTTGCTACATTAAGGCCGTTTCAGACGAGGAGCGATATCCGCGCATTGCAATTCATTTTCAATGAGAGAGGCGAGCGGACAATTTGGGAGCCGCGGACAATCTGGGGCGAAGCGGCAAGCAGGTGCGACCCCGTGAAATTGTCGCGCGCGTGCTCGTTTCGTGCACACGCCCGCCCGCGATAAGAGCTGAATTGTAGTCAGCTTTCCCCGCTGCGCGCAGGACGCGTGCGTCCCCCGCTGATCCGAGCGAGAACGCAGGCGGAATATCGCTCCCTGTCTGAAACGGCCTTTAGGCTACCTCCTGGAATACCCCACTTAAGGTCTTTCATATTGAAATTATCTTGATGGTCTGGGGAGTTGCGAGACGTGTTAAGGGAGTGCATCAGTCGTGATCCTTGACAGTAGGCTACCAGCCTGCGCTGCGCTCAGCACAAAGTTGGATGAATGGATGGACTTATTGGAATCCTGGAAAATGTTGATTGCGCTCTAAAATCATGAAAGCATAAATGTAAAAATGCAGCAACAGAAGTAGTCTAGATGAGATGGTGGTTTAAATGAATGGCAACATGTAGCCTAGAGGAAAACATAAATTGAGACTGGTGATAATGCTGATAATCTACAGTAGCTAGGGCCTACCTCTGGCTGAGTTCATGGTTACAACCATTCATCTCTTACACATGGGCCTATACAATACTTGCACAATCTACTTTGGACGTTAAATCCATCCATCTATCAATCAAACTAGCGAATTCAATCCAACACCTGTGTGGCCGGTCATGGCAAAGCACCCGCTAACGTAGGCTACCCCCCTCCCCCACGATCCAGGGCTAGGAAACCGGTCCATCCAGTTTATTTGAATAGAAAATAATTAGTGGGGGGGGGGGGGGGGGGGGATACAATAGTCTAGTCCAGGTTCGCTGGCGAGTGGTGAGCTAGTCAGATGGCGCATGCATGTGTGGACATTGTAGGCCTGTTCTCTAAAACCTAAAGAATAAAAGTAGTCTACGTTCAACATTCATTGGAGTGGTCCAGTTGGATAGGCTAGTCTAATCTAAATAAATTGAGGACCTGTATTTTCAGTGTTTGCTGGTAGCGAATGCCACAGACAGACAAGGAGGAAATCTATTTGTTTCATTGTTTCATTGTTTGTGCTCTGTATGCACAAGATAGTTAATGTTCGGATATAATTGGCAGTAGGGCGGGGAAAAACCCTATCAAAGGCCAAGATAAGAAGGGATTTGAAGATGTAATTGGTCATTTTAAATGGGCCTACTTTATCTTTTGATGCCTATTTGAACGGACTGCATCGATCAATGCAATGACTCTTAACATGTTTTTCAGTTTTACCCTTTTCATCAATAAAACATCATTTTTACAACCATGTCTCATTGATTGGGAAGGCATTTAGAGCTGCCGGTCTATTAGCCTGCTTATTCGGACTCAGAGGATGGCATAACTGTTTATTGAGAAACAATTGATACGCAGGCTGGGCTATATAAAGAAATACCACAATGCATGTAGTCTAGATATATTACATTATGGTTAGGCTATAGCCTACACTTTATGGTAGACTGCCCTCTCGCTCGCTAAGCAGGCTACATTGTGGCTGTTTTGTTCATCGCAGAAGCCTATAGCCTAGGCTACACATTAAAAAAATGTTTTTTTATATAGGCCTAGAAGGAATCAGAATATGTGGAAATTTAATTTTTGCCTATTTTAATACAATTCAAATTCTGCTTAGAGGGAATTATTTACAACGGACATTATGACCTGAGCATAATTAATAATTATCTAAGTTAATATAGGCCTATGAGAACGCAACGCTTTTTACGGTAGGCTAGGCCTATGCGTCTTGTGATTGTACTGTAGCCTAGGCTACAAATTAAGGCTTATTAGGCCCTATTGAATTCCTTTTATAGCCTACTAGGCTACTCATTATTATCGAATTATCTAGTTGATATATGAATAAAACAATAAGCCGTTTTAATGGCTATGGGCTACTAGTTGTACACGAGTTGATGCGCTCTATACGCACGGTTGAGGCGGCAGCTCAAATACACTTCGCACATATCCTCTGCACTTTGGCAGTCCCGCTCAAACTATGGTGCACTTCATGCATTGGTAGACAGTTCTGTTCTTGCTGCACCTTGTCTTCACCATGCAGGTATTTTTTGGGGGGATATTCTTCTGTGCACACTGTGAGGGGCGCCGCCGGTGGCTGTTTGGACGCCAGAGCGCGCATCTCTTCAGCCAACTGGAGGATGTCGCATCTGGGGAGGCTCTGCGTCTCTCCACCAGTCCCCAGCGAGTCCAAGCTCCCCCAATGAATAATACTTATTTATAATAGCCTACATAGCGAAACTATGCATATAATAGGCTGTAGCCAGCGCGAAACTGCGCATTCCCTATAGCCGTTCATTAAATGGCTGGCGGCCGGTATAAATAAATAAAAACATACACGATATTTTCTTATTTGAATGATCTTGAATATATATATATATTCAAGATCATTCAAATAACAAAATATTGCGTATAGTGTGCATGTGAACGCACTCACTGTCAAACCTGCCTCTATGCACAAGATAGTTAATGTCCGGATATGATTGGCAATGAGTGATCTTTACTCATGGCGACTATGTCAATTTTGTATGGATCCACAAGTCGATCAAGCTTAATTTTTCTTTGTATCGTGCTGAAGCCATATAGCCTACTGCGCTCAGACTTGGCTACATTAGCTGGTGCACCGTCTTCAAATTTACTTCCGGGGTTTACGAGTAGCCTACCAGTTGAATGCGTTCCAGAAACAAAACGCAAAACCCCCACGTTCACCACATCTTTACTAACAAATATATTTACAATACCGTTATTTTGCGCATTTGACCTAACAGCCACCACGTCTTGACCCGACGTCAGTTACCGAGATAGATAGGCTACTGTAGGCCTAGATATAGGTGTTCGTAATAATTAAATTACATCCAGATGGAGAAAACATGTGTTTGAGAACAAGGTAATAATAACAATTAAACGTTATTTGTATAGCACCTTTCATACAGATAAATTCAGCTCAAAGTGCTTTACAACAGAGCATTTAAATTAAAGAATGTGAAATTTAATGATGCTTCATTCGTAGACTATAGGGGAAAAACACTGAGCCCAGCCTGCTAAATCTACTCAAAGACGCCACCTGGCGGTGGTGCATCACTAAAACGAAATAACACCCATCTGAAACCCCACGAGATTTCCAACGGGATTTCCCTGCCAAATACCGCGAAGGTGAAATGCTGCAGCATGTGACATTTCTAACTTCCCACATCTGTATGTCATGAATGGATGCATTACTTAATTAATTACATCTCTATTTATTACCCCTAGGTAGGAAAATGTGAAAATGTGTCTTGTACACAATGACCAAAGACAGAAGACATATTTGGGGTCCTTATTTGGGTCGCAATGTTCACCTCCGGTTTAGACAAGCGTCAAACTCAATCGAGAACCTGAACTACTGGGCTACCAAAAGGCCTGACATTCCTTCCAAGGACCAGTGAGAGAGGGAAACCTCTGTATCCAGTGGTGCAGGGCTATGCTAGACAGCCTCTATTTTCCGCTTGCCACCCTATGCTCCAGTTGAGTGGCCTGGGTCTCCACGCTCCCTTCGGCAAACATGGCAGAGTCCTCCGAGAACTCCCATCCATCACCCTCCTTCTTCTTTTTCTTTTGACCGTGATCACCGTCCTCCATGCTTCCTTTAGTCAGCTACGCCTCATGGGAGACTTATTCTCTGTCTCGATCCCTCCCACACTGCCTCTGTTCCCCTCTCTCTCTCTCTCTCTCTCTCTCTCTCTCTCTCTCTCATTCTGTCTCAACTGTATTGTTCTTTATCAGACACGTGCGCACACGCACACACACGTGCACACACACGCAATTTAGCACTTATCCTTGTGGGGTCTCTTAACCTAATCGTAGTCAGAAAATGTAAACCCAACCCTAAACATAACCTTTGACCCCTAACCATAACCATAATTGTAGCCCTAGCCCTAAACCCTAACCTTATGGGGCCCATCAAAATGGCCCCACGATGACTATTTTCTTCTTCTTTCACTATCCTTGTGGGGAGATCTGGGCTCCACAAAGGTAGTTTCACAAGCGCACACACACACACACACACACACACACACACTAGACCAATGCAAACCCCACCCACCTGACAATCAAGGCACACTCAAGCAAATAATCAAGTAACAGCTCTTCAAATTGTATTTTCGACCCAGGTTTGACACGCATGCACTCTCTCTCTTTAATTTCTACTGTATGCCTCAGTTTCATTATATTGTTCTTTGTTCTATGTTGTAGCTCTTTATTTGGATCTGGCTTATATTACTATTTTGCATCTGTAATTTTCTGGAAGAGATCTGCTGCTTTGTTCTAGGGCTGCCACGATTTGTCGACTAGTTGTGATGACGTTGATTATGAAAATTGTCGCCGACATATTTGGTAATCGCCATAATCGCATGTTTTTTGGGGAGCTGCCGCTTCGCTTTTCCCCCCCAAAACTTCCGCTGGCTGTGGCGCGTTATGCTGCTTTCACACCAAGCGCGGTGAGAAAGTTTGCGCCGACCAGTTCACCCCAATCTCGCCGCGGGATCCAATGGGTTGCCACGCGAATCCGGCGCAGAAAGAAAAAAATTTTGCGAACTTTTGCCGTGCGGTCATTGATGCACATGCGCAGTATTGGTCATCCTGCCGAAACGTAACAGGAAAAACAAGAAGCTTGCTCCACAGCAGGAAGAAATGTCTAGCCATCCCATGAGCCGTCCTCGTAAGTCCAAAGTGTGGGAATATTTCACCCACAATGTTGAAAAGAACAACGTGAAATGCAAAATCTGCAAATCAGAACTCGCTTATCATGGCAGCACAACTGATGCGCAAGCATCTGAAAAGGAACACGTTGTGGTGGCCGATGATCTCGAAGAGGAAGGCTTGTCTTGGTAAGCTAAAATAGCTTATTAGCTGCTAATCATAACATTAACATGCCAGTCAGTCAGCTAGCTAGCTAGTTAGCTGCTAACATTAGTTACTGGCTTTATATTGACAAATGACAGATTAGGTTACATATCGACTGATGATGACATTTTTGCAGTTTTGTATGTGTGGGCTAATTTGATTGGTTGATTTTTCACTTGGTCTTGATTTCGGTAAGCCAGAATCCTTTTACCTGGCCTACAATGTTAAGTGAATGACGAGCTAGTAAGACAGATGTCAACGGACCGTAATGTGGACTGTATTTTCACGAGGCCTGTAGGGGGTGACGGAGCACTACCAAAAGAGTAAACACAGATGAAAATGAAGCGATATGACAGAATACAAGACGCATTTAAGTCAAAAACAGTCTGAAAGTCGATTTACGTGCCTTCTTTTACTGAAAGAAAGCGCAAAAATCTAGTTTTTTGTATGGATCAATCGATCAATCAATATTGACGTTAAAAGTCTTTCTCCGTTACGTTGTGTAACGTTATCATAGCGACGTTTGGAGAATGTGTTGCTGACGGGAATGCAATGCAGTGATAATATGATACTTTCCAAATAGCGAAAAATGTTGTCTTATACGTTACAGTGCTAAGAAGAAGCGTTCTTCTATGGACAGCTATCTTTCCAAGACGCCAACGTGCACACCCCTGCAAGCCAAAGCCCTGACCGGATCCATCCTTAACATGGTGGTTAAGGATATGAGGCCCTTATCCATGGTTGATGATGAAGGGTTTAAAGAAATGTATAATATCACAACGAATACCTTCCAGGCCGATCCCATTTCACTAAATTGATGGAAAAGAAATATGACACAACCTTTCAGAATGTAAGTCTCCTCCTCTCTCTCTCCACACACACCCATCCACCCCCCCCCCCACACACACACACCTATCCACACACACACACCCATCCACACACATACACACAGTCACACACAATAGCAATTTGTATTTATGATTGAATACATTTCACTTCAAAATGTAACTAAAATCATATCTGATGTCTTTAAGGTAAAGGAGACCCTCAAAGCTGTTAAACGCTCCCTCGCCCTGACTGCTGATGTGTGGACCAGTTACAAGAGGCGTACCTTGGCGTGTCCTGCCATTTCCTCAGTGATGATTGGCAAATGGAGAGCTTCAACCTTGCCACCATGCCTCTTGAGGAGAGACATAGGCCCAATCCCAAACCACCCCCTTAATTAAATCCATGTATGATGAGAAATGGTCAAAAATCAAAACACAAATATGTTTTTGCAAATTAACTCTAATTAAATGAATATTATAACACTGTCCTGAGACAAGAACATAAATTAATTAATAACTTACTCCCATGCCTCTTTGGCAGCATTCCTTCTTTTGTGTAGAGGCATTTGCATATCACAGCCTAATCAGCTGCTTTGTCTGTTCCATTGTCCCTGTAAATAATGGAATATATGATGTACATTTGACGTAGACCTAGGCCTATTTAGATTTATTTTATGTCGGCTATGAATACAGGCTTTTAAGAGTTTGCTACAAGTCAAGTGATCTAGGGATAAAGTGATTGTATCACTTGGTTGTATCTTTTGACACCATATTCTGCGATTTTGTTTGATGCAGTGAAATCGGTGTGAGAAAAACAAATGTTTGAATGCTGTAAAATAATCTAAAATAATTGACAGTGTAGGAAGACGGAACTTTATTTATATGTGGTTTCCTGCGGTATCTTTTTGGCACGTGCACTTCCTGCTTCGGCTATCGGGAGCTTGCACCGATGCAGGCTTGCTATTTAAGGGGTTGACAGCCCACTCGCACTCCAAGCGCACTCCGCGCTAATTGGTTTGGGACGGCCCTTAACATGGCGAAGCTCGGCGTGAACGCGCAAACGGAGGGGGAGTGGATAGGGGGTGATTTGAGATTGGGCCATACTGGTCCAAACATAATGAAATGGATGGAGGAGGTGATAGCAAAGTTTGACATCTCGCCTGCCAAAATCGTAGTAGTCGTAGTAGTCCATGACAGTGGGTCCAACATGGTGGCAGCAATGGGAAAGCTGGAAGAAAAATATGGATGGGCCTCTATCCGTTGTGCAGGGCACCAACTCCAGCTCATAGTTAATGCTGCCCTCAAAGAAACCACCATCAGCAGAGCGCTAGGTGCTGCGAGGGCGCTAGTTGAGCACTTCAAGAGAAGCGAGCTGGCAAGTACAAAGCTGAAGATGAAACAGGACCAGATACAGGTAGCGAAACACACACTGATCCAGGACGTCAGTACAAGATGGAATAGTACGTTCCACATGGTAGAGAGACTCCTGGAACAGCGCTGGCCTGTCACTGCCACTCTTTCAGATCCTGAGGTAACTCCAAGGGGCAAGCACTACTTCGACTTGAAACCAGAGCAATGGGTGCTGCTTGAAGAGCTGAAGCAGGGCTGGAGCCTTTTGAGACTGCTACCGTTTACCTTAGTGGACAGCAGTACACAACCGTTTCAGGTCTTCCACAGGTGGTCAAAGGGCTGAAGCGAACCATACAGCAAAGCCAATTTGAGACAAGGTCAGGAAAAGCATTCTTGGTCAGTGCAGGAGATGGGATAACAGATACATTGGGAAGTATGGCCACCATCTCAGCAGAGGAAGAGAACAAAATTGTTCTTTCAGCTGCCTTGGACCCCAGATACAGAAAGCTGACGTTTGTGGCTCCTGAAGATGGCGCCAGGGTGCAGGGGGCTGTTCAAGTGCTTGCTCTCAAAAAAGCAACAAAGGAGCCTGGGACACATGGGGGTACACGACAGCAGGAGGCGGCCAACGTTCGAGGCAGAGGGGAAAAGTCAGCTCTGGACAGCCTCCTTCAGTCTGACACAGGCCGTCAGAGTGAGGATGAGGAAGAAGCGTCCAAGGAGGACCAAAAGATCCTAATGGTGATAAATGAAGTGCATCTGTACTTCGCAGAGTCCTCAGTATCCAAAAAGGATGACCCTCTCAAATGAGGGGCATTTCCCCACACTATCAAAGCTGGCAAAATCGTACCTGTGCATCCCTGCAACCTCCACCCCATCCGAGAGGATCTTCTCTGCAGCAGGGAACATCTGCTCTCGAAAGAGAGCAAGCCTCTCTCCAGAACATGTGGAAATGCTGACTTTCCTTGCTATGAATAAATAATTGTTAGTGTGGTAAAAGGTTTTGGTCGAAAAGGACACTTGAAGTTAATCCACACAGGAGAGAAATCTAATTGCTCAGTCTGGTAAGTGTTTTGGTCAGAAAATTCAGTTTTTTGTTATATTTGAGAAGAGTGAGACAGAACCTTTTCTCTACAAGTATTTCTTTTTGTGGATAGGTGCTCTTTTTTTAGTTGTGTATAGTGCCTACCTCATTTGATTTCACAGCACTGTTCAATACATTTAAAATGTATGTTTGATACCAGAGATGAGTGAAACAAAGCAAAACTTCGGCTATTTATTTTTGTTTTCTTTGGGTTGCCTAGTCCCTAGCCTACCTCTTTTTACTCAGCAGTTTGCACTCTCTACTAGAGCCCGACCGATATCAGATTTTTGGGTCCGATACAGATATTGATTTAGGAGAGTCTTAGCTGACCGATACCGATATTTTGGACCGATATATAAAAAAAGTGCTACATTTTCAAATCAAGCTGAAAGACATTTTTTTATTAAAGTTTCTAATTATCACAATATTCAGTATCAATATATGACACGAACATTTCTGTTTGAATGAACAAAAACAAAAAATGCACAAATTAACATGCTATTTTAGCAATCCAACATGGACCAGGACCTGTACCACTGGCGCCATGGTTAGCCTCTCCAGTCTCTAGTACTGCCACTCAAGCAGTGTCAGATTATAAAATAGGAAACGCTTCTCAGCATTTTGACCTAGGAGAGATGTTTTTTAGTTAGTTTTTGTTAACTATAATAACCTTGGGGGTGGTGAGGGGGAGAGAAGGAGAGAGTAAGAAAGAGAGATCAGCAAAATCTTCCCATTCGACCCCTCTGCCCACCACTGGTTCTAGTCAGCAGCCAGGAGGCTACAGCTCCAATGTGTTCCAACAGCCGGGGCCTTAATGTTCCATACACCGAGAGGGAGCATTAAAGCAGAGCCAAGCGGCAATCAAGCGCGATGTGGCCTATTTGACTGCCCTGTCATTTGCTCTGATATTGGTTGTGTCAGATTAATTTTATTCTTAATTTAGGTTTGTGTCAATGTGCCTCTGACAGTAGGCCTATTGCTCTCCTTCTCTCCATGCGTGCCATTGTTCTGTGTGTGTGTGTGTGTGGGGAGGGGGGGGTTAGAGCGCAGGACAGTTCTTAAGTGCAGCGCACAGTATTGCAATGCCCTACTGTAGTTTTCCTATGTTTTTTATTACATAAAATGCCAAGAGCATTTTAAACTCAAGAGCCCTTTTGGCACCTAGAAACCTCCTGTCAGGGCAGGAGGTTTCACTCGCGTGGGCAGTCTTTCCGTTGCAGGATTTTTTTTCGCTTTAACCCATGCAGAGTATAGTATAACGGAGAACAAGCCCCATTGACCGTCAGTGGGACACATTCATCTCTATCGTGGCCGGTTAAATCAATACCCATAACTCGTGGTCTGGGGGGCGGTAGGCGAACAATTAAAACTGGTGGTTGTACAAGCCCTTTCAGGCATCATTCCTACTCGGCTCATATCAAGCTAAATTCGCCCAGACTTAAGTTAGACGCGAACCTCTGAGCACAGCTTGCTATGTTTGTCTTGACTTACACGTTTTGTAGCCCTCCGCTTACGTTACAAGCTAACTAATATCATTATCTCAGATTAAAAGAACAAAACGGTGTGATGCATTCAATCACCATTTTATTTCGGCTGGTTATTTATTTGAGAATACAGCGATGTCCTCAAATGCCCGCTCAATGCCCGCAAATGTAGCTAACGTTAGATCCATTTTCCCCTCATAACATCTTGCGGTAAGCAAAACTTCCACCTGCCTCACGGCCACTCCATAATAAGCTTGCTAGCCACCTCAAATAGTTTACCAAATGTTACATAGCTCGCTCGATAATGAGGATTGATAAGCAGTGTGGTCGTAAACTTTCACAGGTTCATTGCTGAGTATTCGTAAATGTTCAAACTGTGTAATAAGTTAGTGCACATAATACAAACCTTCATTCATTACCGAAGGCACTGTCTGTAATGCAGGGCAGGCACGTCGTGTCTTGACTCTTTGCTGTGGATATGGGAGGCACGAGTGCTGCAGTTCACTTGCATTAGAGCTCCCTCTACTGGATAATTGTAGAAATATCAGTTTTTTTTGTTTTTTTTTACAGCGTTTAAGTGGAAAATACAGGCGGAAATGTTTTTTTAAATAGGGACATATCTGCTGCATAACGGCCGATACCGATGTCATTAAAAATGTCTAAAAACAATATATTGGCTCCTCCGATATATCGGTCGGGCTCTACTCTCTACATTTACAAATGTTTGATGCCTGAGTGAAACATAACTTGCATACAAGTATTTATTTTTTGTTATTTTGCACTGTTGAAAAATGCTGTTACATGCTGCAACGTTCAATAAAGATGAATTTTTGAGTGAATTATCATCTTCCTTGTCTTTATTTTTGGTTAGCAGCACATGCCTAAAACAACTTCAAGCTAAATGTAAAAGCTGATAATAGTTAAAGAGTGATTGAGTAATTGTGCCATAAGCTGTAATTTATGATCTGATTAGTCGACTAATCATTAAAATAATTGTTGACTAATCGATTATCAAAATAATTGTTTGTGGCAGCCCTACTTTGTTCATTGCTTTCAGTCTCAGTTCAGTGTAATTGTTCTTCAATTTACCCTCATTTAACAGTTTTAAGTCTGTTCTCCCAGATTTCTCCTCTGGTCTCCCCCTCCTCCGGGCACGAGAGATGGATCGGGCCGGATGCCCAGTGGTGCCACTTTGTATGGGGCGCCAACTGGAAAGTAGGGATGTGCACAATTAACTGACTAGTCGAGTACCCGACAGACAACCTGTTAGTCGGCAAATCAATACTACACGGTTAACCTAAAATACATAATACTGGCCACAATCAATGTGTGCAGGGTGACATCGGTTGACTGTTGCTGCCACTGCAGCTCTGACACTGCGAGAGTGAATTGCGCAATACGTGATACAGCCACATTAGTGGAGTTGCAGAGTCATGATGGCGCATAAAAGTGTTGTGTGGAATCATTTTGACCTCGACAAAGATGATGAGAATCAGGTTTCATGCTGCCTTTGCAAAATCAAATTGCCATACAACCACTCTACCAGTGCGATGTTAAACCATCTTAAATTTCAGGCATGTCGTTACTCTAAATGAGACAGGGAAGAAGGCTATTCCCTATATAAATAGGAAACAAATGGCTATTAGTTTGTTCCTAGCCTGGAAGACAGTGTGATGCTACCAGATCAGAGAAGATTACAAGGCTCATAACAAACATGGTTGCCTCTAGTGTTGTTGAGGGTGAGGAGTTCAGAGAAATTATAGAATGCGTCAAATCAGACTACTTAAGTCCCCTCACACAAAACGAAGACTCCAGGACATTCTGGGCACAGAGCCGGTACATTCTTTGATCCAAGTAGGAAGACACGGGTCTCCACAGATGCCTCCAAAGATGGATTGGGGGCTGTCTTGCTGCAGAAACATGAGAGTGCCTGAAAACCTGTAGGTTATGCCGCGCGATCCAGGACAGAGACAGAAAGACGATATGCACAAATCGAGAAAGAGTGCCTGGGGCTCGTCTTTGGCTGCAATAAGTTCCACTCGTATGTGTTTGGATCACCACACATTGAACTTGAGACAGACCACAAGCCATTGATAACGATCAGTCAAAAGCACCTGAATGAAATGTCACCAGACATCCGGCGCATGATGATGTGTCTACAGAGGTACTGTACAACTACCAGCTCTCATACAGTACAAGCCTGGAAAATATCTGGTAGTTGCGGATGCACCGTCGTGAGCCACCCCGGCACAGGGGCTGAACACGGGTGGCCCTGAGGAATGTGAAGATGTCAGCGGCCATGTGCATGCTGTTGAGGAGACTATACCAGTCAGTTCTACCCTGAAACAGAAAATAGTGCTGAAGACAGCTGTGGATCATCAGCTTTTCACTCTAGGACACATTGTCAGTGGCGGATGGCCTGCTGCTCAAAGGTGACCAAATTGTCATTCCGACAGTGTTAAGAAAGGAGGTCCAAGAAAAGCTACATAAAGGTCACCTGGGCACTGAAAAGACAAGGAGGCAATTGTGCTATATGCCTTACTTACCATAACAGACAGCGAAAGGAACCCCTGCTCACAGACACAATGCTGAGACACCCTTGGGAAAAAGTGGGGGCCGACTTTATTTTTTAGAGAATATCTGCTGTATAAAAAGAAACCACACACTCAGGTCTAGATGCAAAACATTTCGGCCGTAGCCTTTGTCAGTCTTAGACTGTGGCAAAATAGTTTAGTAGACAATGTTTCGGCCATAGCCTGTCAGTCTTAGACTGTGGCAAAATAATTTAGTAGACAATGTTTCGTCCGTAGCCTTTGTTAGTCTTACTAAACTCTTTTTCATCTAGACCTGAGTGTGCGGTTTCTTCTTTTTATACATTAGTCTATTTCCCGCTACCAACACCTCTCTGAATATTCCTGGTGTGCGTTGTCTTCTCTTTGCTCTTTGTCCTGAGATGGCCCTTCTCACAAGCACAAGAGCGATGGGGGTGATCATCACACATGAAATCCTGCTTTGCACGTCATGGCATTCCAAGCACTGTTCTTGGACAACGGGTCGCAATATGTTGGGGTCGGGAATCGGGAGTTCAAGCAGTTTGCGAGCGAGTATGAATCTGAACATGTCTCAGTGAGCCCACACTTCCCACAAGCGAATGGGAAGGCTGAGAAAGGTGTTCAAATAGTCAAAGGCCTTCTGAAAAAGTCAGCAGAGAATGGTGGGGATTTGTATCTGGCTTCTTTAGCGTACAGCGCAGCACCATGGTCTCCTGTCGAGCTGCTCATGGGCAGACAACTGCAAACACAGCTCCCAAAGGTGAGAAAACAAGCAGACACACCTGTGCTTGACACAATGAGACAGTTAAAGAAAAGCCCAAAAAAGCTACTTACATCGCATTGCAAAGCCCATGCCACCTACAGACCGCCGATAGGTCAGTGTTCAACACATAAAAAGATCGGCAGTGCACGGAACAGTACTGTGTGAAGTGGCTCTGAGGTCCTACACAGTTCTACCAAAAACAGGAACTGTGGTCCGACGCCCCCAACCTCTGGAACACCTTGCCAGAGAACTTAAGAAGGACTGAAACTGTGAACATTTTTAAGCAAGATCTTAAGACTTACCTTTTCAGTCTAGCCTACAATCACTAGCCAGGACCCAGAGACACAGAAAGGCAGCCTCCAGCCTGCTAGTGAATCCTTCATGCATTGGTGTATAACCTGTTATGTACTGTGTATAGATGTATACAGATGCTTGCTGCCCAGCGACTGGGTCTGATTACAAGGTCTGATGAAAATCTGTGTTGCTTATGTGACTCGACATGCTACTAACCCTGTTCTGCCTCCCCTCTCCCTAGTGCCTCTCCCTTCATTTTCTAACCAGGTCCAGTAGATGCCCCTCTGTCACCTGCAGACCACCCTGAGTATGGTAAACACCCCCGTGTTTGCTATAGAGGTCCAGTGCAGCCACTAACCCTGCCTTCCATCCTCCCTCCTCCCTAGTGTCTCTCCCTCTTATACTCTCAACAGATAAAGTGGGCACCCCCGTCTCCTGCAGGCCACCCTGTATCTGGTAGAAATTCCCCAGACTGCTACAAAGACCTAGTGCAGCTACTAAATCTGTCTTCCTTTCTCCTCCCTAGTTTCTCCCCCTCCTGTTCTACACCCAGGTCTCGGAAAGACCCCCCCACCCCCGCCCTCTTTTCCCGGCTAAGTCCTCCAAATGGTTCCCCATGGCTCCTGGAGAGGCCCTCTGCCATCCTCATGTCAAGCTCCATCCCACTCTGTGTTGCCAGCTGTCCCTATCCAGCCACCCCCCCCCCCTTTTTTTAAATAAATCTGGACTCTTTTATTCTCTCTCCCCGCGGCTATACCTAGTTTACTCTACATTCTTTATGAGCGTGTCTGCTAAGTGCTTATTGTGCTTTGTCAATGACTCACTCAAATATATCCTATTATAGACTACAGGGATAGCTAACACATAATGCCTACATCTGTATTTACATACTCTCTGATGGTCATGTCTCTCCTATTTAGTATTTAGCCCATGTTTATTGCTCTGTAAATGTTCTTAGCTAATAGACAAACATTTTCCAGCTCGATCGTCTCGTTGAGAGAGGTCAGGGACTAATTTTTACAGATCACTTTTCTGTCCCCTGGATGAACTGTTCTTTTGTTTCCCTCTGGAATATGTAGGGGTATGACCGATGCCCAACCTCCCCATATGAAATGCGATATACAAATAAAGTTTGATTTGATTTGAAACTTTGATTTGAAAGCTACTAAAAACACAGGAGCCCTCTGTGGAGGCAAACAATGCAGTCCCTTCAAATGTGGAGTGCAGTGGCAGAGACGCCCAACGGGACATGTTAACGGCCAGACAGCCAAGTACATCAGATGGGGTCCGTGGACCTCTGGACTCACCAGTAACAGTGTGGGAGCCTGAGGTGGCTCAACCAAGGAAGTCAGGTCATTCAATTAAAGCCCCTGAAAGGCTTGACCTCTAGGGACTGAGAAAGAGAGAATAAGGTCTGTAGACAATGCAGGGTTAAGAACATTTCATTTTTTTATTGCTGATTTGAGTTTCCTTTCCCCTGAAACTTTAACATCTAAGGACTGAGAGAGGGAGACCATGGGCTGTAATTGGGGCTGGGTTGAGAACATTTGGCAGTACATAGTGAACTCATGTTTTGTTGACTTGGTCCTCAGAGACCATTGTAGCTGGGCAGGTGTTGTGTGACGTCAATTCAATAAACGGTTCTGTTCTTGATAACTGGAGTCAGTCACATAATATTACACTTTTTAATTTCACTTGACTGCTGTTATGTATTTATTAGGCCTGATGGATAAATAGGCTATCATAATCTGTCCTTGTTCTTCTGTCAACTGGGCCTAACCTGTTCATGAAACTTTGTTGGCTAATTAACTTTCTATAACAGGCCTATTTTCAACTTGAGTTGACGGCTGTTATGCATTTAGTAGGCCTGGTGGATATATAGCCTGGTCATTATCAATCAATCAAATAAAGCTTTGATTGATTGATTGATTAGTTTCCTATTGTGTATACCCAACGGTGAAGAACATGTGTCTCTAGCTCACTCAGGGACAGAGTGGTGGGGTCCGTGGCGTGTTGGCGAGACTCCGCCCCCTCAGGTCAGAGCCGGTCGGGGACAGTGTACCCCTCTCCAGGCCACCAACCTGCACCGACTGGTGAAGACCATGTGTCTCTGTCCCACTCAAAGGCTGAGTTGTGGGGTCCGTGGCGTGGATAGTGGAGAGACTACGCCCACTCGGTTCAGAGCCGGTCGAGGACAGTGTACTGCTCTCCGAGCCACCCACCTGCACCCACAGGTGAAAAACGCATGTCTCTAGCCAGCTCAGGGGCTGAGATGTGAGGTCCATGGCGTGGATAGTGGCAAGACTTCGTCCCCTCGGGTCAGAGGCAGTCAGGGGCAGGTCAGTTACCCCCAAGCCATCCCCATGCACCCCTCAGTGAAGACCGCGTGTCTATAGCCCACTCCGGGGCCAAGCAGTAGCTGTGGAGGTGTTGGTATGGAAGTTTAGGTGAGAAGCAGTAGATGTTTGTTACAAGTACTGCTAGTACTACACTCTAGTGTTGCACGATAAACCGAAACCAACGGTCTACCGCGGTGCCAAAACGTCACGGTGCCAACTATACTATAAGTCTATACAACGGTACTACCGTGGAATACGGTACTACCGTTGAACACGGCAGGGGGACAATGTTACCTCTGTTCCCAAAATTCACTGGTTTCTGCTAACACCTTTGTGCAGCTCCCAATTTGTTGGCTCGCGCACACATCTCCGCAGTCACTGGCTCGCGACACCGTTATGACAGCTCCCAATGTGTTGGCTCGCACACACTTGCAACTCCGCAGTCACAATATATATTGACGTTATCTGTATGCCTGGGCGCGAGCCAGTCTTGTTCTCAGTAGGCTATCGTAATGTCAGAAGCGTTCCCTCAAATGTAACATTATTGAAGAAACATAACTCTAAAAGTTGAATATGGAACTATTTTGGTTTTAAACCATATAAACAAGGAAACGCTATAGATTATGGCCGTCCGTTGTGCATGCGATGCAGCAATGCCGTACAGGCAAAAGGAGGCAACACATCAAACTTAATAAAGCATACAATCTCGTCATCCAGACCTTGCACTGGAATACAGACGAGCTAATGAGGTTAGTATGACTTTATTTGTTATAACTAGCAGTGTTCTTGCCATTAGCTAATATTACAAAAATGAATGAATAAACCTCTTAGCTAAAGCGTGTGCTGCTGTTGCTAGCTAGCCAGCCAATGCTAGCCAGCTGGCGAGCTAATGAAGTAACGTTAGCCTACCTGCTGTCATGTAGTCATGCACAGCTGTTGAATGAAATTTGTCGTCCTCTCCTTCCAACTCCAAACTCCTTAAAATAATGTGAGCTAGATTATGTAGGCTGAGAAGAATCCAATGATAATCATGATATCTACCTCTTGACATTTGGTCATTTGATCTGGTTTTGACTTAAACGAAAGTGAAAGCTAGATAAAGCATGTTGATGTCACTGCCATCGACCAAAACCCAGTGGCCCTCCGCTGACCTTTACTGGTCGTTGGTGATACTCCACTTGTGTGTAAACATGGTTGATTCTGTTGTTGTTGTTGGATATGAGTTTTAAATATTTAATATTAATAATTCATAATATGTATATAATATGTAATACATACATATAATACATACATATAATACATAATATTTTTTTACTTACCTGTAGTTACAATGTAATGCATTAAATGCATGTTATTCATGCACCACTAGTATAAAGTGATTACACTGTACTGTAATACATTGCACGTTCATAAAAATGAAATAAAAATGTAAATGCTGCGGTATCGTGATACTACTTGGTATCGTGATACTTTGGCTGGTATAGTATCGCAGGTCAAATATTGGTATTGTGACAACACTACTACACTCAGAAATAGATTAGACTACTCATTATAACTCAGTTTTATTGAGTTCAATAGCTCAAAAAATAGAAAAGATATCAATGAGTTTACAACTTAAATAAGATTGGTCCTCATTCCTGAACATTTTCTTAAGTGTCTTCTTACGAACTTCGTAAGACCAACCCTAAGAAAGATCCCTGCCGGATTCATGAATGGGTGGAAATGTGTTCCTAAACCGCCAAAGTGTTCTCAGCTGTGCTCCCCTTCTTAAGTTGAATGCGCGTTCTCGTACACCTGAATTTGCATACATAAACGACCCGCCAGCTCCTTACTACAGGGTCGTGTGCACGCAAAATCCCCAGACAGCGCGGAAAAAGTTTAGACGTTCCCAATTGACATGCTTGATGTTCAAGGTCACGTGCAAATTCGACGTTTTATTCGTCACATGCAACATACCAGTAAAATGAGCAGTGAGATGTTTCTCCGCTGGCTCTTATAATGTGCACACTAAGCTTAAGCAAGGTGAAACAAACCAATACAAAATAACAAAAGAAAACAAGACGGTATATATGGACTTTTAATACAATATGCAAAATATATAGCCTACATGAAAGGGATGGGATGTGCCGATTGAATTGTAGCCTACAGTTTAGTTAAATGCATGAGTACTTATGGATCTTGATAGGCCCTTATGTAGGACCATATGATATATTTTAGTTATGGATATTCACATATAAGTATTTACAGAATGTAGATGTGTCCATTCTGACGACTATGGAATATAAGGTGCTGTTGTGCTGAGTATAGCGACTGAGTTTAGTGCTTATTTATTAATTCACTGCCATTTGCAGTGTTTGTGTAGTGCTTTTATTTATTTTAGGAAACCGCGATGCCTTGTAGAATCATGAATGTGAAACGTAATTGGAAATGATACAAATATCCTCGTATTTATGATTATGATTATTATTCAAGCCTAGAGTCTGTAGAATTGATGTGAACGCATTCACCTCGGATTTCTCATAAATTCAGCCCTTGCGAACGGGCGCACTCCAATCTGGCCTACCTACGATTGCATTTCCGCGTTCTTAAATCCTGTTCTTAGATAAGAACAAATCCGAGATAAGAAACCATTCAGGAATGCCAGAATTGTCCCGGGAACTTGGTAAGTGGAGTTAAGAAGAAATTTCTTCTTAACCTCTTAACTGCGTTCAGGAATGAGGTCCATTGTCATTCTGAATATTTCTTTGAATATAAGGAAGGTAGGAAGGAAGTTAGGAAGGAAGGAGGGACAGAAGGAATATGAATGCTACCACTTAGTCATAAAAGAGTGTAAAGAGAGCCTGCTCTCCCAACTCCCAACTGACACTTTGAACATCCCTTCATTAACTTCAATGGGAAGACATGCCAGATTCAGACAGCTCTCTCTCTTAAAAAGTAGAGTTTAGATATTGATACCATAGGAATCCTGGAAACATGATTTCTGTGTAGCTTAAAAACTGTAGTCATGGCGACAAGTTAGAAAAGAGGTATGAATTCAAAATGAGCTGCTCAAAAGTTAGAGTGGAGCTCCATTCGTTTGAATAGGGAGCATGGTTGTCAAACAAATAGTCATACGTCAAACAGCTTAGATATTGTCCGAATCAGCACAATCGTGTGAACGTTGATGTGTATACGGTGTTAAAACTGTAGGAGCGACAATAGTTTACAAAATGTGTGGATATATTAAAAATTAGCTGCCACACTCAAAACTGAACGTTCCACTCATCCACTTCAATGTTAAAAAAGCAAAAAATAAAACTTAAATTACATATAAACTAAAAATAATTTAAAAAAAAAAAAAAAAATTGAAGCTGAATAGGTTGTTTACTCAGCTAAAGGTCCTGCACACAAGGAGGTTTCTAGCATAAAAAAATGATGAAAGATATAGGTTTCAAAGTTGAAGAGGATTTCAAGTTCCGCCCATTGACTTCCATAGTAAAAAGAAAATTATAAAGTTGAAATAAGCAGAATATTTTGAAAAGTATGAAAGATATTAAAAATCTGAAAGAAGTCCCATCATGTCCTCAAAGAGCTGAACATTTTGATAATTTAATGGTTAAAGTAGGAGTAGGAGTTAAAGCGCAGAAAAAAACATACAGAAGAAGAAAAATAAAGAAGAGGAAGAATAAAGAGGTGGATAACAATAGTGTGAATGCTGACTAATAGCCTATTGTTGTAATTTATACTGTCTGTTTTATCAAAATAACTGCTATTACTAATCGTTTTTATAATTTGTCCCCTTTTCTTGTAACCAGATTACTGACTACATTCCCAATACTGGGACTGAGGTCCAGGTCCCGTGTTTCAGGGCTCTGGAGGTGTGCAGGTCCTGAAGGCCAGGTTGCAGCCAATGTCACCTAATGATATTATTTTTAGAACATCCCCGTTTTATGAGAAAGTAGCCTATGTATTTTGTCATGTGGTATGTGCAACAAAATAAAGACGAAAGCCTACAGTACCTGTGCAGTTTTTTGTCATGTATTTATTCTAGAAAGCATTGCCTACTTCTCACAATGACATCTACACTTGATCAAACACACCTGTGTACTGAATCGTTTGTCCTAAGGCCTTGTAGTGCAGTGTTGTGCGGCGCAAAGAGGCTATTGTGATTAAATTATGACTACATTTCGGGGTTGGGGGAGGTGAAGATATTAAGTCAAGTTATTATTGTCCTTTCGTAATTTACAACAAGTTCTGCAAAACATTCTGTCATGAGAAAGTTGTGTATCATCACTGCAGTGGTATCTGCTCCACAGAATGTTGATCATCCAGCACCTCGAAACGACCCAACTGCAGGAAGCACTGTGCATTTTTGGATTAAACAGCTCCAGTAGCGATATTCGATTATAACCAGAGGGCATTAAAGCAACATTCAAAACAAAATCTATTGACTGCATGACCTGTTACGTCTCCGGACTCCACCACTCCCCGGAGTAGGCCATGTGTCTGCTGTGCGCTCACGGAGTCTTGGTGCACGGCCCTCTGTCTCTCCAAACTCATTGATTATGTTGAATCTAGCCTATATGTAGTCTACAACTTCTCCTCCTTTCTGTAAAGCGTATTGTGTTGCCTTTGTATATGAAATGGGCTATAATGATTTAATTGATCTGACTATCAGTTATTGCAGTGGTATTCTGCTCGATTCCTTTATATCACCACAACTGACAGATGTTGAACCCAGAACAGTAACGTGTCAGAGTGCAGCTGGTTTTGTTGGACAACTTCTTTCATAAATAGTGTTAGACTAGTGAACAATGCAGATTTAATGTCGGTTTCACAGCGCAAATTATCAGTCTTCTGGTACGACCCACAGTTGCAATTATTTGACTAACTATACTGTTCATAGCTGGCTGAAAGCTAATAACGTTAGTGTAATTTAGCCCAAGTCTCCAAGCTTGCGTGGCCGGCTGCAGGGTGCTTTTCCTCGGTGACGGAAAAGGTAGTGTGACATCTCCCGTTTCTTATATTAAGGACTTTGTAAATGCCTGTACACTTGCTGGTGTCGAGGTGACTACAAACAGGGCTGAAAATTAACACCTGCCACTGGCCAAATGCAGGTAAAATTTCCAATTGGCGACTAGATTTGGGAAGGCTATCTGAAAAAAATATATACTTGGCCGGTAGATTTTTTCATCTACAGTCCCCTTGGCAGGTGACTCACCGTGAGCCAAAAAGTTAATTTTCACCCCTGGTTACAAACAACACATTTGTGGAAGTTGGGGCCACGGCATGTCAATCATTTCTGACTGACAGCTGTCTTTGACACGCCCACAAAACGAGGTGAGCTTGTAGAGGGGGAAAATTGGGCATATAAGAAGGAGTATAGTAGACTTAAAAGTGATGGAATAATGTTTATGGACATATTCACTTTGATTTTACCTAAAGATAACTGGCATGTGTCACGTTCAACCACTGTATTATCCCTTTAAGCAACACAACTGCTGATAGGCTATTTCAGCACCATGGTTGGCACCATGGGTTTTACCCATAATTTGCTCAAACCTCAATCAGATACGTCAGACTAAACTAGCGGGCAACCAAGGATAGCAGGCAAATACACACTTTAACATTCAATGATGTTGCTGGGTGTCCAGCCACACAGCCATATCCTACACAATCAAGCCACACGTACACACAACAACAACAAACTACGACAACAAATTACGAAGTGCTCAAGCAATGTGTCAAAATAACAATAATCAAGAAGACCCTGCGGTCTACAACACAAGCAGCGACATTTTTGAAAAAGCTAGCTAGCCAGATAATAACCAGCATCTATGACAACCCATAAATAATGAATATGAAACAACTTACCAATTATGTTTTCATCCATTGGCTCATCAACAACATTTTCATAATCTGTGTCTTCTTCGTTTATCTCATCCAAATCTGCATCGTTTTCCACAGCTACCTGCTAGATCCGCGTTCTCTTCGTCCTTCGTCCCTTGCTTCGTTTGCTTGGCTAATGATGGCAGCAGTCGTGGAGGGTTGAGTAGTGGAAAATACATTTGTCAGGGGAACACACGAAGCCACCAGATTGTCCCTCTGCCTTTCCTCTTTAGGCTTCAGTGCGCCCGACTTGTATCTTTTGCTTTTCAACATTTTATTCACAGAATAGGGCGTCTACTAACAGTAGTGTACTACAGCTACAGCTCAAGTCTAACCGATCATCGCAGCACTGCACTTTCAAACTCACTGCTCACGAGCGTCTCAGATAGGCGGGGCCTCTATTAAGGGGGTATGCTACTAAGGGGGTGTCAACGACAAAACAAACATTTTTATTTTTATTTTAACTTATTTTTTGCCGCAATCAAGACACACTCAAAACTTCATCAGCAATACAACAAAAATTAATGTTCAGTCTTGGGCCCAAGGTGGGCACTTAGGGTTGTGGACCCGGGCGGGCGCCCCTCTGGCCCCCCGCTCCCTCTGCTACTGTACAAAAACACTTGCTCTGCCTCTTTGCCTAGCATAGCAGTGTGCTAACCTACACGTCTCCAGGTTTAGCTTTGTAGCCATGCGCTATCTCTGAAACCATTGCCGCCACTCTGGCCACTGCTCCGGTCGAGAGAAATCCATGTTTTCTGGAGGGTTAAACTTTGTAGGCTATTATGTACAAGATACTACTTGATAGATAACCCTGACAATGACCTTTACATTCTCAGCCTGAACTGTAGAGCGGTACCTGACCTGACCCTATCATGCGTCCCTGCTATATATGCTGCCTAACCACTACGACTGTAAACATGTGCAAACAAATAGTTCCTTAATAAAAGGCTCACATGACAAGAGCTTATGGAAATGCTCTACTTTAAGCATTTTAGGACGGATTTCTGAGCCATTCTCCATCCATCCATCCATCCATCCATCGTCATCCGCTTATCCGGGGTCGGGTCGCGGAGGCAGCAGCTCCAGCAGGGGGCCCCAGACATCCCTTTCCCTAGCAGCATCAACCAGCTCTGCCTGGGGAATCTTTAGCCGCTCACAGGCCAGTGCGGATATGTAGTCCCACCACCTGGTCCTGGGTCTACCCCGCTGCCTCCTCCCAGCAGGACACGCCTGTAACACCTCCCTAGGGAGGCGCCCAGGAGGCATCCTCACTAGATGCCCGAACCACCTCAACTGGCTCCTTTCGACGCAAAGGAGCAGCGGCTCTACTCCGAGTCTCTCCCGGATGACTGAACCTCTCACCCAATCTCTCAGGGAGACCCCCGCCACCCTCCAGAGAAAACTCATTTCGTCCGCTTTTATCCATGATCTCGTTCTTTCGGTCATGACCCATCCTTCATGACCATAGGTGAGGGTGGGGACGAAGATAGACCGATGAGCCATTCTATATTTTATTACTCAATTTTGTTCAGGCTAGGTTACTCAACCTTAAAATTTGTCTAAATTCCCATCACTACTGGAAAGGGTCCAAAAATGTGCAGAGTTGTTCTCGTGACCACTTGAGGTGAGAGCAAGAAAAAGTGAGGGAGAGAGAGAGAGAGAAAATCAAAACACTATATATGTTATAAACACTATATGGTTGGTGGGTAAAAGCAACAGGCAAGCAGAGTTTCATATATTTTCATGATGGACTTAAAAATAAAAATCACACAGTAAGGTAGGTACTGTAAAGGTATAACAAAGTATAGATAAATACAGAATTATTTTTGACATGGCAAAAGTTTAATTCTGATACTGTAAAAGTGATTTTTCAAATTCACCTCCAAAGTTTGAAAGTTGCACTGTAATTTAATTATGCATGATGCAAGCTTAACATTGTCAGCCTTTGTTTACCTCCATCGTCATACATTTTATTAAGTGCTTAAGTTTCCTAAGTCCTGAAGATTCCCTGCAGACAAAGCCTGACATGCTTACGTATGAGCTATGAATATTAAACATGTTAAAAAAAAAAAAAAGAACAGGTGTGGAGGAAGCTATTTTGACACCATTCCTATGGGAATTATCTGTTGGAATTCATCTGTACAGTAGGCTGCCCCAGGCAGCACACATTGGAAATTCTGACATGTCAAACTACAGTATCTGACACCTTGATCTTATATTTAAAAGCTGCATGCTGTGAGTCACATGTCAGTTGTGCACACAGTTTTCTCCAATACTTGCTATACAACCAGTAACATATAATTAATATAATTTCCCCTGCCCCAGAGACAGTGTATGGCGGAAGGTATTGCTTTCGGTGGCGTATGTTTGTTTGAATGCAAGTAATTATCTAAATCAGATTTTGAAGGTCATGAGGTATCATAAAACAAATGAACATATTTGTTTTGACACAAGGAAGAGATGAAGTAAGCTGCTTCTTTATCTTTTAGCTGACAGAAAACTTAAAGCCAAGCATGATCTTATCTCTGATACAATAGCTGTCAAGATGTGGTTGAATGTTTTACTTGTAACTCTGCCAAATCTCAGTGAAGTGAACTCGAGAAGAAAAGGGGAAGGAATGTTTGTTTGTGAGGGAAAAGCAAAAGCCCGGCAGGCATTTTCTTGATTGGTGCGGTTCACCTGTGAACGGTTCGGTGTCAACACGAAAGAACCAGCTTGATGTCAGCCTTTTTTACTCACTAAAGCAATATTTCCTCTCCTGTCACTTTCAATCTTTCTGCTGGCTCTTTTCTACTTCTCTCTCCCTTTCTAGGGTGTTCTCTTCTACCACCTCTTCTGAAACCTGTCTACTTTCCTCCCAGTTCTTTAATTTCCCTGCTTCTCTCACTTTCTGACCCTCCCTCCACCTAATTCTATCACCATTTATTTATCTTTCTCTGTGTGCATATGCTCATTACTCTTACATGATCCGTCTTCATCCCTGTTCTTCCTCCCAATGAGCTTCCTTCCCCTCTCCTCCTCACCTTACCTGCAGTCCCGCGCCTGTTCCTGTCTCCCTTGCTGTCTCCTGCCACCGCCCTCAGGTGATGTGACAGATTTGTGACTCGGCAGCAGCTTCCCAGCCATCTCTTTCAGGAAGCGGTATGATGCGCTAAGCTGTTCTAGCTGTCTTCACTGACTTCTCATGGAGTAGGTCCTACACGGGCCTCATACACTCAGTGATGCTGACATGTTCTGCACTGCAAACTGCCTCCCATAGCAGCCGTACTCATCACCTGCCTCTCCTTCTGGCTAATTTGCTTCAGAATGACTGGAGCTGGCATGGTGCTGAGCACCTGATGGGTGGCAGGAAAAAGCAGATTCAGATTTTTAGAAGTTTGTTTGTTATGATGCAGTAAGTTTCCAGTGCCTCCTGGTTCAGGACACTATTAAATGTTTTTTGTTTTTTTTGTCTAGAGATATGTAGATGTTTTAACAATGTTTTAGTGCATATGTTGCTGATACTTGTGTTAATAAATAAGCACCCAAAAAACTGTGGAAATCGAGGTATATTCTAATGTAGATTTTCTAATTGTAGACATGTTTGGTATTGCTGCTTTCGTTAGGTCGAGATGGCGGTCCAAACCAGTGTCTCTGATCTTCCCACATCGAGGTATGGGAATAAATTTATTTTCATTTGTGAATCCGCCCCATGATTGAGATCCGCTCAGAAATGTAATGGCTTCTAAGTTGGCCCATGCTACACCCCTCCACCGAGTTTGAAATCGGAATGAAAATCGGTCTGGTAGTGTTTGCGTAATCCTGCCAACAACAAACCAACGAATGAACCAACGAATGAACCAACCAACCAACCAACCAATCAACAAACACATGCCACCGAAAACATTACCTCATCCCCTGCGCCGTCACTGGGGCAGAGGTAGTCTCTCTTCAGATTCAAATATCACGTTGAAATGTTGCGCTCCACATGCTACATAAGAGTCTGTCCCACCCCAGATAGCAAGCGGATCTGGGCCATATACAGGCCAGATTTGGCCCTTGTGGCTTAGTTCCGGCCCATATATGGCCCAGAATTATTACACTTCCGCTTGCTATCTGGGACCTCACCTCCCCAGCTAGTTTTGTAAGGGTGGGTCTAGGGGGCAAAATTGAGAGAGTGACAGGTTGTAGCTGCAATGAGAGTGTTTCGAAAAATGGACCGCGTGGTATGAAAAATGGGTGGGGGCGCCCGATCACAAAAGTCGTTACTGATTGGTTCGGCCAGGATGTCAGCGGTACCAATCCCTGGCCAGGATTCGAAAAACAGTTTTTAGCATGAAGTGTCTCTGACCCATAGAGAGATCTGCAGCATGCAATAACGTAGTTAGCATAGCTTATGTAGTGTATCAGCATAAGACCTCTCATGGGTCTGGTGTCGAGACTAGGGCAGAGGTAATAACATGGATGAAGAAATAGAAAAACAATTATGAAGGGAAGGGAAAAAATGACAGAAAATATGAATAGATAAGATGGATAATTGCTCAAAAGTCAGCGTTCTATTTTAGTTCTTCCAAAGTTGCAGAGGTGGTTCTTTTCTGGTTATCTTTTGAGTCTAAAATCATCTAAAATGGGCTGTGTGGCTCGCCAGGGAAATTTATATTGGCTGCCTGGGAAGGATCTGACTTCAGACAGATAGAGTGAAAGAGCTGTCAGCTACAGGAATGGAGGCCTGATTACTCCCATATTCCCACACCTGGGGCTGGGGCTCCCGACCATAGAAAGCACACACACGTACAAACACAATAGATGTCTTACACTCTCTCTCTCTCTGCCTCTCTCTCTCTCTCTCTCTCACACACACACATACATGCACACACAAACACACACACACACACTCACACTCACCAGGCTCCAAATATCCAAACACTAAGTACAGTAGAATAGCAACTTATTCATCCCCAGATGCACCCCTCTCAGTGTTCCATGGCAACGCACAAAACACCTGTGTGTGTGTGTGTGTGTATACATACATATATATATATATATATATATATATATATATATATACACAAACATACATACACACATACACACGCACACACAGAAAGAGAGGGAGAGAAGGCACTCAAAAGCAGGAGATGCATTCTGAATATTGTTAATTTATCAATCATGTCAATGACAGGCCTATTTACCTCACTGAGGCATTCTAAATAATCTATTCACACACCAGGGGTGCGTTCAAATTCAGCGAACATAGCGAACGTTTGCGAACGTTAGCGAACTATTTTCCGTTAGCATTGTGTTCGCCGCAAACGTTTGCTAACAGAAGCTAACAGTCTGGAGAGGTAGTTCGCCAGTAACGGAACGAGGATCACAATGAACCCAGGCTTACTGGAGATGTGCTCCCATGGGGATTGTTGTGTTTATGCGAACTATTTGGAACGTTCATTAAAAGCCGTTCAAATGTGACCGTTTGGAGAAAACATGTTTGCGACGAAACGTTTGCCCCCGTTAGCTGAATTTGAACGCAGCCCAGATGAGCTCCACTATGATGGCTATTCCACAAGTGTTCCAAAATCTATTTCCCTTTCCAGTAGATCAAATAGTTTTGCCCACAGATGAACAATGACAAGCATTTATCACACTTTTATCACACAGTTCCATTTTCACAAGGCTTCCTGGGGCTGAACGAATGGGCGAGGCACCACAAGCCTTTCCGGGGGTATACTGTATGTAACTGAGGAGGAGCAGAGGGACCGGGGAGGGCAGACGTCAATGATCTTGGAGCTCAGAAAAAGACAAAGTGAAATGCATACTCCTTCTGTCAAGGCAGCCAGCAAAGTGATATCTGTTGTGTGAAGCATAGCATGACAATCCAAGTTTGATACAAATCAGTATAATAATCAAATCAATGTCTATTCCAAAATTCCAGCTGAACCTCTGTTACATTAAATGTCAGTCTTGAAAGCATTCAAATTCATTCTTGGACAGATTGAGTCATACTGATGTAATAAAATAAAAATAGCTTTCCACTGTAAGACCAATGTTTGGTCAGCTTGTGAATGAATAATTATGAATAATGCCATATGATGGGGAAAAAATTGAAGCTTCACAGATGTCACTGTGAATCACTAATGGACAGTAGAGCGAAGGGTGAGAATTTACAGCAGTCAGGGCCAGCTCTAGGGCTTAGGAGGCTCCAAGTGGGATTTACTTTGCGTGGCCCCCTAGGGATGGGTGCAAGGTGGACAGTCGGCAGTTGGGTCTCCCACATAGCGTTTGGTCTGTGTGTAGGTAATGCCCGCTCTGATATCAGTACAGTACACTGTGATTACCTCTGCCCCAGCAATAGTGTCGCAGGGCGAGAGGTAATGTTTTCAGTCGGTGTCCGTCCGTCCGTTCGATTGTTAGCAGGATTACGCAAAAACTACCTGACCGATTTGCATGACACTCGGTGGAGGGGTTTAGCATGGTCCAACTTAGAACCCATTACATTTTGGAGTGAATATGAATCGCAGTGCGGGTCCACGAGCTGCCCAAACATGGCTGGCCATTCACCTCCATTCATTTTTTTGGACTGTAGGATTACGCACACTAACCAGACCAATTTTCATGAAACTTGGTGTAGGGGTGTAGCATGAGCCAATTTAGAATCCATTACATTTTGGAGCAGATCTGAATCACGGGGCGGGGTCCAGGAGCTTCGCAAAAATGGGCAGCCATTCACCTCCATTCATTTTTTTGGACTTCAGGTTCAGGAGCGAAAAATTCCTCCCATTCAATGTCAATGAGGGAACTGAAACGGCCATATCTTGCCATGGGATGTGAGGTATGGAGCTGGTTTTATTTAGGGTTATTCTCTTTTTTGTTTTGTTTTATTTCACTGCTATGAGTGTTTTTCAAATCAAATCAAACTTTATTTGTATAGCACATTTCATACACAGAGGCAACATTATTCCCTTTACAGAGAGCAATGTGAGGGTAGGCATAGGTCCCACTCCTACATATTCTACAGGGAAGCAAAAAAAAACAGTTTCACCCGGGGGCCAGAAAAGTGAGCTGTAAAAATTCTTCCCTGACCTCTCTCAACAAGACAATCGAGCAAGCTCCTGGAAAATGTTTGTCTATTGGCTAAGAACTATACAGAGCAGTAAACATGGGCTAGATACTTCATAACCCTAACCCAACATGACTAACAGTAGAGTGCACAAATAGTTCCAGAGAAGTTGCCTACATGGTCAGCCATTATGTGTTAGCTATCCCTGTAGTCTCTAATATGATATTGAAGTGAATAATATAACAAAGCACAGTAGGCACTTAGCAGAACAGGCTCATAGAGAATGCCGCAAACCAGAGGTTGGGAAACAGAAAGCAGAGCCAAGGGTAAAATAAATACAGTAGTCACTACATCATACAGGTTAATACTAGGCAACAACATACTATACCAAAAAGGTTATTTGAAGCCTCACTCTGCTACCTTTCATTAACATACGCACACCCACGCAGAAACATACAACACACACAAACAAGCGCGCGTGCACACACACACACACACACACACACAAATGTGCGTGCGCACACACACACACACACACACACACACACACACACTACTTACTTGCATACATCTAATGTACACTTTATGTAGCCAACATTGTATAATTACACACATACGCCCTTCACACACACACACACGCGCGCACACACACACACACACACACACACACACACACACACACACACACACCGGATGTCCCTTACATGCTGTGACCCCGGGAATGCAGCATTAAGTCGGAAATGACACACAGGGTCTCTTCAGGAGGAGCACACTGCCATTCTCCTCACTCCCTAACCCTGCACCATATCCCCTCCCAGGTTTATACTCCTGTGGTGTTTACGCCGCCAGAACCCAATTATGTCTCATCAGCAAATTAGCCACCATTAGCAGGGTACCAGTGTGCATCAGCGGGGGGGGGGGGGGGCAGCCCTTAAGCTCATCTCCCCGCCTGAGTTTCCTGCTCACAAACACACTGATTGGCATAGCCGCTAATGTGGGCTAATGCACCAAGCCGCCAATTCTCTCTGCTAGCCCTCTGTATCTCTCCAAAAGATGTGGAGCATTTCTTCACTTTACAGTGTTAGCCGCAAACCTCAATTAGAACCATTAGAGCTACAATGGGTTGAAGGCTGAAGTATGCAAAAATGAAGATAAATCTTTTTTTCAATTCACATCTATAATGGTATGATCATAAAGAGATTCAATATTTAATTGGAGGTAGGACATTTTCTACTGTCTCTGTGAGGTCCTCTTTTGGATTTCCTCTAAATCTAGCAATCATATCAAATGGGATGACAGGAAGTCACTGATCTTAGCCGAAGGCAGTTCACAAAAGTAAAGCACACACCCATACTACATGCACACACGCACGCACACTTACACACTGATCATTCTTCCACAACACCAACCTTGTCAGCCACAGCTGTCAATGTTACCGAGCAATCGGCCCATATATCTACTTCGACCCCTACGGTGGCCTGGAGGTTCCACCGGGATGGACAGGAAGTGACAGGTGGAAGAAGGGGGACAGACAATGGGTTGAACTCATGGTCAGCCAAAGCCTGTGATACTACTGTCACGGAAGGCTTGTACAGTGATACTTAAAGAGGTTTGCCAAAATGGGGAGATAGATTAGTGGTGGGAGTCTTTTGACTACAATACCATCACTGCTTACTTTCTGTATATGGCAACTCAATAAACATGTCTATGTTAAAATACAGTGACAGAAAACGTTGGAGGCATATTCTGTTTCAGGCAAGAATTAAGATACCTGGTTGAAACAAATTGACTTGTTTGTGCCAAGTATTAGAACAGGTATAAGGAGACGGTGGCTAGGGAGTTTACTGGCTCACAACCAGCCAAACACAAGGCCTCCAACTACATTTTACTAGGGGTATCGTTTAACTAATTAGCCTCCCCAGTGTTGTCCTCCCTGCCCAGATAAATTAAAATCCACATTAGCCGGTGTCCCCGTGAAGATCTAGGACAAGATGGCTGCCTACCTGGTCCGCAGATCACCCCACATCTCCTTCGTTGTAGCCCCATGGCAGGACTGCAACTGCTCGACCAGCCCAGTCTTCTCTTGTCCGCTTGTTCACAGGTTAAAATGAGTTCTCAAAGAAAGGTTGCTCTTCGTCGACTGACTCACTTGACGTAGCTCACCTGGTGGCTTCCTTATCCGGGCCACCAGGTCAGTGACCCCTCCCACTCACTCGCAGGCTCTTAGAGGCAAAACTCAACTTCCCACAATTCATCACTAATCCTCGCCTGCCAACACTGCTGTGGCACTCATTGTCCTAGAGGGCAGTGGGGGATCTGCACATCACCAGGAAAGAGGACAAAACATCACACACCGCAACTCACCAATATCAATGATCAATGAATATGCTAATATAAATAAATAAATACTATAAATATAATAATAGAATATAATTTTCAAAAATGTGTAGAGAATACAGGTCTGTTTAGAGCAGCGTGGCATCTAGGCACTGACACTTGTGGTGTCAAACCTGTCATTCACACATACTATACTCTCTCACCTTCTCCTGCCACAACATTCAGAAGCCTAGACCCAGATAGCAAGCGGATCTCGGCCATATACAGGCCAGATCTGGCCCTTGTGGCTTAGTTCCGGTCCATATATGGCCCAGATCCACTTGCTATCTGGGTAATGGCATGGCCCACTCAGTGGTCTAGCCAGGAATTATTGTGTGGGCCTCGAGAAATGTAGGTGGGCCAGTGGCATTGATACACACCCAAAAGGAAAAAATATAAACAATTATATATATGTGATAAGGACACCTCTCCTCTTTGACTGTCCCTAATCAACTAGATTGAGAGCAGGTGTGTAGCCTACTGTATCTAGGCTCCAGGTCACTTAAATGATTGAGTGCTCAGTTAGTGGCAGTCTTGCCTCATGGTCATTCAGACCTTGTGAGTTTGCTGTAGACACCACTGAGTACAGGTTTGTAGGCTACTTTTACTCTTTCACTTCGTAGAAAAATAACCATGTTACTACACTAAGTAGTCTAATTCCCTTTTATTGCTTTTAGTGTTCCGGCACAATCTTTGCATTCCCACAGTAGAGGTTTGTTGCAGAGAATACTGAGCCCGGGTTAGTAGTCTACTTCCATGCCTTTCAGCTTTTTGGAAACAACAATATTCATGTTTGTAATTGTGCTTCACTGTTAGCAGTTTGGCAGACTACTGCAATTATGGCAGTCCTGCAGATCTACAGCTCTACATGGGGGTATCTTTCGTAGCTCTGAGGTACACGTCTATTGTTTTCGGTACCATGCAGTAAAGTATAAGGCCTTACCCAGCTGGTCTTCCACCTGGTTCAATAATACTCTCCTGGTGAAGGCCCAGGAGTTGTGCTGTCAGGTGTTAGTGGCCAGGGCTTTACATGCCCCTCTTACATGTGTGTGTGTGTGTGTGTGTGTGTATTTATATTAATAAAATAATTTTGATGGCAGCAGGAGATGATGGGGCTTGGTAGTGAACACTGAGACTATCTCATACTCTTTCAAATGAGAGGAGTGATGAAGTATTCAGCGGGCTAGTCACCATCGATGCCCAGTTGTTGGTCTTGATATGATTGACTGCAGAAAATAGTCTTTCCACGGTGTACTGGTCACCGGTGAAGTAATGACTGCCCTCAGGAGATAATTCATCTATGGAAATATCTATGGGCATAGAGTTGACAACTTCCACGAGTGATTAAAGGGCCTGCTATCGGCTACTTTTCTCTTTAGCTGGTGTACAACAGTATGTTCTGCTGTGTCTGGATGGATTCTGAGGTAAATGTCGATGGTTCAGCAGATCCTCTTTGCAAACAAATTAGTGTTTTTGCCATTTTGCCAACACAACTTTAAGCTAGTTAGCTAGCCTGCAGGCTGAGATGGAGTGGGAGGAAGGAATAACATCCAAATCGTGGCAGCAGAAGTTGTGGAACCAATCGGAGGAGAGGTGACATGTTTCTTGTCGTGACAGCTGGAAATTGTACTCAGTAAGGTTACAGTACTTGACATCATGTAGATACTTTGCCGACTGCGTTAAAACTGAGCATTTCTGTTTCTGTATTCAACACCTACTATAAGCTCAAACTTTGACCCAATTTCACTTGTTTATATGTTTGTGCAAAATAAACTTGATTGGCTGTGGGTGGGAGTGAAGTGCTTGTGGATGGGCTTCCGGGTTACCCACTCAATAGGTTGCATTGTCAAAGGAGCATCTGTCTCTCCATGTCCCTCTCCATAACCCCCCAGTGTACAGTGCATCTAAGAGCACAGGCTTGCTTTCATGTACAACAGAATATATAATAGACTCACTTCGGTACCAGCTGCTCCAGCTCCTGTCTGTATTTGATTGGTGACGGTCCAAACTCCCATTGCTAGCTCCTTCCAGCTTTGTTCATTTTGTTTATTTTTCTAAATGCCTGTAAAATGTTCTCTGCCTGTCCGTTCGTGGTCTGTGCTTGATTGAGTCCATTGATTCACAAAAACCCGAGCAGGGGTAGAGCTATGAGAAACTCAGGAGCTGCCCTCAGGATGCCGCCATCTTGTCTCTTAATTCAAGGCACACTCTTCTCCGTGTTCGCAAGGGTTTCCTCCCAAAGAACCCAATACAAAAAACATGTAGAACAGATGCTCTGCAGTCCGGTCCCTGGCCAAGACCTGGACTGAGCACTTGGACTTGGTCCCTGGGCGCCATGAACGATGGCTGCCCACTGCTCCTGGCTGCCCCTGGAGGACAGCTGGGATGAGATAAATGCACTGGACAATTTCCACCAGTGACACCTGAAAATGTGTGCCATGTCGCCTCTCACTGTGAGCGCAATGTGTCACTGTGTGGCCAAATAAAGACCCCCCCCCCCTCGGGTCCTGTAATTATTATCTGGTAGCACTCTTAACTAAATAATGTGATCTCTACCCATTACCCAGCATGCTCCACTCTCCCCCATCCAGAGTATGAGGACATGAGCCTCACGTGCTAAAACCAATTTTTTGGGTCCGTGCTGGAATCTGCATGTGGCAGCCTTTCTGAAACGCATAATGCTGGTGATCAAGCGGACATGAGGTCCCAGTTACACACCAGGTGACACATCAGGCTGGGTGCTCAAATGAAATGACATGAATTGGATAGAAAATGTAAGCAATAACACACAAGAAGCCGTGCTATCTCATGAATATCGGAATGGGAGTGCTGCAGCTCGAGTTTATACAAGAGGTCTACATCGCCTCTAAAAATCCTCCCGAAAAACAATAGTTTAACTATTAACTTTGACTCAAATGTGCTGCATTCAGCCTTCTGCATCACAAAATAGCTTTCCCCAATGTTTCCAAAACAGCAATAAAACTTTTAGTACACAGTGAGACACGCACATCACATGGTGTAGGCGGCAATGCTGAAACACACACACACAAGTGTCTGGAGCGTCCAGCGTTTTCTCCTGCTCTTAACCCATCCCCACATCCTTCCCCCAAGGGCAGCCGGGAGCAGACAGTAGGCAGCGTGTTAGGGACGCGCCCGGGGATCAATCAAGTGCTCCTGTCTGTCTTCGTCAGGGACAGACAGCGTCAGCGATCTGTTCTTCTGCATGTTTTTTATATTGGGTTCTTTATGGGGGATACCCTTACGAATACGGGGAGAACATGGCAACTCCACACAGAAAGGCCGAGAGACCTTCTTGCTGTGAAGAGACAGTACTAGGTACTGTGCCACACTCCGGAAGCTGGGATCGAACCGGAGACCTTGTGATCCCCAGCCGGCCGATGCCCAAGCTATGTGCTGCCCCATTCATCATGGCAATCTCATACCAGCTGATTGTTCAGCAGCAACAGCAAGCTAACCTAAGCGGCTAACTAACACTATTTTATAGGAAATAACATTACAGAACAATAACATTAGTCTATTCTTGTGTTTCTTTCATAGAAAAAGCTGACTCCAAGTTGTAATTAGAACATTTTTATCAAGTACACAGTAATGTTAGTCAAACTATTTTAATAACGTTACAGAGCCATAGTGATACTTTTGATTGGGTGATTTAACCGTTCACATATCATGAATATTAATACAGTTCAGAATGCCTGTCACAGCGCATGGTCAGAACTACCTGTTGTATAATTAGCCGTAATAACTGTATGTTAATTATGGCTTAAAGCAAGGGCCACAATGAGTGGTGTGATAATGGATTGAAATAGATCCACTTGTTCTGGTTTGGTGGGAGAGGCAAGTGTATTGGAGACAAAAGACTTGGGGAGGAAGTTTGTTCAGAAACATTAGTCTCTGTGCCCAAGAAAAGGGTTTACAGGAGAGTTTGGGAAGAGAGCACTACAAAAGTGTCCTACATGGACTTCTATCGGGAATGGGAGAATCTGCAACCCTGTAGCTACAGTATTGGTTCATCTCAAGGTCTGTCTTCTATCAAGCGACACCCAAGAGACAATCCAAGGAAACAACTACCTCTACCTTGCCCCTTGTTGAATCTCCAATATTTATGCTCTCATGTGCCATGTACACTACTACTGTAGGTCTGATGAAAGTGGAAGAGAAGGTTTTGGTGTACATTTCTAGTTCTCCCTGTGGACAACTGTCTCCACCAAAGTTATTTGGACAGATTCTACCAGTTCTGTCAATATGGGCATAGCAATGATATCGCTAATTAATGCCTAGCTAGTTACGCACACCACACTTGTTCGATTAGCTAAATTCCAATGATAAAACAAATCATTCCTCATGAAGTTCACTAGCCTTAATACCAGATTTGCAGGGCTGTTTTTACAGAAGATCTGGGGCTCAGAGTCTACACTAAGGCCGAATCCCATTTGTAATTTTTACCCTAACCCCTCCCCCGTACCCTTGGCCCTTGGAACAGAGGGTTAAGGCATAAGGGTTGGAATCGTATCCCTATGAAATGGGACACCCCTTCAAGACCGATACATCATCAGTAGTCGTCGGATGGTGTTTAACAGACGCGACAAGTTTGTTGAGAACCAGTCAACAGCAGAGTCTGACAGCCGTATACAAGATAGCCTACAGTGTGCCTCAATATATCATGGTCCACTGTATCAAAAGCCTTTGAGAAATCAATAAACAGGGATGCACAATGTTGTTTATTATCTAAAGCTACAAATATATCATTAACTGTGTAGCTGCCGTGACTGTATTATGGGAGTTTCTAAAACCGGATTGATAACAAGATAAAATAGCATTTTTGTGTAAGAAATCTTTCAATTGATCACGTACCAGACTTTCCAGAATCTTGGCTAGAGGGGACAGATTTGAGATCGGTCTATTATTGTCAAGGCTCAATGGCTCACCACCTTTTAAAAAGGGGAAAACATGAGCCATTTTCCAAACTTATTTCCTTACTGGTATGGTTAAGTTATAAATGTAAGTCAATGGTTCTGCAATGACGTCAGTTGCAAGTTTCAGATAATAAGGGCCCAGATTATCTGTCCCTGCCGCTTTATTAGGATCCAAGGACAATATCATTATGCATCAATATCGCGTCATGAAAAACAGTAGCTTTTTACCTGGCAAGACAGTACCCTCCCACAGGCTACATCCATCTGGGTGATGGTGGCTATCCCTGTTTGGACACACCAATCTGCCTAATCACACTTTACAAAGAACCCGTTAATGGACGCATACAGGAACGCTTCAATTTCCATCATTCCAGGGGGTGCAGCATAATCGAAAGGGCTTTTGGAATGATGAAAACGCTTTTCAAAGCGTTGGAGGTTAAGCCCACATTCTCACCTCTGGTTATTGCATCATGTGCCTTTTTACACAATGTGTGTCTGGATAATGGGGACTTGCTGGAGCCAGATGAAGATGTTGCACAGGACATCCTCCCTGTGAGTCCCTAGCAGCCAATGAGACATCTGGAAATGCTACAAGGGACAGACTGGCTGCCTTGCTCTCCGACATCCAAGCTCCATATTAAAGATACTGTCTGTGATCCATTTCTGGATCTGTATATATTTTGTACTATATAGCCTATCATTTTGTGTTGGCTATTTTGAAACAGTATTTGGCATGTTCCAATTTTTCTTTGATGCACACAGATGCTGATTATAACTTCTCAGGGATATGTAAAAGTAATTGTAATTTGTTCTCAAATAAATCTTTTCATACATTTCTTTTAATCTGTAGCTGATTTATCCAGAGAGAGCGTACTTGAAGTTTTGCTCCAACGCTTTTGCAAAATGGCCAGGCTAGTGTCAGCTCCCATATCCGCTGAGAGGAGCCTTGGCTCGGACATGGTTTCATGGTTCCAGGGACTCCTGAGCAAACCCGAATGTTTGAGCCTCCACCATGAAGGGGTTGGGCTCAGTGTGAGCAGTGGGCTCGATCATCTCCTGAAAGAAAACAAAACAAATGCGAAGAAATGATATGCCAGAACTGGGTGATAAATGGGTGTTAAATACAATATTATGTGCTCACAATATATTTCCACAAAAAACATGTGGAACAAGTTTTGTTCCACATGTTCATTAAAACACTGATTTGTTAATTCCAATGTGATAAATGTGATTGTAGCTAGTCTTCAAACCTTACCATTGCTGTGGGATCGCCAACCTGAGCCAAAGATGCGCCCACCAGAGGAGGGTGGATGGACGGCCTGTCCCCCAACACCTCACACATGTCCATGTAATACTGCCAGGTAGCAGTAGCTGTCTCCCCTCCATCTGTACCAGACCCCATTTTGGGTGTTTTGAGCTCCTGCAACACACACACACACACACATACACACACACACACACACACAGCTATAACTCGCAATTCTGGGAAAATTCTCATAGCCCTTGGTTTGGAGTGTGGGTCTCTGTTTCAAGGGCTATGTAGCCCTCGCCCTTACCCCTACACTTGACACCCTAGAGGATTGGGACAACTCTACAACTAAACATGAACGTGCAAAACGTGTTAGAAAGTGATAGGGGTAAGGGGTAGGGCCAAAGGGTGAATTGGGACTCAACCTAACACTAACTCATACACGCAGTACTCTATGAAGCCAGCTTTATCTGCACTAACACATTATACAGTATCAAGTGGGTTAATGATTGATTAATGCTATCTCTCTATTCATTTCTCTCTCTTTCTCTTTCGCTCTCTCTCCCTGTGTCCGCCGTAGCACAAGTAGTGGTGGCTTTTAATATGTACTATGTAGGCCTACCGTTGGAGACTAATTGGCCATTTAGTCAGCTTGTGTTCACGGAAATGCTGTATCGAAAATGTTCTATGGACATGCACACGCACACATACACACACACACACACACATCTGTAGAGTTGTTTAGCTGTCCTTATAATCTACTGTATAGAGTGTGTGTGTGTGTGTGTGTGTGTGTGTGTGTGTGTGTGTGTGTGTGTGTGCCCGTGTGTAGCCACATGAAGACTCATGAATAGCAGAGGCAGGATTGTCATCATCGGATACGATGGACAACCATAAGCAAGTAAGTAAGCCCGTGTGTGCCCATGTGTGCCCATGCGTATGTGTATGTGTGTGTGTACGCACATTGCTTGCCACCTGCTGGCTGCCATGGGTAGTGCTATTGCTATCGGTAATTAGCCATTCATTCGGCCCTAATGACCTAATTAAAAAACCCGGCCGTGTCACCGTCTGCTCGGAACCTCTGCTGTTACCCATGCCAAATATGAATGCTGTCAGGCCAACGTTGTCCGAGAAAATGGAAACAGACAGACAAACAGAGAGGCACGTCCTGATATGACCAACTCCTAAGCATCCCAGGGACAACACCGCTAGCCCCGCCCCTAAAGAGGCGGGAACTTCATGAGCCAATCATCATCTGAGAGAGAGGAGAGGGACTTTTCATATTTTTTGAGCGGGAACTTTTCCTTTGTGTGGGAAATGTTGTCCCAGGGATGCTTAGGAGTTGGTCATATCAGGAACACCAACAGAGATACAGAGGTTTGCTCATTCATGTGTAATACTGCTGACTTGTTGGAATGATCCTTTCCTCGCCCTCCCTCGTTTTTCTACATCAAAGATGTAGATGTAGCCGCTCTATCAGGAGATAGAGCGGCAGGCTGGGGATCGCAAGGTCCCCGGTTCAATCCCAGCTCCCAGAGTGTGCCTAAGTGTCCTTGAACAAGACACTGAACCCCAAAGTCTCTTGTGTGGCATGGTGGCATTGTACCCACAGTACCTGTAGTACTGTCGCCTCACAGCAAGAAGGTCTCTGGTCTGAGTCTGCATGTTGTCCCCGTGTTCGCAAGCGTTTCCTCCAAAAAGAATCCAATGCGAAAAACTTCAGAAGAAGAGAGGTTCTTCAGTCCGGTCTCTGACCAGGATTTGGATGGCTTGAATGGATTAAATGCAAGGAACAATGTCCACCGGTGACTGCTAAAAAGATGTGTGTGTGTGTATGTCGTGTGTGCTACTGTGTTGCCGCTCACTCACGTGTGTGTTGTGTCTCAACGTGTGGCTTAAATAAAGACCCCCCCCCATGGGTCCAGAATTATTATTATTATTAAATGATTGGATTTATTTTTATAGTGTCTGTAGACCTACAGGCAGATGAACGTCAAGAGGGATTTTAAAGATACTGCCCTTTGAAATTCAAATGTTGATGTATTTATAACACTCTCAGTGCTCTCTGTATTTCACCTCAGAAATGTGCATGGTGAAATATACCAAAGCAGGCACTACAGGGTGGAGGTTTTCAGCAGATGTACCATAAAAGCCCGAAGTGAAGTGGTAAAATATTTACACCAATCAAAAGTCCAGGACCATAGAACTTGCTACATTGCTACAACGGAGTGAGAAAACATGCTGTTAAAAACATTCCTCAACTCATTAAACTGCCAGGAAACAATGTGTCAAATTTGGTATTTGGCTCAAGAGTCAGGAAAAGGGAGGCCACATTTCCGATGTCTCCATGTTTATGTTATTAAAACCCTGTGCTATCGGTAGTTCAGAAGGAACAATATTCACCTGCGTCACTCTTATAAAAACAGGAGCCAAGGGAGAACTTGACGCAAGAATGTTATCTGGTTGAGGAGATTGGGGTTGTGGGTTACAGAGATGAATGATAGTGAATGAAGATTGGAACATTGCCAAACCGTAGACATGTTTTTGATGACAGTGGGCAGTCCACAGCTCTAGTATGTTTTGTCTATTTATTCAGGAGGAAGGCAGAGAGAGCTACAGCAAAGAGAGAGAGATCTGCACAGAAATTGCCATTGGCACTCGAACCCAAAACACCTCACTTACATTTCTTTTCATTATGTACATCTGCTCATAAGTACACATTTACCTTTTGCAACCAGGAGCATGCACATCATTCACCAGAAGTAATAAATCCGCCATAGAAAAACTAGGCATTCCATAGAAAAAAAAACATGAAGCTTATTGTCTCCCTCCCTCGAGCAAACAACCCAAGGTCCCCTCAGCCTTCAGAGCGTAGGATGAGAGGAGATGGTCCACTGAAAGTATTTTTCTTCATTTTATTCTCCTGTGCTAGTGTGCCTCAGCGTGTCGCCATAAGCATTTACTGTTCACCTCAGGGGCCTCAGAGGCACACTAATCAATACTTGCCCCACTCCCCCTCTCCCTCGTGTAGATTTCAGACAAGTTTAGGCTAAGGTGATAACAGTGATGGAACAAAGTCACTTGAAAGTAATTCCAACTTTGCCAGGGGCCACAGACTGTCTGACTCAAGATGTAGAGAGTAATTCACAGGAAAGGGAGGGGGAAATATAGGTTTCTGCTAGTGGCAAAATAGCTGTGTGGACTGACTAGACATTCAAACTAGGTTTTGTTATGTATCTTGAATTCATGCATGGCTTATATCATGCTGCTTTCCTTATGAAATGTAGCACATGATGCATTTGATTGACACTAATTCCATGGCCTGGATTCTGACCTGAAACTTTATTATATTAAAGAATGAGGTCAACCCAGTGTGAGGTGCCTTTTAAGATTGCCATAGATTTTGCAAGACAGAAGAATAATTGTATGAAAAACATACATATTACTCTCTGCGAAACTTGACTTTCGAAATATAAAATTAACATTGTGTAAAGTTAGTTTTAGTGACTGTAAAGGCTATGCACACCTTCAAATCCTTGTAGACTGAGAGATGAGAGAGATGATTCCCATACCCTGCCTGTACTTGCAAACAATCTTTCTTAGATTAAAAGGTCTTTGACCGAAAGGTTTAAATAATAAAGTTTGTTTGCAAGTCCAGGACAGTGTGCAGGAATAATCTTTCCCCTAGTGAAATTGATAGCAAAAGAGGGCAATGCAACAAGGAGAAGCAGGTTCTCGACATGTCTACCTGTCCGTCACTCTGATACTCTTAAAGTGATCATTAAAAAAATCCTCATCGTTGGATTAATTGTCTAATTAACCTCAAGGGACATAAGATGTATCAGAACTTGGGACATGTACACTTACATCTAACCTGATCTTTTTTTTCTTCTTTTTTTTCTTTTATTATTTTTTAAATCAAACATAAAAACGCCCACAGTACAGATGCATGTAAAAAAAAAAAAGATATATTATGATGAACTCAAAACTGTCTGACGTGGTAATCGAATGAACTGAACCTTTGATTCCAGGTCAAGGAGAATACAGACTTTAATTCAAATGCTTGGGTCAGCAAAGAACAAGTTCCATCCATTTCCAGACACAAATTCTGCTTCTGTCTGCTGCATACTTCACCTTTAGGACACACATCCCTCTCCAGTGGAGCCCATTTACCGAGGTCAAGCCCAGGCCTGTAACTAAAGTGTTGAATTAATTAAAGTCGTTATTTTCCTCAACTCGCTTGAAAGGCCCCAATTATTAGTTTCTTAGTTGGAGAGACCACAGAGACAAGACGCCAGTAACTAGGAAGACGTCTTCTGTAGATATTGTGTGTGTGTGGGGGGGGGGAGTTCTTCCTTTACCCCCTAAACAAATTACAGAGTCCCTGAATGTCTCCAGTGCTTGTGTAGACTCCAGTACTATATCATGTTTTGATTTTATCAGCTTGATCACTCTCTGCTGTACTCTGGACTTTGAGGGAGTTGTTTTTTCTCCCTTCTTTTGTCCTCAAGGCCCTTTTATTTAATTTATTGTCCTAATCACTTCAAGCCATCAAAGCCAATGCCAAGTTTTCAAAAGGGGAACTCTACAATTACTCTTGGCTCTGTGGAAATGAAAAGAATGCTTGCATAACATTCATTCTTCTTTGAGAGGGAGCAGATTTTGCCTGAAAATTCTCTCTCAGCTGTGGAAAAAATGACTCCTATCAGATTATTTTGCGATGTCCTAAAAATCTGTTAAATAAGAGGGTGCTTCAACACCTCACTAGAGACATACCATGTTCCAGCCATGTACCACCCTGCTTCAAGACCTCCACCATCATCCCCGTCCCCTAGAAAACAAGAATCACTGGCCTCAATGACAACAGACCTGTCGTCCTGACCTCTGTAGTAATGAAGGTTTTTGAGTGCCTTTTTCTTCTGCACCTCAAATCCATCACAGACCCACTCCTGGACCCCCTGTAGTTTGTCTACAGAGCCAACAGGTCAGCAGATGACGCAGTAAACATGGCCCTACACTACATTCTCCAACACCTGGACTCACAAGTACCTATGCCAGGATCGTGTGCCTGACTCCACCTGCAGATGGATCACAGACTTCCTGTCTGACAGGAAGTAGTACGTGAAGCTGGGCAAGCACGTCTCTGAATCCAGAACTATCAGCATAGGTTCCCCCAAAGGTTGCGTCCTTTCCCCTCAACTCTTCTCCCTGTACGTGAACAGCTGCACCTCCATCCACCAGTCTGTCAAGCTCCTGAAGTTTGCAGATGACACCACCCTCATCGGACTCATCTCTGAGGGTGACGAGTCTGCCTACAGGTAGTTTTGACCAGCTGCTGTCCTGGTGTGGCCAAAACAACCTGGAGCTCAACGCTATCAAGACAGTGGAGATGGTTGTAGACTTCAGAAAGAACCCGGCTCTCCTCACCCTCATCACTGTCTCAGGCCCAGCTGTGGGGGGAGGTCAAGGATGAGCCAATGAGCTAAACCAGTTCTTAAACAGGTTTGGCCTGGCTATTACCCCCACCCTGCCACCCACCACCCCTGCAAGTTCAACCCGCCCCAGGCCCGGACAACATCAGCCTCAGGGTGCTTAAGGAATGTGCTGGTCAGCTTGCAGGAGGTCCCAAACAGATCTCTATCAAGCTTGTCCAGACTGATCTGCGGAGAGAAACAGAAGGTGAGCTCGCAAAATCAGGAGGGTCTCACTAGGCTACTTTTATCCTGCACCTGCCTAAAAACAGGCTGGATGTGCACACAGCTACTATGTATTCAGTTGAAGATGCAATTTGTGTGTTTGTGTGTGTGCTTTTTTTTTTTTAATCTTGGTCCATGCTCCTTAACGATGGTCTCTCTGAAGCGCATGTGGGTCAGTGTGTTTCTCTCTCCCCAGTTTTTAAGTGTCATTTGGTGGGATCACACAGTCTATGTCGTCGGACAGCATCGGCATTTGCTCTGGAATCACCTGCTGTTTAGCCCAGGAACGCTAATTAAATTTGGAATCCAATTATGGGAATGGTAATGAAATTTCCAAATGGGGAAACTCGTAATCTGTTCATTGAGGGGTTTAATTACAAGCGGGTGTGTTAGTTCGAGATATGTTGCACCACTGGATTTACTGGATCTGTGGAAAGGTGTGTGTAGTGTATTTTTGTTTGTCTGCATTGTGTGTGTGCGTGTGTGTGTGTGTGTGTGTGTGTGTGTGTGCATGTACATAAGTGGTTTTGCACATGCAAGTTTTTTATTGTAGCTGCCTGTATTCAAGTATACAGTGTACAAGTGTATCTGCAGAGAGTAAGAGAGAGAGAGAGAGAGAGAGAGAGAAAGAGAGAGAGAGAGAGAGTGTGTGTGTGTGTGCATGTGCGTGTAAGGGGGAAATCTGAACTGAGAAGAAATACAGAATGTCATCATGCATGGATCTAAAAGGGGCTTTTGTTGATATTTCTTACCAGAAGTAAAAAATTGGCACAAAGAGCAAACAAGGTCAAACCTGCTCCTACAGTCTACCTTAAAGGGATCAGCGAGGATTTTCAATATTTGTGTATTGGGATTGTAGCTGAATGATGCTGCCATGCAGGCACTTAAGAGAATCCAGGTTAGCTCCAGTAAGCATTAGTCACCTAGTGGGAAAAAATGTATTCCTGAAATCTTGAATCAAAACATCGCCAAAACTCCTCAAAACTACTCGTCCTGGCTTTGTTGAAATCCAAAAGCACCACCAAGCTTTTCAAAGTATCAGCAGTGAAACTGCTGAAGGCCACTGCACATCCTGATTACACAGTAGCAGTTGTCAGCAGTAAATTCACTCTACACATTTTTAAAAGTTTGGCAATGCTTTTGGATTTCAACAGTTGAAACAAAGCTGTTGCTGTTCCTATTGACAGAGACGTTTTCAAGACTCAAAAATAACATCACCATCATCTTCAGCATGTCATTTCCTAGGGCTCAGAGAGATGAATGGCTCTCTTACTGTATAGATAGATAAGATACTTTAATAATCCCCGTGGGGGAAATTTGGGGTTATATGCTATATATTATTTATTATAGCTATAGCATGTACATAACACAAGAGGAGCAATATAATAAAAATATGACCTATATAGGCACATAATCCAGGTGCAACACAGTCACTGCTGCCGAAGGCAGGGAGGAAAGCTGGAAAAATATTGCAGACTGTGTGAATGTGTGGCTACGTTTTATCAACACCCTCATGAACACGAAAAGGCTAGATCACTAATTGGGCTATATGTATATATGTTTATGGTGTATAAAGCAATTGTAGCCTATGCCTATATCTTATTCTTTCAGCTACAACCCTGTGAGCCTTGCAAGGGACACTTAAATAAAGCAAGTGTAGGCTATAATTTATTTTATTAGTTTCTAGTTGAAGCAGACAATGTGATCTATCTATACAAGAGGAGTTAAGAACTAGAAATTAAGATTAAAAAAAACATTAAGATGGAAAAAGTGAAACTCAAAGTGAAGTGGTAGGCTAAGCCAACAAAAAGTTCATCTAAAATGTACTTGTCTTTGTTCCTAGGAACGGGAGGCTAGCCTACATGACTCCACAGCCTACATGAAACTGCAGGCAATAAAATGCAAGACAGTGCATCGTCTGCGGGACTGTAAACGCACTAGCAAAAGTTTACTAACTGTAAAGTTCTGGCAAAATATACGTAGCTCAAGCAGCTGAAAACCATTCTGCAATATGTAGGCTATCTTTCATGTGATATCTGGAAAAGCCAAAGAGGGGGTTGTCAATCTGTAAAAAAACAACAACAAAAAAACTATTTGCGCCTTGAGATAATTGTTTAATTTACACACTGAAGTTCCATATGGGATCTTAACATCCGATGCCATTTTCCAAGTAAATTGATCAGTCAACGGGCAGTACTTCATACAGTTTGATCCGTAATCTGGAATTTAACCTGCCTCTGAGCAGATTATCTTGGCAGCATTCTGTAAATTACCACAGAGATTTACAGTAGCACGGTGAAAAGTGATCCACCTTCGTGATATGGAAAAACCAGGCTTGAGTCTGATGTTATTGCGCTAACCCCGTATCCTGTTTCATAGTACTGGGACCAGGTCTTACATTATTTTTCAGTCAACACACTTAACTTTGAATTTCAGCATGCCGATAAGAAAGATCCCTAAACTAGAACAGCTTTAATGCAGATGATGATCAGTGAGTGATACAGACAGGAAAAGATTGTGGGTGTTGTGTTACTTGATTTTAGTGATGTGTTTGATTTAATAGACCACAATATGCTTTTAATGAAACTTGCTGCTTATGGTTTCAATACTTTGGCCCTGAACTGGATGAGGAGCTACCTATAAAATAGAACACAAACCATTTACTTTAATGGTAGTTTTTCTACGGTAAGGACAGTACAGTGTGGTGTCCCAGAGGAAAGTTGCTTGGGCCCATTGCTATACTCTATTTATTGTGAGTAAAGCCAACGTATGTGGATAAGTTAAATTCAATTCAATTCAATAGCCTTTATTTATACTCGAAGGCCACTGAGGTTGCCCTCATTTTCAGTGATGACGAGTAGGAAAGATGCAAAATGTTTGCTTGGAAAATGAAATGAAATTAATTTTAGACTGGATAACCAAAAACATTCTAGCTCTAAATGTATCAAAGAAGTGTGGCAACCAATTATGCATCTCTATCAAGAGCAGCTGCATAGAACAAGTTAGGGAGACTAAATTTCTAGGAGTCATTGTTGATAGCAACATGTGGCAGAATCACATAGGGAAACGTGGAGAGGAATATCCATTATACGAAGATACTAATATTACATTACGCCAGGTTCCATCTTACAGGTTATACAAGCCTTGGTATTGTCACATCACCCAGCAATCTGCTCAAGTGCAGAAAAAAAAAGAGATTCAGGCTACACGCTTGAGTTAGTGCAGAATAGAGCAGCGCGTCTTGCACTCAGGTGTTCAATGAGAGAAAGCATAGATCAAATGCATGCTGATCTTTCCTGGCTGATGGTGGAAAACACGTTAACACGCAGTCTTCTCATTTTATTCAGGAATATATGTGTCAAAACAACCTCACAGCCTGTACTCAAGAATGACCTTTTATCAGAACAGTATGAACATGGAACAAGACAAGTAACAAGGCATAATTTTACAATTCCTAAACCAAGAACTAATACAATGTTCAATACAACACTTTTGTATAGAGCCATTTCGCAGTGGAATAGTTTGCCATCTTGTATTACTAATGCAACAAGAAAGTTTAACCAGGCCAGGTCCAGCCTGGCTTATGTGTGTTGGCTGGCTTGTTTCTGTGCGAGACTGGTAGGACGGTAATGTCTGATAAATAAAGATGGGTCTTGTCACCTGGACACATCAGTTCCACTGCTTCCAATGCTTATCCAGCACAATGAGAGTGGGATAGCCAGTAAGCTCATGGGCTCACAACAACTAGCAGCAGCTTCCATAACATTAATGGTAGCGGTCAGTGGCTAAAGCAGTAACACTGATGATTTCTGTAATGTTAGCTATTTTGCTGCAATGGGTTCAACTTTTGTTTCTGGATAAAGGTCATGACTTGCTGTTTTGCACTTCTCTTTAGGTGGTGAATAAGTAGACCCAAGACACAGTGGGTTATTTGGACATCTACTAGGATCTTGATATTATATTGATATGAAGATATGAAAGTAAAGGATTTGCCCTTAGAAGTAAATTGTAATTAAAATGGTTCATAGCTAAGTAACCTAAGTGTAGGCAGACTTGAAAGGCCAATTTAAACATACAGACGTACACATTAAAAGTAGCCATAAGTTGTTATTTTGCATGTGCTCTCAGGACATGTTATGGTTGTGACCATCTTTGTAAAAAAGAGAGGCATGTAATGCACATGTATACAGTAGGGCAGAGTCAGTTGTCTATTGTATAGACAAGGTTTTCAATTGCTCAAGTGTTGTCAGGTGTTGGTTCAAGTGTTCGAGTGTACAGTGGTGCATAGTCAGTTGTCTATTGTATAGACAAGGTGCAAGGTGTCACCTGTTCACTTGTTGGTCAGCGTTGCACAGCAGCCGACACCTGACTGGTGTTGCATCACGGTGTTCTCTGGCCTCAACCACACCAGACATCCCAGCATCAAAGCTGCAACAGAACAGAAGGGAGTGCATTAAAATAGTAACTCTTAATGTTTGGGAGATTTTTGAAATAGCTACTCAGATGCTCTTGACGCCATCCCTTTGTCGATCAGGTAGTTCACTTGCTTTTATGGTACCTAAACATAACCTTACCTAACTTAACTTACCTAAGCAAAAGGGTCTATTTTAACAAATGCTGGGTTTTGAAGCCTCGGCGCTACCAATAAATAACTTATTTAGACACGTTCTGTCCGAGTTAAATTATTATTATAATTATTTTTCTGTGGTGGTGGCGGTGCTTTGAAGCTTCAACCCAGCATTTGTTAAAATAGACCCTTTTGCTTAGGTAAGTGAAGTTTCATATTTATCTGACACTTAAAAATAACGTAAATATGAGCGCCTCTCCTAACTAGGCCGACACCGATTTATTTTGACGGCAAAGTGAATGGACCAGCAAAGGACTGTTGTCTGGCATGAGCGAGCGGAATGCGACAACGGGACTGAGAAGGGCTACATTTCAACCAGACATTCCAGTGAAACCAGGTAGTCAAAATAACTTACCTGATATAAAATGGGCACCGCAAACATGGGCTTTTCTGATTATGTCCTCAGTCCAGTCCATACGCTTAATAATGGCGATTTTGTCTGTCTTCCTCTGCTACTGTTTCAAGAATGCGTGCACATACTTGTGCTGACTAGGCTGTAAAAGGGTCTATAATTAACCGTTACATAACTTCTATAACATCCAGTGACAAAATATGTCATGGTACCTTGGTATGTCCACACCAAGGATTGAACTCACAATCTTCGCGGTGATAGGCAGCGCACTATCCACTCGGCCACCGCTGACCTGGGTAATCTGTGGAGTCTTTTTGTTTTGATGTTCTGGGACGACTGCCTCTTGTGGTAGCAACATAGAATTGCAGGTCAACAACTCGCTGGAAGTTGAGGCAGGGAGCGACAAATAGGATTCCCTCTTCATGGTGTGTCGGCTTACAGCCAACACACAAAAAAAGAGTGCCGTCGACCAGCACAACCCGTGGTATATTGGCCATATACCACACTCTCTCATGAGTTATTGCTTTTATATAACGGTTACATCATCGGGAAACATTTATGGGATAAATACCTACTATTTCAGTGTCTTAATATCGATTTTAGTGAACTTAGCCAAGAAAGATAGTTCGAAGTTTCACAACGACAAACAATGAGTGCCCTAGCAACCAAACTAATACTCCTGACCAACCTAGCTAGCCATGAACGAAAAAGTGGTAATGATAAACCAGAGTGGTAAGCTACTGGACGGATAGAACAACTCAAAATTGACATTGAATGTTTCCATTTTTCTTGAGGAGAAACCGTAATGTAACCAACAGACCGTTACGCAATGGAACTTTTGGGCTGCAACACTAGAACAGTTGGGGCGGTTGTGGCTCAGTGGTAGAGCGGGTCGTCCAATGGTCATAGGGTCGGGGGTTCGAATCGCGGCTGCTTTTGTCCACATGTCAAAGTATCCTTGGGCAAGACACTGAACCCCAAATTGCTCCCAATGAGCAGGCTAGCACCTTGCATGGCAGCTGCCGCCATTGGTTTGTAAATGTATGGGTAAATGAGAGGCCATTGTAAAGCGCTTTAGATAAAAGTGCTATATAAGTGCAGTCCATTTACCATTTACCAACAGTTATTCTCCTTCCTCCAGCATGGTGAATATTTTGCATTGCTATTATTAATGTAGTAAGATGAGATGAGGGTATTTAATTTCATAAGCCAGACAATGGCTTTATATTGTCTGGCCATGAATTGCAACCAATCCTGGAGAATAAAATAGAGCCCTCTTCAATAAAATAGACCCTCTTGATAGTGTAGCGTGTTCTAGGGTTAGAGCTATGACTATGACCGGTATAATTTATGATTATACCGCGGTTATCACAAATATGAAGGAAAATGGATTTAAGACATTACATCAACTCGTATGGGGCACCACCCTGGTTTGTACAGGGAAACAAGATAACTTTTATCAATAGTCTTAATTATTCATCAATCTCAGTCTGCAGGACTGAGTCCTTGACTCAATCAAGTGACCTAAGATAATGTGATGACGCTCGGACGTGGTCAAAAGTTAATAATATTTATTTAAATTATACTAATCAATTTTCAAAATAAGTATCCTACTAAAATGTCTCATGGACACTCCTCAAATAGAGGAATTAATCATGCATTTTTACCCCGTTTCCTCTGATCTCACATTGATAAATAGGACATTGAGGTGGTCCATGCTTTGCCACCAAAGTAGATATAATATATTCTCTTAGGACCAAAAATATTCTCTTTAGTCAAATTCCTATACAGGAAGTTTCACCTTTGCTTCCAGCAAGTGCTGACCCATAGATACAAACTGTTATTCTATAGCAGCAGACAATTTATCCCAGCTGGGCAATGGGGTGTCTGAGTAACAAACCAGATGATATGTTATACAGGAAATTTGCACTAGGCTGCACTTCATTCTAGCTATAGACCGGTCAGTCTGCATTCGTTTTGGTTGCTAGGCTCGCCGTTTGTTGCTATGGAATAGCACGTCATATCCATGGATGGGAAACTTGCTGGGGAAAAAATGTAACAGACATTTTCCATTTCACTTACGGTTCTAAACCCATGTTAAGTATTGAATGTCATCGCTGTTCCTCCAGGGAATATGGTCCCCGTTTGACATTCTGTAGCAACACGATTTAGCGCAGAGGGGCTATAATGAAAGTCAGCAGTGAGCAAAGCATAAATAACATATCTTTATATTTCCATGTAGAAAATATGAGAACATGGCACATATTTGTGTCTTTGACAGATGGCCATGGTATAGGCAAGATAATACATATACAGGCTAATCCCCATGCTGTGCATTACTTTTTGATAACAGCACATCTCATCGTGTATTATCCCTTACTTAAAGGTCCCCTATTATGCTCCTTTTCAAAAAGTTAATAAAGGTCTCTGGGGTCCCCAAAACATGTACAGTATGTGAATATAAACCCCTCAGATTAAGCCCTGCAGTACTAGGCCTCTACCCTCTGTTCCAGTCTTATTCTGGATGTGCTGTTTCTGTCTGTAGCATTGATGTAAATGAGGTTTTTAAAAGGTTTTTAAAACAGGCCTTAAAGGAGTAGTAAAGGGAAAATGCATGTTTAGCCCTGTTTTAAGGTTACTTATGATCATATACAATGGTTCAGATCAAAACGTTGACAAAGCTAGAATTTTCAAGAAAGTTGATAATTGCTCTACCACTGTTTTGGTCATACAATGGATGTGGATGGGCATCTTGAAAAATCATTCAAAAACATGTTAAACTCACGATTTCAAAGACAAGAAGCTCACCGAGGGTGTAATTGGTGTCCATTGGTGTTCTGACATCAAATTCGCCACAAAGACAGTTTTTGATGTTCCTTTGAAGAAGTCTTTGAAATCGAGAGTTTAACATGTTTTTGAATGATTTTTCAAGGTGCCCACCCACATCCATTGTATGACCAAAACGGTGGTAGAGCAATTATCAGACTTTCTCAAAAGTGCTAGTTTTGTCAACGCTTTGATCTGAACCATTGTATATGATCATAAGTAACCTTAAAACAGGGCTAAACATGCATTTTACCTTTACTACTCCTTTAATAATTTACACTTCATCTGAACCGGGACCCAATTGACCAGTTTTCAAAATTAATTTCTAACAAGCTACAGTAGTTATGCTAGCCAGCTGTTGTTTCCACATAAATAAATAAATATTTCATACTAATGTATTGGCTGCAATGGTGCACATTTTCTCATCAGCATGCAGTCTAGATATCAGGGGAACTTATCTTGCTCGCAACTCCCTGCAAGTAATTAAAGTGATCACTGACTCAGGAGTTCAATCTTTCCTAAATCTTTAATCTCACATCACGGGTGAGGAGCATTACAGGGAATTATGCTGTCCTGCAGGGGTGATATATAGTGTATCTATAGGCTTTTGTTCATACTGTTAGCTTTAGCATCCGACTCAATTAATTACATAGGTTGAGTTCAGTTGGAATCCTCATTTGTGAGCCATTTTGGAGCAGTAGTAGAGTAGTTGTAGCATGATGTGTGAAACATCCCATACTGAATAAGGCCCCTCAGAAATCCAAGAACGTTAAATCACTAGACTCCAGTAGGCTCAATGGCTATTTATTGGGTTGCTGATTAACTAAAAAGTCAACAAATCAATTCTTTTTTTTAAATTGTAGAAATACTTGAGTTTAGTTATTTGCTTTGACTTGCCTCATACCTGATTTTAAACTTTCATGTCAGGCATTAAAATGGTTAAACGCCTGTCTCCCTTACTCACAGTTTCAAATAATGATAATCACTTCAGTCCCTCTGCAACCTTTCCCAAGAACTGTAACAGGCCCAAAAAAGCAGCTGCAATACTCTAGAAAGCCTACTAATCCAACCACATACACCCCATCACTCTCAACTATTTACAACAAACAGGGAAGTAATCCTACTATCATTAAAAATGCAATAAATGTTTTGATTTAGACTTATCTTTTTTCCCTTTCTTAAAAAAAAAACATCCACAGAGATTTTAGAAAGGTGTAGAATAAAAGTATTTCTCCCCCCCAAGAAATGATTGATTATGAATTTATCATTTTAAAAATGTTGACCGGTCCGAAGTGAAGGTTTTGTTTACCTCTGAGGCATCTGAGGATGAGCCAATAGTATTACAACATTGGTACCACATGGTATGTCAGGAGACAGGAGCACTCAGGAGTACTATTGAATACTAGGTACTTTGCACCTTTAAACTTCAATAAAAACATTGGATTCCAAGAACATTCTAGGTTGGAGGTAACTCATCCTAGACTAGTTGACTAGTCTAAGTTGTACAACCTGTCTAAAAACCTCCCAGTACAGACCAGTACATGTTTTTGAAAGTACAACAGGTTAAATGTTTTACCTCAGATTACCTTGTCTCAACACTTTCCCTCTTTGTCAGCAAATCTCTGATGTGAGAGCCATGTAATAAGTGGCATGGTGTGCAGAACAATATGTTCTTTTAACTTCTGGTGTTGATACATTTGTTGTATTATGTAAAATGACGCAGGTTTAATAAAAAATGACTCTTACACCAATTAGACTGACATAGTTTGCAGTGACAGCTATGTCGGAATCAAATTCTTCACTTCACTCTGGAGGCTACTGCGATGCACAAAATTGCTTCCCTTTATAGCTGCCTTTTTTGTCATTATTCCCTTTCTTGACAGACAAGAACCTGGGGTAATGTTTTGCAATGTATTTCATTATTAACCCTTAGTGGTAATAGTCACTTTTACTCTAAATTACTCTTCAACATGTACTTGAATAATGATGTAAATTGAGTTATATTTATTGTTAATTATAGCTTGCCAGACACAAAGGCATGTTGGCAGCTGAACATATAATCAGAACAGAACAGATAGGTCTGACAGCACCTTCCTTCTGTAAAGCCAATTACCCTGCCTCCAACCAGTGTTTCAGCCTAAGGGGAACTGGATCTCAAACTTAAATCGTACTCAATAACGGAGGAGAATATTCAGAAGGTTTACCAGGTGTAAGCCAAGCTAAGATCAGAAGTGAGTAAGACTGTCTGTCTCCCCCCTACTCTGCCGACGGGGCTTCAGCTGATTCGCTTCCCCAGGCCCCCTAGAGGTGGAACTGATCACTGCGTTTCAAACC
>NC_140250.1:16902510-16927510 GCF_949987555.1 Borostomias antarcticus
CGCAAAGGACCGCGTTAGCCTATTTCTCATTCTATTGTAGGCTACCCTTTATCCAGATGTGCGTCTTATTGCGCAATATAGGCTACTGTTTGCATTGCAACCAATTTTACCCTATTCAGCTGTGAGCTGGGGAATCCAACTAAGTTTATGATTACGACCACGGTTGCAATTGATTTGATCTTGTGTGGATGTAGGCTACGTTATCGGTTTGTAGGAAGACTCCCATGAATCACTGAGGAATGAAGATGCTCAGGCTCCCGAGTCGGGGGCATTAGGCTGGTGGGTGCTTCAGGTCTCATTAAACCCAGGTGATATTCTTTAAACATTCGCAAACAATGTTCTTGGTAAGAGGTTTATATTGACAGGAACTAGTTCAAAAATTCTTTTGAATTAGTTTTTCGACATGATTATTGAAACCAATGTTATGAATAGGCGATATTATTATTATTAGCCTATTTGTAATAATAATAATAATAATAATAATAATATATAACACCTATGATTGGCAGTATTATTCGTATTCATATCACTACTATTAGTAGTAGTAGCCTAGTAGTATTGTTATTATTATTGTTGTTGTTGTTAATGGGCTAGGCTATATTGTTAACAAGATTACATTGAAGCATCTTGCAGTTTGACGGATTACTTGGTCCAACCCCATCATTCTTGAATCGCATTCTTGCTCACACCCGGCACCGACGTGGTCTGATATCATATCAGAGTCAATCCTCTCTTTACCAGGTTATGCCAAATTGCTGAGAGACCTTTTCGCGCTGCTATGAAACTATAATATAGCCTAAAGACGTGCAATGTGATACATACTGTATGGCCTCGATCCATATAAAATATCTCAACGTATAGCCTAAATCATAGTGCATTTTATTAAAGCAACTGCCCGAAAATTTCATCTTCGTTGTTGTTGCTTAATCTATCGCCTATAGCCCGCTATAGTCTGTTTAGAATTATTATTTATTTATTTAATCTTCCTGGCGCCATTCTCTTGGAGTTCCATTAGTTTTACCCGGAATATGAACCTCGCCGCCTATTTTATAGGCAAGTGTTGTAAACTTGTTTTTCCTTTCGGTTGCCAAACCGATAAAACAAGGGCCGGGCTGTAAAGCACGTCCGCGCGCCCGCCTGCCTTTGTAAATCATCTGACTGGGCCGCCGTATAGCTACAATATTTCGCTGTCTCTCATCCAAGTTTGAAACCCTAAAATAGCCACAGCATTCTCCCGAGAACATTTGAGAGCAGTGTCCTTAACAATTAGAGCAGCGTGCATCGTGTTACATTAAGGGAGAAATAAAGGCTTTCACTAATATTCAATATTTCCAAATTGTGAGGAATCTGGAAAGTATCATATAGGCTACTTCGCTGAAGTCACTTATCCTAAATAATTAGATTGCTCTGTTTTTTTCAACCGTTCCACTCAGTTTCTTACCAGTAGGATAAGATGTGTCTTTGGATATATTTCCCTGCTAACATATTGTATAATAATCAATCTTAATGGAATTGTAGAACTTGTAATCTACCCTGTTTATTTTACGGTTGTGGTTTAAGCTGCGCACTTTTTCTCTATCAATTGATTGATCTTGTTTGAACTTCAGGCTCAGGGATAATGATGATGATGATGATGATGGTAATGGAGTTGCCAAATCTTCCTTCTCTTTCTCCTCTCTCTCTCTCTCTCTCTCTCTCTCTCTCTCACACACACACACACACACACACACACACACACACACACACACACACACACACACACACACATGCAATTAGTGAATTAGAATGCAACAAGTGGCACGTTGTCCATTATGAGCCTGCACAGAAATCCCTACCGATGCAAAACCCTGAGCCCTGATAGCAGCTCAACTCAGCGGAGGAGTCATCCTCCTCATCTGGCTCTTAACTGTCACTCTAATGAATGTACATTTTCAATATGATGAGCGGTTGCTTTAGAATGACTGTGAATACATAGCTCAATTGTTTCTATTGTCACATTGTAAACTTGTCTAGGACACTGATCCTAGGAAAAACAAACATTGTACTATATTTTGGTGAAAGTAATGTGGTGAGTGCTTATCTGGAAATAAACATATAAATTACGGGGGAGGGCGTATTCGGCCACGCAGTGACACACACAATTACATAAAGTGAGCGGCGACACAGCACACAACACACACACACATGCAATTTTGGGGGGTCGCTGGTGGAATTTGCGCCCTGCATTTCTCCCATCCAGGCTCCTCCAGGGGCAGCCAGGAGCAGTGGGCAGCCATTGTTCATGGCACCCGGAGACTAAGTCCAAGTGTTCTGTCCACGTCTTGGTCAGCGACCGGACTGTAGAGCATCTGTTCTTCTGCATGTTTTTTCTTATTGGGTTCTTTGAGAGGAAACTCTTGCGAACAGGGGAGAACATGCAAACTCCACACAGAAAGGCCCAGGGACCTTCTCCATGTGAGGTGACAACACTAGGTAATATACCACATGTTGCACATGAGTGAATTTTGGGGTTCAGTGTCTTGCTCCAGGACACTTCGCTACAATGCCGGGAGCTGGGATTGAACCGGGGACCTTGCGATTCCCAGCCGGCCGCTCTACCTCCTGAGCTAATAAATAAAACATTCTCAAACTAATTCCAAGAAAAATCCTTGCAAGCTAAGTTCATACACCAGAGCGGGGAACAAAAGTGGTATGCCTCCTTCAGTAAAGCAATTCTTAAAAACCTGTCATATCACAAGTGACATCTATGAAGGCTTCATGCTGGCTATACTCATGGTTATGACCATTTATTGACTAACAGAACCAAGGGCCTATGGACATTTATAATTAGTAATAAGAAATAAGGAATCTGAAAGCTATTAGTAAGTAGTCTACTACTAGTAAGTGTATTTATCCATTGTGGAGAGATAAATGTCGATGCAATTGAAACGTCAATTAGGACGGGACAGTTTGTTGGTCAACTTCATTGCCTCTTAAATCCTCATTCAACCTCTCAGCATGTAAAGGCCTTGGTTCATTTTGGGATGTGTTCCTCCCTGAACAAAGCCCTGCATGCTGCTTTCATAGCAGAAGTGGGAAGGGGCAGAGTAGAAAATCCCTAAGATTGTATACGCAAGGTTTTAAATCCTGTCTGACTGCAGTGAATTATAAGAGGCCCTCGGAGCAGTGTTTCTGCCTCAGGGGACATTCAGGTCACTAGAAGTGTCACTCCTGAATCCTCCCTGTGTCTCTATCCAGAAAATATACGTCTGAACTTGTGGATGTGTGATTGACGTGCACACAGGGTGGCAATGTCTGATCGAAAACTGATCAAACGTGTTTAATTGGAGACGGCCTGGCCTCCACTAACATGTTTAAAGATGTTTATTTATTATTCATGTGGTTGTCACTGGAATTAATCGAAATCGGTGACGAGCTCCCCTTTATTTACACATAATTCAACTCCTCTATTTGATTAAACTATTCAAACCTGTTGCTAAGGTAGGCTGTGTGAAGTGTTTGAGTCAGGTCAAGGAATACTCTCTTGCTGCTGTACTAGTTGCATAACTTTTTTTTCATTTTGCTATAAATATTAAATCAGCTTAAGATAGAAAATCAGGGAACATTCCCTGGCACGAAGTTCCAGATAGCTTTCAGAAGCATTTGGCCGTGGGTATCTACCTTTTTGTACAAACATTACCTTTTGCATATTTGATATTTGCCAGCTTGTTTTTGTTAATTATTCAGTAGCACTGTAATCTCCCATAACAGTGGGTGAGTATGAAGCCTTGGCCTCTGACATGGCACTTTTTTGCAGCACAGAGTGCATTGGCACGAAGCTGCACAACGCCTGCACCTTACAGTATGAAACTGCTTATGAAAGGTAGAAGTTGAAGGTCCTGGAACACATTTGGAATGGTTGACAATGTGAAAAAATATTAAAGGAGTAGTAAAGGGAAAATGCATGTTTAGCCCTGTTTTAAGGTTATGATTATGACTTATGATCATATACAATGGTTCAGATCAAAACGTTGACAAAACTAGCACTTTTGATAAAGTCTGATAATTGCTCTACCACCGTTTTGGTCATACAATGGATGTGGGTGGGCACCGTGAAAAATAGTTCAAAAAAACATGTTAAACTCTCAATTTAAAAGACAAGAAAGTCACCGAGGTGTTAGTTGGCGTTCTGACATATAATTTGTCATAAAGTAAGATTCTAGTTCATCTGGAAAGGCTTTTTAAAATATTTAGCATAGAACTATTTAGTCGCAGCACATACATGTGTAAACATCCGCAAACTAGGTAGCCTAGCAACATAAACAATAACAATAGCTACCGTAAGTAGTTCCGCTTCCTGAATCCCCTCTGCGGACTGATCTACACATCTACAACGGTCGCTTCAATACAATTTCATAATTTCATAAAATGATCAATAAAACCCCACAGGATTCATTCTTTGCGGCGAATTTGATGTCAGAACACCAACGGACACCAATTACCCCCTTGGTGAGCTTCTTGTCTTTGAAATCGAGAGTTTAACATGTTTTTAAATGATTTTTCAAGGTGCCCACCCACATCCATTGTATGACCTAAATGGTGGTAGAGCAATTATCATTGATCATAAGTAACCTTAAAACAGGGCTCAACATGCATTTTCCCTTTACTACTCCTTTAAGCTATGCTACTTATCATTTAGTAAAAGAAAACAAATGCACATGCTTAAAGTGCGTAAATGTTGTCAATGTGTCTCCATGGAGGTTAAAGTGATTTAGTTTAAGTTTAGAATTGTGGCCATAGAACCTCATTTACGACTTTAAGCCACTACGCTGTTGTTTGAGTGAGATCATTTCACGCTGCTTCCATGCTGGTGTTTGTGTGGGCTTGCATCAATGCTACCACTACCACTACCAAACATCCACTACCACTACCAAACATCTACTACCACTACCAAACATCTACTACCACTACCAAACATCTACTACCACTACCAAACATCCACTACCACTACCAAACATCCACTACCACTACCAAACATCCACTACCACTACCAAACATCCACTACCAAACATCTACTACCACTACCAAACATCCACTACCAAACATCCACTACCACTACCAAACATCCACTACCAAACATCCACTCCCAAATATCCACTTCCATTACCAAACATCCACTACCAAATATCAGCTACCACTACCAAACATCTACTACCAAACATCCACTACCAAACATCCACTACCACTCCCAAACATCTACTACCACTACCAAACATCTACTACCACTACCAAACATCCACTACCACTACCAAACATCCACTACTACTACCAAACATCCACTACCACTACCAAACATCCACTACCACTACCAAACATCTACTACCACTACCAAACATCCACTACCAAACATCCACTACCACTACCAAACATCCACTACCACTACCAAACATCCACTACCAAACATCCACTACCAAACATCCACTACCAAATATCCACTACCATTACCAAACATCCCCTACCAAACATCCACTACCAAATATCCACTACCACTACCAAACATCCACTACCACTACCAAACATCCACTACCACTACCAAACATCCACTACCACTACCAAACATCCACTACCAAACATCTACTACCACTACCAAACATCCACTACCAAACATCCACTACCACTACCAAACATCCACTACCAAACATCCACTACCACTACCAAACATCCACTACCACTACCAAACATCCACTACCACTACCAAACATCCACTACCACTACCAAACATCCACTACCACTACCAAACATCCACTACCACTACCAAACATCCACTACCACTACCAAACATCTACTACCACTACCAAACATCCACTACCACTACCAAACATCTACTACCACTACCAAACATCCACTACCAAACATCAACTACCACTACCAAACATCCACTACCACTACCAAACATCCACTACCAAACATCCACTACCAAACATCCACTACCAAATATCCACTACCATTACCAAACATCCCCTACCAAACATCCACTACCAAATATCCACTACCACTACCAAACATCTACTACCACTACCAAACATCCACTACCACTACCAAACATCCACTACCACTACCAAACATCCACTACCACTACCAAACATCCACTACCACTACCAAACATCCACTACCAAACATCTACTACCACTACCAAACATCCACTACCAAACATCCACTACCACTACCAAACATCCACTACCAAACATCCACTACCACTACCAAACATCCACTACCACTACCAAACATCTACTACCACTACCAAACATCTACTACCACTACCAAACATCCACTACCACTACCAAACATCCACTACCACTACCAAACATCCACTACCACTACCAAACATCTACTACCACTACCAAACATCCACTACCACTACCAAACATCCACTACCACTACCAAACATCCACTACCACTACCAAACATCCACTACCACTACCAAACATCCACTACCACTACCAAACATCCACTACCACTACCAAACATCCACTACCACTACCAAACATCTACTACCACTACCAAACATCCACTACCACTACCAAACATCCACTACCAAACATTCACTACCACTACCAAACATCCACTACAAAACATCCACTACCAAACTCACTTAAGAACTCCACAGGGCACCCAATGCAAATAAAATATGAGGGCAGTCTCTCGGGGTTTGAGTGTATCACCATTTTTGATCGTTGAATCCTTTACTTTGTGCAGATCTATGTTCTCTATGGAAGTATGGCGTGACTTTATTTTGAAGGGAAGCTACCGAACGTAAGTTTCCGCTAGGTTCTCACTGACAAAGTAGAGGATTCAACAATAATTTGACTTTAAAAATGATGGAATTCTAAACACTTAAATAACCCAGATGGACTGTTGTATTTCAACCTGGTCTCACCCGGCAGACGTCAGAATTCGACGTTTGTCCATCGCCTCCAAACATCATTTCTAGACGGCATCATACAGTTATAAACGTCGGCAGACGACGTGGGATAGGCCTAAGTTTTTGATTGGTTGTTCTCAGAGTCTGCCGGGTGATACCAGGTTGTGTATTTAGTTTGCTTTGGGTTCACTGTGGAGCGTTTAAGTGTGTTTGGTATTGGATGCTACCCTGCTATCATTGCATTGTGCTAGCATTAGCAAAATGTGTATGCCCACGAGAAGGACAGCATGAAATCAGTTGAAAGTGGTCTCAATCAAACAACAACATAATGGTTAAGTTGTAAATGAGACATTATGTAAACAATTCTGAGCTAACCCTTTACTAGCCACAGAGATATGGGCCAATTATCTTTATTCCTAAATGGATAAGGTTAGGATTAGGACTAGGCCAGGTTAAAGGTACAATATCTAAGTGTCTAACCCTAGATCTCCACCGTTGGCTGCTTGAATCTTTGAACCATTCAGTGTTGTATTGTCAAGATCCAATATTACATTTTCAAAAGGTGGGCCTACATCATTATTTTTTATGGATTGGCAAAAAACTCTTAGACATGGAAAGCAAAATAAAAAAGATGAATAGAGCCAAAAATAGCTCTGCATTTTGTTATAGTTTGAAGAAGAAGACAAAATCTATTGTCCTTCTTCTTTGATGTGTGTTTTTGATCAGAAATTGATCACACTTGTTAAGACCTGAAATAGCCTGTACTTAAGTGTCTCTGTGTAGAAACTGGCAATGTTTATTTTCTGCCTCTTGAGTCAGAGATGATGAATGGCTGTGGTTATGTATGACACGGTGACTGTGATAGGGATTCTCTACTGTTTTGTTGTGACATTTCGTTTGTGGTTATTTTATTTACCTCTTTATAACTTGCTGAGATTATGAGCTAATTGATCTGAAAATACTCATTCCCATGCTAATAATGCTTTTATGCACAGTTATTGGCCGTTATTGGCCGTATTTGTTTTCTATATATTTTCTTATATATTTTTTTATATTATATACTGCACAGAGTATATTGACAAGATGGACTTAATACAGTTAAAACCTTTACCAGTGTTAGGTCATTTATGTGTGCTAATGTAATGTCATTTGTTGAAGCAGTTTATTGCATTCCCAGAGCTATTTGTGACACTGACAGGTTGGAGAAATCACCTCTCTAACCTCTTGGGGCACTACCCATGTGTCACGTTTGACATCTACTTAGCAAATCATTACTCAAAGACACTTGCATTCCATGCTTCTGAACATATTGGCCTTGGAAATGCAACTCAACGTGATTTAGGTTGATTTAGTTGACTTGTGTTTCTTTGTCAAAGATGGAACAATAAATAGCTCCCTGCTCTGGTGTGAAACCCCACCCAGCCTGTGAACTGCGGATGAGGTGGCCTGTGTTTGCTCCAGGGTGATGTTCTCTTGCAGTCGGCTATGATAAACAAAGGGAGTGATTATCTTCCGCCATCCTTGACAGTGTCATCCATGTGGCGGCCCACATTGCCACTTGCCCGCGGTTCTCCAGACAGCCACGTAGGACCCGTTCCTGATAAGTGTCTCAGTCCAGCAGCCAGCGTTTGGAGTATCGCTAAGACCCATATCACTGTTTGATTGTGTGCCCACGGTAAGAGGAACACATGGTGCCCATTATGGCTGGTGAGTAGCAGGCTGGGGTAGCTCGTCTCCTCTCCAAGCATCATCTAGTGAGAAGAGCTTTCAGGACTGATGTTAAAGAGAGGTTGGGTTGTTTTTGGTGGTATGGAAGTACTGCTGTAATGCTAATCCTTCATCTGACATCATCAATATTTATTTATTGTTAAATCTCATTCATAATTCTTCATGCTTTTCTTCAATCTTCCAAATGTGTTGCTAGTTTGATAAAGGTTGACCTTATTTACTGTTTTGATAAACATGGTTGTAACCTGTTGGTTCATCTCTGAAGCTGCAGTATAATTATTGTACTTCTATGTGAATTTGATGGGTCTTTGCTAATTACCTTAATCGCATTGCAAAACAACACTTGTTATGTAAAGTATTGGAGCTGCTAGCTGCTGGTTTGTTTGGGAGTAGAATGGAACACATTTCTTTATCCATGAAGTCTTTGTTCTATAATAAAACCCAGTTTTGCCTGAAGACCTACAGTAGTTTGTTGCTTTTAAAAATGTCTAGTACAGTAATAGAAAAGGTTGATTCACCCTGTCACCAGCAAAGGATTTAAGTGAATAAAATGTAATAATGGAAATTGACTTTCGCAAATCATAATCATACAGTATTATATAACATATTGTAAGTCCCTGGAAAATGATGCAATTCCAACACATTTCTTTGTTTATACGTTTGCATAAAACCAAACCAAGATTTGAACAGGCAACTTTGGTATGTGCTGGCTACAGTATTTGTAATAAAATGAGCTCAGGTAGAACAATAGCCTAGAGCTCTATGTTCTGCTTCATATCCATGTGACTACTTGATTCAATTTGGGATGCTTGGACAGAGTTGTTTGAGATATCTAATCCAGGCTGAATTGGATCAAATCCCTGTCTTTCCTAGCAAAGTTGTTTTAAGGTCTCTGGTAGAACGCCTTGGGTCAACCTTGTTCTACCACACTAAACAGAAAAAAACAGATTACATTGCATGGTTTAATGATTGTTAGACTTTAATGTGAATTCTTGTTGTCTTAACATATTATATTGACCATTAAAGCCAGAACACTGTGTCTTTGGCTAAGGGTTTGAACTTCTTAGCATGCACAATGGCTTGAGTCTTGAGAGGGATTGACATATTCTATTGTGCTTTAATGAAAGCAGTTAACTCATGTTTATTTTTTGCTTTGTCCTGGCAGGTTCTGATGACCGGGACACAGACCTTTTTTTGTGCGACACCAACACGTGCAAGTTTGATGGGGAATGTCTGAGAATTGGAGACTCAGTCACATGTATCTGCAACTTCAAGGTAAGACGTCTTACAATTCACCCTAGTATTTTTGAGGATTAAAGCTGTAGCATACCATCTGGCTCAGGCAAGCCTAGCTCTGCTTATGCTATGTCCAGGCCCGTAGCCCGGGGGGGGGGGGGGGCATGGTTGGGGTTCATTCTCTACAGAGCCAAGGGGAGTGGTTGAGAAGTATAATGTGGGTCACATTTATCGCTCCCCATGAAAGTCACTCTCAATCACACTGTTTTATGCATCCAACTGCAGTGATGCCATTGTCATTGACCCCGCTTGAATTAAGGACTCTCATTAGCAACATAAATCCAGGAAATCATCCTCTGATAATGACTTATACTCAAGTTTATGACCAATCTATAAGGAAAAAGCTGCAAACCAGTCAGTCACATATTGATTTTGGTATCGTCTTTACCTCAAACAAATTAATATGCTATCTGATCCCTACTGTTGATTAATGAAAACATTAAAATCAAGTAATAGTGTACTATACGGGCATACTGTACCTGCGTTTTAACTGAAGTTCATTTCAATCCAGCAAGCTTATTGACCCTTCTGTGGTGACACTACACAGACTGACACTCGATTGGTCGCTGGCTTTTTCCTTCCCTGGGAGCGAACATTAGCAGATAGCACATAAATTACATTACTCCTCCAATTCTTATCCTGAGATATCACACTGATATTGTTGTAATTCTGGATAGAGCTTCTCTGTGTCTACTGTATGTGGAAATATCAGCTCACACTCTTTTAATTTCTTACCCAGGGTCACAGCATGTTAGGGACGTCGTGTGTGTGTGTGTGTGTGTGTGTGTGTGTGTGTGTGTGTCTGCATGTATGTGTACATGATGGGACTTGACGTCAATGTGCTTAAACCTAATAGCCTCTATGTCTTTATTTCATTATGCAGTATAATTCACCAAACATGATCCTCTTCAGGGGGAACTGTCTGAGAATGCCCCCTCTTCAAGAGCCTTGTAACACACACACACACACACACACACACACACACACACACACACACACACACACACACACACACACACACACACACACACATGCACACACACACACACACACACTCTCTCTCTCACACACACTCATTAACTCACATACACACACACACAATTTACATACGCATACACACACACACACATACACACACAATTTACATACGCATACACACACATACACACACCACACACATTTGCATGCGCATACACACACCACACAAGCTTTTACATACGCATACACATTTACATACGCATACATGCACTCAGCTACATGCACGCTCTCTCTCTCTCTTTCTCTCTCTCTCTCACACACACACATACACACACACACACACACACACGCGCACGCACACACAGATTTATTGTCACCTATCCATATTCCATACACACATTTGTGGGCACCCTCATGCATAAGTACATTCACATGCTCGCTCTCGCTCTCTCTCTCTCTCTCTCTCTCTCTCTCTCTCTCTCTCTCTCTCTATCTTTCTCTCTCTCTCTCACACACACACACACACACACACACACACACACACTCACTCACACACTCACAAACACTCATTAACTCACATACACACACACACACACACACACACACACAACACTCACTAACTCACATAAAAGCAAACTAACACACTCAACCTCAAGGGGACACGGCAGAACTATGAAGAAGAAGTGAGTCTGGTCTCGTAGAATCAATGGCCGCCTTTCAGCAGTAGGGTGTCTATCCACCCGCATTACTGCCCCATCACACCGACTCTTTGAGAAGCTAAGACTGGCTAGCAGGACTGCCTAAGGATGCTATACAACCCGTTGTGTCACGGACAGTTGTGATTCAATCCAGTCTCACTGTAACGCCATGCTGGGACTCATTCTTACTATAACAAGTGCACAGTCAAAATGTTGTCCCCCACCAATGGTGCATAGTCCCTTTGTGTCAAGTGGAAGCAAGTGTAGACAGTCAGGACTGATTTACAGATTTATTCTCTGATTTTAATCTGAGTTTATTAGATAAGAGAGAAGCAATAAGGACTTATGTACACAATAAGTGGAGTCATGTATTGTATTGTAACAGGCATATCTGAAAATATATAAGCCACGCCACTGAATTTAATCAGAAATTAAATAGACAGGCATGTCAAAAAGTCTGATGTACACTATCGCTAGTCTACCCTAGTAAACTACCAATATTATCGAACTAACAACCATCTAATCTATCCTGTGAAATACAATGACTATAAACTAATAATAACTGTACCCACAAACTGCCTAACCTCTCCACTAACCTATGAGAATCCTGAAATGTAGAACCAGAACCAGCCAAGCAAGGAAGCTCCTCAAACTCCAATCAGGGGGATTTGGAAAGGAGAAGGTCACGTGAGACACAAAGGATTTCATGTGTATTGAGCAATATGTATCGCTAATGGGAAAAATGAGCTGTGGCTAGCACTCCTAGTGGTGGGCTGTATACTGTACAACTTGTGTGACAGACTCATGCTGTGTTCACACCGGGCGGGAATTTTTCCTGCGGCGCGGCGAGTTTACATAGAAAGTCAATACAATTTGCGCAAACTGGGCGGTGGGCGGCACGAATCGCAGAACTCGGCGGCGCGGCGGCCAGGATTCGCCGCGCGGCGACATTCGCAAAAGTCCAATTTTTTTAACTTTCTGCAGCGGATTCGCGCAGCGACCTATTGATCCCGCGGCGAGATTGGGCGAACTGGGCGGTGCGAATTTTCTCGCCGCGCCCGGTGTGAACACAGCATCACGCATGTATGCACGTCACCAGCATCAGTGTCTGACCTCACAAATGCTCTTCTGGATGAACTGACCGCTCCAAAATCTTGTAGAAAACCTTCCCAGAAGAGTGGAAGCTGAAACCCTGCAATTTCATCGAGTGGGAGACAATCATCTTGTCGATACCCCCTCCAAGGCAGAATTTGATTATCAATGTTTCATTGTTACACAATTTAGTGTGATCATTGTGCACTCATACTGGCTGAGCGTTGGCATGTATGTCCCTTCAGGCATTTCCTTCTCGCTAGATATTTGATATTTCAGCTGTGGTGGTGTGTTCTATTGTGTTCTATTGTTTCCCGTCTGGCCTGACCAATGGGTGTCAGTCTGCTGGCTCTGGAAGCTACAATGTTTTAGCTGCAAAATTGAACAGTGAATATGGATTTTATTTAATTCAATTCTACTGCTGTTATATGTTCTGACTTACCTTGTCGCAGTGGCCATGCCCTACAGCTGAACTACTTCAAATGAGATGGTGATGTTTCATCTATGATAAAGCATGGCTAGAGCTCCTGCCTGCTATTTACCTGCTAGTGAATGGCTCTTCAGTGTTTTGATGCTGGGTTCTTTTGAATGGGGGGTTGAGGCAGGGTCTGGGCTGCTAGCGCTTCAGAGAGATGTGGGAGCTAATGTGTCTCTCATCTGAACACTTCCACTGGAAAGCACTCATAGGCATGCACACACACACACACACACACACACACACACACACACACACACACATACTGTACACTAACGATGGACATGCACTGCATGTACACTTTATTTAATACATAAAAGCACTCATATGCGTACACACACAGACACACATACACACTAAGTATACTGAAATATCTACAGTCACACACACTATAGATGGACATGCACTGCATGCACACTTTATGTAAAACCTAAAAACACACTCATACACATACACACACGCACACGCACACGCACACGCACGCACACACACACACACACACACACACACACACATTAATGGTGAACAGGCAGGATGCGAGGAAGCAGTCCCAGGTGGCATCCAGGAGAGCGTCATGTGAGAGCCCCCGTTCCATATATTAGCATGCATTTACGCTCCTTTTATCTTGGGCCAAGAGAGCCGCCTGGGAACCAGTCGCTGAGCCGCAATGGTGGAATTGATTCCCCAGCGTAAGCCAGTAGAAAGAGCATTCTAGGAGACACTGAACAGCAGGGACCCTGACAAAGACGATGATGACCACTCAAGTATTCGTCAGTGTTTGACAGTCACTGACAACCCCTGTGTCAGGCCGTTTTAGAGTTTTAACACTGTAACTTCTACTGATATGAAAATATGAAATGGCTTAGTCCATGGAGAGGACAAGTCTAGGAACATTTTCTAGTCTTCTTCATATTTCTTCATGCCCCGATGCATTTTACTCCTCTGTGATCTGCAGTAATTTTCCTTCATTTTAGGAGAGTTAGCTCCTAAATCGCCCGTCGGCCACTTTCACCTTCCTCTCCTCCACTTCCTCCTCCTCCCTTCTCCTCTTTCATATGGTCCCCATCATTTTCTCCACAGTAGCAGCATGGCTGTGGCTCTCTAAGCCTTCTCATAAGTCCCCGGGGCTTCCTGCCATAGTGTGCCGAAGAGCTGACAAATGTGCCAATTAAAATCAGCATGAAGACTCTGCCTTGGCGGTCTCTCCTCTCAGCCCTGTCTTTGTGCACCGAACATGTGAGACCATGCAGGTTGAGAAGAGCACAATAGTTGATTGAGGGGCGCCCAGCGGTACTCCGAACATGAGGGTTACAGGCCCCGAAATAGAGCTCAATCTGTTGGTCCACGAAGCCATGTCGTTTAATTATTACTATGGCCTTTGTTCTAGTCATAAAGCAGTAGAATATATTAGCACCATTCTTTGGAGTGTAGAAGTGACGTAGCGCCATTGCGCTGCTAGCATGTGATCATGCTCCTCTTATGATCATAATAGCTGTGATCAGATCTAAAGAGACGACGCTAAATTTGTTACCCAAGGCACGGAATTCTCTGGGAACCAAGCTGTCAACCACGTCCAGAAACCAATGGAATGTATAGCGAGTCTGACCCGCAAGTCGCGTTAACTTAAAGCGGTGAGGGGGTTGGAGGGTCAGGCCCTCTCTCTCTCCCCAGGAAGGAAGCATCTGTGTCAGCTCCGCAGCAGCCCCGGCCGGTCTGTCAGACTCCATTACCGCAGAGCTCGTCTCCTGTGACCACGCTGGGGAGACTCCTCGGGAGAGACTCCTCAAGAGAAGACTGCCAACCGGTTAAAGAGCAGATACAAGATGTCTCACCCTCCCTGTCGGTCTCTCCCTCTTTCCCTCGCTCCCCCTCTCCAGACCAGACCACGATCAACAACCCTGTTAAGATATCATGAGATATTATTGTTGGCCCACTCTATTTTTTCAAATGACACCACACTGACATCTGCTCCTTCCAGAAATGTCTTGGAAGATGTGGAGTGTGATTGAAGATTAAGCAAACACAAAACAACATGAGCTGAAAGTGCTTGTCTTCACCTCTGGCTCTGGATATTGGGACTATCAGATTTGGCACCAACTCTTTCTGCAACTTTATTGATTGCAACATAGAGAGGCTCTGGAAAGCGGGAAGGAGACAGGGTGATAAATCCCTTTCAATGCAGACCTGAGTATGGGTCAAGTATTCATTTTCAACTTGAATCAATCCAGGATACAAACTCAAATTAAATTGGAAGTGAAAGGACATTGACCCCCGAACACACCAGTGACCCTTGTGTGAGAGCAAACCCATTGGCTTCTCTCATTCCATGGCTTGTCCCCCCAAAAGCCTTTCTCGGTTGTGTTCTTTTCCCTGGTGGGAGGTCAGAGCTTCCCTCAGCGTGGACCTAATGATCTGACAAAAGCCCCCGATTTCGCACTCGCCATCCCTCGAGCTCTGTGCCACGTCAAAAACACTGTAGCGCACATCCATCACGCCACAGGCTCGGATTATCGGCGAGACGGGCACATCCGAGCCATGAGGGATCTCTCAGTATGAGAACGTCTGTCTCTCGTCAAGAGCCACAGGTGCTCTGCAGATACTGGAACTAGTGAGCCTTCTCGGTCAGGGACACCGGAGGCGCGTCTTTGATTAGTTTGAGGAGACGTGTGCAATGATGATGCCCGGGACATCCTGCCGATTGTAAACAAGTTGAGCGTGAAGCAGTGTGAGGCTTAAAAGCCATGTAAAGCCATTCTAAATGCTGAACGGGGAGGATATATATCCCGAGAACTGGAATGTGCCATGCGGCTGTGTTGCCATCCTCCGAGGCGAGCCCTAGTTTTGTAGAAAGGTTTATTATTGATAGGGGTGGATGATAGCCTGGGGATGGATTGCATAATCTAGAGCAGCCTCTAATGGATACAGGAAATGGATGAGGCTAGCGGGTCTTGGTTAGAGCGAGTGTGTGTGTGTGTGTGTGTGTGTGTGTGTGTGTGTGTGTGTGTGTGTGTGTGTGCGTGTGTGTGTGTGTGTGTCTGTGTGTGAGAGAGAGAGATGGTAACATTAGTATTTATAACTGCATATTTCTATTGGTGTATCATGTATATGTATGTGTGTGCATGTATGTGCGTGCGTGCGCGTGTGTGTGTGTGTGTGCGTGTGTGCACGCCTGTGTGTGTGTGTGTGTGTGTGTGTGTCTTATGAGCGGTCACAGCATTTTTGCTTACAATAAGAAGCAGAACCTTCAACCTAAGCCAAGCGTGAGTGGGAGTCGAAAAATAACTTTCCCTCATTAGAAGGGGAAAGCCTGGATTCCTTAAACGGCTTCAGTATACTGCTTTGCTTGGCAACCCGGGCGAGGACTTCAAATAGTTTGCAGGGCTGTCAGGGTCGGTCAGTGCTCCAGTAACTGGCCATTGATGTGGTTACACTGATCCAGCGGCAGATGATTAGAATTTCAATGTTGATGGCCTGTGGTGGGGCTCATGCTGGTTGACATGACACTTCATGGGATCAAGCCCAGGAGAGCGTCAAGTGGTTAGCGTCTGGTGTGACTCAATAAAGTCATTGGAATATTTCCATGCGGACGTAGAAAATAAAGGAGGTTTATTTGTAAGTATTAGACATACAGTAGAGTAGATGATTTTCATTCATACAGTGACATTTCAGACATTGCTACAGTATCAAATATTTTGTGTTCGTTATGTCAATTTGCTTAAAATGTCGGTAGACTCACCTAACTCCAGAGGTCTGTTTCTGCTCCTTCCCGGCGGAGGTCTTCAGGAGGTCAAACAACAACAGCTGAGAACAAAGAACCAGGTGCTGGCGGCCCCATGGACATGCGGGCGGGGTTAAAAAGGAGCTTCTGGCTTGAGCACACAAACCAGAGCTCCCCAGCATCCTCTTGGCCAATGTCCAGTCCTTGGCTGTGTTCGGAATCGCTCCCTCGTTCCCTCACTCCCTATTCCCTATATGGGGTTCATCATGTAGTGAACTACCTAGGGAACGGAGAAAATGTAGGGTACATGCACTCTTCCCTGCAAATCAAGGTGAATTGTGGCTAATAAATAGTGGACTATATAGGGAACAAAAATTCCGTGGAGAATTCGGACACTACAAACAAAATGGGCGACGCCCCATATAGTGCACTATATAGTGAATAGGGAGCGATTCCAAACACAGCCCTTGAATGATGAGACACTGGATGACCGGATGTTTCACACACGGGACACCAGGAACTGTAACATCCTCCTACTGACAGAGACGTGGCTAGATCCTTCCCGAAACAGATCACGACATTATTCCATCGGAAACTCATGTCTGGACACCGCTTCGACAGACCATGGAATTCGAGAGGAGGCGGTGGCTGTGTGTTTGTGAGCCAGAAATGGTGTAACGAGAAGAAGATCACGCCACTGCAACGCCACTGCTCGCCTGACTTGGAATTACTTGCAGTAATTCCCCCCTCCCCCCCCCCCCCCCCCCGCTCAACACGGGAGCCCCCCAGGGCTGTGTGCTGTCCTCGCTACTGTACTTCCTGTACATCCACGACTATACAGCGATTTTTCACTCCAATGCCATCGTCAAGTTTGCTGATGACACAGCAGTGATAGGCCTGATGACCAACAATGATGAGAGGGCCTATTTGGAGGAGGTGAGGCTCCTGACCCAGTGGTGTCAGGAAAACAACCTCCATCTGAACGTCAGCAAGACAAAGGAGATGATGGTGGACTTTGGGAGGAAGCAGGAAAGGAACTAAATCCCTCTAATCATCAACAGGATCCCTGTAGAAAGTGGACAGCTTCAAGTACCTTGGCGCCCAGATCACCAAGGACCTGACATGATCAACACACTTAGACACTGTAGTGAGGAAAGGACGTCAGAGACTGAACCACCTCAGATAACTGAGGAAATTCAGAGCGTCCCACCAGATCCGACGGAGCTTCTACTCATCCACGATTGAGAGCATCCTGACTGGGAATATCACCACCTGATACAGGAACAGCAACTTTCAGGATCTCACAGCCTTACAGAGAGTGGTAAGGTCAGCTGAACGTACCTTGGGGGGGCCACTCCCCCACCTCAAGGACAACTACACCAGAAGATGCAAGACCAAAGCCAACACGATCCTGACCAGCCACCCAGGAAATTGATTATTCTCTCTGTTATGATAAAGGAAGAGATACTGCACTCACATGGCAAGCAGAGGCTCAGGAAGAGCTTCTTCCCTCAAGCCATCCGGCTCTTGACTCTATGACTCTATCTAACACCCCCTAGGACTTTATTTATTATAGCTATATCAAGGACATAACTCACCCATGCCCCCCCCCCCCACACACACACACACACCCATACCCATATATAGCATGTACATAATCCATCCAGACCATTATCTATCTCAGCCACATCTACATTTGCCGAATAAAAGGAACCTTCAATCTTGAGTATTTCTGTTTATTTAAATAGTTGTTCAATTTTGAATTTCTATCATCAAATCGCATCAGTTTCTTTGTTATACAGGTATTTCCTACCCAAATTAATGGACAGTGTTGTACTAGCTGGGTGCTTGACTGACATCTCGGAGTGGATGGCGACGCAACACCTGAAGCTCAACCTGGACAAGACTGAGCTGCTGTTCCTCCCAGGGAGGGGCTGCCCACACCGGGACCTGGCCATCACCATTGAAGACACAATGGTGACGCCAACTCGGACTGCGAGGAATCTGTCTGTGACCCTGGACGACCAACTGTCGTTCTCTCCACATACAGTATCACATCCGTCACACGCTCCTGCAGATTACTGCTGTACAACATCAGGAGGATTTGCCCTTTATTCGCTGATAAAATGGCGCACGTGCTCATCCAGGCTCAGGTCATCTCCTGCTGGACTACTGCAACTCCCTCCTTGCTGGGGCCCCGGCGTCAGCCATTAAACCACTGGAACTGGTCCAGAAAGCTGCTGCTCTCCTGGTGTTCAACCACCTTATGTTCTCCCACACACCTTCCCTTCTCCGTTCTCTACACTGGCTCCCTGTAGCAGCTCGCATCCAGTTTAAGGCCCTAGTACTAGCCTACAGGGCAACGAAAGGAAAAGCTTTCTCCTACCTCCAGGCCATGGTCAAACCCTACACCCCCTCCCGACCTCTACGCTCTGCTACCTCGGGGCGACTGGTTGCTCCGTCACTCCGAGGCCCCTGTGGTCAATCAACATGGTCACGGCCCTTCTCTGTCCTGGCCCCGCAGTGGTGGAACGAACTGCCCACTGATGTCAGGACAGCAGAGTCACTGCCCATCTTTTGCCTCCGGCTCAAAACTCACCTCTTCAAGAAGTACTACCAGGATCCTCCATCTTAAGCACCTATTGTATTTTAGTTAGATATTCTTGCACTTTGTTTTCAGCACTAGATTATGCTCTTAGTCACTTTTTTTAGAAAGGAGATGCACTTGTGAGTTCTGGCAAGTAGTAGTACATTGGCTTTTCCTATGTTAAATGCAATTATTGTAAGTCACTTTGATAAAAGTTTCAGCTGAATGACTGTAATGTAATGTACTAACATTCCCCCATGATTGTCCACAACATTTGGAGAAGACATTGAATTCCAGCTAGGGAACAACTCAGCTAATACAGTATATCACAACTGTTTCTTTGTAGCCTGTCTCTGCTTTTTTGTAGGGTGAATCAGAGGCATAAAGCAGAACCGCTCTCACAGTGTTCCTCTTCTTCTTCTTCTTGTTCTTCTTCTTGTTCTTCCTGTTCTTGTTCTTGTTCTTGTTCTTGTTCTTGTTCTTCCTGTTCTTGTTCTTCTTCTTGTTCTTACTATTCTTGTTCTTCTTCTTCCTATTCTTCTGCCATGGGAGTCTATGGCAGCCCATAGAACCATATGGTAAAAAGTTCAGCATTATGGCACACTCATTCATGACAGTCAACTGAGACTTGTCATCAAGTCTCATGTCATCATCTCAAACACTCTAGCGCCACCAACATGTCAAGGTTGGAGGTGCATTTATGGATGCAACTTTTGACCCGTGGGTCCAATTTTCAAAAACGAGGCACCATTGGATACCTTTGCTCAAGCCGAGTTCAACGCACCCTTTGACATAATTTTCCGCCATATTGGATTTTCCGCCATTTTGAATATTGTTAAAAACACTTAAAATGTAGGCTATCTCCTCCTAGGAATTTTCACCAATCTGCACAAAACTCGGTAGAAACAATCTATAGCCCAATGTCTTTCAGGGATTTAGAATTTTCAAAAGCGTTCGCCCGTGACAACCAATCGAAAGCAGCCAAACAGGAAATGGTGTTGTGTCTCAGATGTGTTCATGCATGCAACTTCTCCTGTCTTTGTTTACTACCAAGCAGGGTCAGCCCTATGTTCCCTCAACCAGCCTTCAGCACCTATGATTTTTAATCCATCCAAATTAGGTACTATGTTCCATCAGCCCATATTACCTCATTATTTCTGGGGGTCTTAAATCCATCACTTCACATATACAATCAAGAGGTAAAAAATTAAGTTTGTAATACATGTAAAAAGGAGGTAAAACATGTCTGTGTTTGCAATAAAGGTGAGAAACCGATGAACAAAGACACGGGTGAAAACATTACCTCTTTGGTGGAGTGTTACATCCCTGTCTGTTTTGCTCTGTTTTACCCCCCCCCCCCCCCCCCCATCTGTACTGATCCGAGGGAACATAGAGCTGAGGAAACATAGGGCTGAGAGAACATAGAGCTGAAGGAACATAGGGTGAGGGAACATGGACCTGAGAGAACACAGAGCAGAGAGAACATGGGGGTGAGGGAACATAGGGCTGAGGGAACATAGGGCTGAGGGAACATAGAGCTGAGAGAACATAAGGCTGAGGGAACATAGGGCTGAGGGAACATAGGGCAGAGAGAACATGGGCCTGAGAGAACACAGAAGAGAGAGAACATGGGGTTGAGGGAACATAAGACTGAGAGAACATAGGAATGAGAGAACATAGAGTAGAGAGAACATGGGGCTGAGAGAAAATAGAGCTGAGAAAACATAAGGCTGAGAGAACATAAGGCTGAGGGAACATATGCCTGAGGGAACATAGGGTTGAGGGAACATAGGGTTGAGGGAACATAGAGCTGAGAGAACATAAGGCTGAGGGAACATAGTGCTGAGGGAAAATAAGGCTGAGGGAACATAGTGCTGAGGGAACATAGGGCTGAGGGAACATAAGGCTGAGAGAACATAAGGCTGAGGGAACATAGGGCTGAGGGAACATATGGCTGAGAGAACATAGTGCTGAGGGAACATAGGGCTGAGGGAACATAGTGCTGAGGGAACATAGTGCTGAGGGAACATAGGGCTTAGGGAACATAGGGCTGATAGAACATAGTGCTGAGGGAACATAAGGCTGAGGGAACATAGTGCTGAGGGAACATAGGGCTGAGGGAACACACACCCCCCTCTAAGCTCCTGTGCGTTAGGTGCATACAGTATCCTGTTGGAGTTCTGTTTTAGCACAAACTCCTGTTCGTTAGTCACAGAACCTTTTGAGTTATTTTACCTTTGACTTTGTTTTATTCATCATTGATGCTCTGTAATGATTTTATTTACTAGATAATTGATTAATTGATTGTTTAAGTCACTATTTAGCTAATATATATTAGCCTGCATTTAAAGTTCCCAGTTCTCCTAGTTTAATGTCTTATCTTACATAATTATTACATTGAGGCATTGGTTCTTATTCTTTGGTATAGTGTAGCCCCTGAATCATTAGGGACTTTTGAGGGACGGTTACGGCGTTCGAGAATTACTTTTGCGCGTCCCCGATTCTGTTAGAATTCTGTGCCGTTGCAGCACGACTGTCTACTACGGGGGAACAGCTGACTTGGCGTAGTCCCTAAAACGTCTAAGCATTTCCACGTAAATATCGAGTTCTATTGTATTTTAGAGAGTAACTCTGTTCAAACTATGTTCTAGTAATAGCATAATGATTCTAAGTGTATTTGTTAGATATACCCGCAAATTATATTGATTTTCTTGCTTGTCTACAGACATGTCATCTTCGTCGTCTAACGTTGCCACTCCAGCTAACGTTGCTTAGTGATAATGGATTTCCACCGCTACGGCAACGCGTTGGAATGTTCGTGCCGTAGCCGTCCCCAAACTGTCGCTGCTTAAAGTCCCTAATATCTTGGTTGGGCTACAAGCCAGATGCATCTGCTCAAACTAATAATGGCCGCGTTTCCCGATAAAGAACCTTCTTAAGGAACCCTTCTTAAGCAACTGTCAAGGGCCGGGTTTCCCGAACGAGTTAAGAACCACTTAACTCCAAAGTACTTCTTAACTCCCATGCAAAGGGTTGCTTAAGAAGGGTTCCTTAAGAAGGTTCTGATGTTTAGAAAGAAGGAGGAGTGACAGGCCAAAGTTAAAATTCTAAAAGATGATGTTTATGATGAGAATGTTGGGATGTCTTCATACGGATGCCCCAGCCCACCATCTGTGTGGCAATGAGACTCGATTCCCCCGGTTCCAGCCCGTAGAAACTCTGCTACCCCGGACCTTGCTGTGTTGAAAGAAGAATCGTTACAGAAGAGTGTCGTTGAGGAGGAGGACTTTGCTGCATCATCACCAAGGACCCGGGGGTAGTAGGAGTTGTCAGGTCAGGACCATATAGGGTAGGGTGATAGAATTAGGCCAATTTAGTCACTCTCCTTCTAAAATATACTCATGTTATTGATTCATTGCCTTGTAATCTGGTATTATTTGTTTATGTTTGTAGCCCAATTAATTAATTAATTAATTAATTAATCAACATTTATTCAACTTTAATAAATTGAGATCTGCATTTAAAGACAATAATTCTACTGTCACGTCACTCTTCCCCTCGTGAAGCTTAGCTTCTAGGGGGAAGTATTCTTCTTCAGTGATTTGTAAAAGGTTAGGTATATGCATGCTACTACAGGTTCTTAATGGTTAACTCTAGACACACTTAGACACTCTCTTACACTAAAATTATACTTAGTGTTAATCGATATCCTAGCAACCCCACCAACTGTAGTCTTAAAAGAGTCGAGCGGTCGTGAACCAAAGTGATTTATGGCTATTATAGTGCTAACAGGTCACAGCAGGGTAAAGTTATATGTTGAAGCAGGGAGGGCTTTGGGATTGGAGACCGTTAGGAAGACTAGGTGAGTCTACTCAAACCAGTTTATTCAACATTCTTTAGAAACTCAGTGAGGGATAAGATCCTGTGAGCTGAAGAGTAGTGAAATCCTTAGTGATAACTGGTATCAGGCTCTTGTACGGGGGCTCTGTGGAGACACAACCCTTTGTATGGGTGTTAAGAAGTACTTTGGAGTTAAGTGCTTCTTAACACGTTCGGGAAATCTGGCCAATGTCTGTTAAGCCTCTAGTGGTCAGATTTATAATTGTTTAATTGTATCGTTGAGCAGCTGAGTAGGATCACAGAGGCCAGTGCCCTGATCGAGCTTGGCCCAATAACTATTTTCTTATAAGGCATGTCATTGTTTGTCTAAGAGGGAACAGGTAACAATATGCATAGCATATTCAAAGTTGGAGTCGGGTATTATTAATTTATTCCCTGCCACCATCAGTGAGTAGTGGACTACAAAATAGATCCTGGACTAATGTTACACTGTTGCATGTTAAGCAACTGCTGTTTGACCAGTACACCTTCCACCAATGTTAATTTTCTTCATAGGCTCACTCTTATTTTGCCGAAATGAGTTGTACTAGTCTCTGTTGTCTTATCTTCATGATCATCTGGTCTCTACTTCTTATTTCTGTGTGTCTGACTTGAATTGTCTTTCTCTCCAAACCCTAAGCTATTCGTATCAATCTGAAAGACTCGCATCATGGACTAGTTGGATGTTGCTTTTATTCACGGCTAGATGAGCAGGTAGATGAATATCCAGAGATGAAGGGATGAGTGCACGGGTCGGCTGCTGTGCTTATTGGCTTGGATGCGCTGTGGCGTTGTCGTGGCGTCCTCCACCCCCCCGTTTTAACACGTACAATATGGAAGCAGCCGCGTCTGCGCTCTCTCCTCGGCTTTCCATCCTTCTCCTATCTCCTCCTCTCCCTCTCTCTTTTCACTCTCTTTATTCATGCGTGAGTTCTCTCACTCCCTTCACCTCTCGCTTCTTTTATCTTCCCCTCCGCCTCTTTCCTCACCCCCCCCCTTCCTCCCTCCCCCTCTCTTTGTTCAAACCTAGTCAGAAGTCAGGCCAGACACGTCTGGCCAGATGTCCCGTCTGGCCAGATGTGAGCAACGACCGGCCACTTGTTTGCCGACGCTTCCCGGCGATCCGACGCGCGACGGCAGGGAGGCCCTGTTGTGTGAAGTGCTCCGGCGCTGAGTGCGTTGTGTGTCAGGCCCGCTCACAGGCGGGTCAGGAGACAACCGGTCCCGTCCGCGGTTCGGGTCCCTGCTGTAATGTGGAAGACGAGGCTGAGAGAGTAAGAAGGGGAGGGAGAGGGGAGGAGTGTGTAGAAGGCAGAGCCACAGCAGCCCCTGCAGGTCACTCTAGGTACTGCAGGTGTTGTGACACAGTGGAGTGGATGGGATGCGAGGGAGAATGGGTGGAGTAGCCTACAACAAAACAGGCTATACAATCCATACACACGTACACACCCTTGTGTACATGTATATACACAAATACACACACACACACCTGCCCAGTGATACCACCCCCATTCCACAAACAAAGGACGAATCAACACTTGCCATGTACCATGTGTGTCGCTGAAACGCTGCCCAGCGGTCCAGGTTTTTGTCACAGTGGAGGTCTGGAGCCTCGTTCAGAGGTGTTGTCCGTTTTGTAGAGCCCAGC
>NC_140250.1:16930010-16935010 GCF_949987555.1 Borostomias antarcticus
GACCTGAGTTCGAATCTTGTCCGATCAAAGATGTATGGGAATAAGCTTAATGTGTGCTGAAATGCCCCTGTGCATGCTGGGAGTTACTATATGCATCTCCTCTGCCTTATTGTAAATGCATGTAATTAAAGGAGTAGTTTGGTATTCATTATCATAAGCTTTGTTATGATTAGGTAATTTACGATCGTAAACAACAGTCCATAAAAAACAATTGACAGACTTTGGACTCTTTGAGATATTAGTGCTCATTGCTCATGTCACAGCTAAGTACACAATGGATCTCTATTGGCATATGATATATACCCTTTAAAGGCCCACATTATATGATTAACTGATGGTTCTCTAGCACGAATATCTCTAGCACTTACAGGTAGCACACAATATATATATATATATATATATATATATATATAAAACACTGAGCACTAATATCTCAAGTCTGTCAAAATGCAAATTGCATATGATTGTAAATAACCTTATAACAGGGCTTATGATTCATTCATATAATAATGAATTACTCATTTAACTTTTAACATGCATATTCAACCAAAGCCACATTATGGGGTGATGGCATTTCAATGCACCATCCATTTCCAAAGTAGACAAACTGCAAAATAAATGTGTCATTCTCTCAAATTGGACATTTGTCAAAAATACATTTGCCAATTTATTTCACAATTTGACTGAAACGTCTATACATCTTATTATGGTTTGTAATCTACTTGTTTTGTTTTGTATATCGTGCATGGCTGCCAGTTGGATGACACATTCAGGCTGTGGGAGGCGAACTTTAACCTCCGCCTTCTGTTCTCTCTGCAGTGTAACAATGACTACGCCCCCGTGTGCGGCTCCAACAACCAGAACTACCAGAACGAGTGTTACCTGCGCAGAGACGCCTGCAAGCAGCAGGCAGAGGTGCTGGTGGTGTCGGAGGGAGCCTGTCCTGTCGGTATGTACACAATCAAAACATAAAACTATGTTTTGTAATTAAGGTTTTGTCAAAAGCCTCATTACATGAAATTCAAATGACCTCCACAACCCTACCGGCTCTATACTTCAAACAACATGCACTCATCACTGGGCAGTTTGCTTAGAGTCGGTAAATGGGCTGCATTTATACAGCGCTTTTATCCAAAGGGCTTTACAATGGCCTCTCATTCGCCCATTCATACGCACATTCACACACCAATGGCGGCAATGGCCATCCAGTGTCTTGCCCAAGGACACTTTGACATGTGGACAGGAGGTGCCGGGATTCGAACCACCGACCCTATGATTATTGGACGAACCACTCTACTTCCTGAGCCACAGCCGCCCGAATTCAATCCTCTCAAGCAGTCGCATTCACACTCTACAGAGTGGTGGTTGACCTTGCTTAGAGTTGGAGAGGACAGAAATTCAGTTATTATAACAAGGCTGTTTCCATGCCCTTGCTGTGCCTTTCTTTTTATCAGTTATATTGTATTTTGTATTTGCGCTGTTTTTGTATTGCATTCGCACTGTCATGTCTTTGCTCTGTCCTGTCCTGCACCCTGTCCTCTGTCGTCTTCATCAGCGTATGCCATTACCCTAGCCCAATACCCTAGTATGTGTAAACCATGTACATAGCCAATAAATGGATCCTGAATCTTAATACAAACTCTAAGGCTAAGTGCCCTGGAGTGATTATGTAATAGTTATATCTATAGTTACATAATTATACATGCATTCATAATTGATAGTTGGACAGTAACATATAAATTATAATAGCACTTTAAGTCTATCGAGGGCTATTTAAAATAAAAACACACCAATTCGAATCTTCTGACCTAGGCAATGCACTGCTATGGGATATTCGCTACAGCTGATAGTCGTACAAGAAGACAACACGCGGCCAAATGCTAATTTTAAGCAAGGTTGTGTAACATGTAACATCTGCCCAACAGATTTGTATAAAACTTTGTTGCAAAGTATTCACAATGTGAGTTGGTGTGCCAGAGGGCTTTGAGATCAGTGTTGAGACGCCTGTAGGTCTAGGTGGATCTTAGATGGAAGTGCCAATCAAACCCCAACTAAACACGCCTTAATTTATACTTACGCGCGCATGTACACGCACACACACACACGCACCCACACATTCACACACACACTGTTCACCACATTTAAAAGGAAAACACATTGTTGATTAAACAAACAAACAAAAAACATTGGGTCATCTACTTTTCACTCAAACAATCTCAAAGGCACCTAAACACACAGCCTTCACCTGCAAGGACAACCACCTAAAAAAAAAAATAGTGCTGTTACATGCATTTACAGGTGCTATGACTTAAATGCTTCCCTCATCCAGAGTGACATAGCCTACTGTAATTATACAAAAAAGAAAAAACTGTTCATCCAGAGAACAGCATCGTCATCATCGGGTCGTCCACAGAAAGTCCTCCCATCTTCATCTCCAGTCCTCCAGTCCGGTCCTCCATTCACTCACCTTCTCATCTGTGGTCTCCACTTCCGCATCCATCTTAATTATGTCCACGAATGTTTTGGTGGGACGTCCTTGCGACTAGCGTCCTCGCCACGGAGAGCAATCTGCACTTAGCCTATGTGCTAATGTGATACGAAATGCAATGTTTATCTTTTGATAAGAGTTGTTTGTCTTATTATTTTTTTATGTAGAGAATGTGTGCAAGTTATTTGCGTTTTCCCAGAAGCCTATCTTAGCATTTAGCTAAATGTGGTAGCCTGGAAAGGTTCAGATAGAAAATATAGAACACACATGATAAAACATAAGCTAACCCACTGGGAAGGTAAGTACTGGTTTCATTCAGAGTCTGTGAGTACTGGTTTCATTCAGAGTCTGTGAGTACTGGTTTCATTCAGAGTCTGTGAGTGTGCCACTAGTGACTGATGGATAGAGTGGATTACTAGTGGCTGACTCAGTTACCCCCGCTGTCAGGCTGTTGAGATGAAATACCAATGGTATAACAAGCCCATAAGAAACATGCAGGGACATTGAGTTGGTGTGTGTGTGTGTGTGTAGTGGGGGGGGGGGGGGGGGTGAGTGTGTGTGTGAGTCAGTGGCGGCTGGTGACTCAAAAAACTGAGGACAGGAGGAAGAGAGGCGAAGCACCCATGGGCGCCGGGGGGCACTTTCCCTCAGTCAGTTATTATTTGAAATATCAGCTCTAAAATCTGGATTTACAGTCAATTTTAGCATATGAAAAACTGAATAACACTTTCTTTAACTACATGCAGCATTTATTTATCATATTCATGATAAAATATAACAAAACAACAATAAAACATTGTAAGCAATAGTTGTTGTAATGGATTGTACTCTTCTCTAAAGAGAGAAAAGAATTGATATTGGTGAGGTGCTGGAGAGGTCAGGTGATGTATGAAAAATGTTTTTGATTAGGGGACACTGAGGTGTGCTGGCTCTCAAACTGCTTGTTGGCAAATAGATTTGACAACTGGACAATGGAATATGTTGCACAGCAAATGCAGTATCCAACAGTTCGCTCATGGCTAGCTAGCAATGGTACAGCTATGGGATTAGCTAATTTGGGTTGCTGTCAAAGCTGCCACTCTTATGTTGCTATAGCCTACAATTATCAGAACAATATGAACATTCAGTTGAAAGTTTTCCATCCACCCATCCATCACTGGATGAGGAATAAGCACCGCAAAGCGATCAATTCTCACACAAGCAGGAGCCAGGCTGTTCAGTGGATTTCTCCGATCCGGTGTTGCGACCCAGTCTCTAGAAATGTTTTGAACATGTTGCCGACAGTTTGCGCCTCCAGCCAATCTGCGCGCCTGCCTATGCCGCCTGACGTGCACCTCGTAGCCCCCGTACGTTACCGGCTATAGCCTGCCAGTGGAACTGTCGTGTTCAGACGGCTCTAGCTCAAAAAATATTTATGTCAGCTTAGATATTTAGATGGCTAGAATCAAGACAAATAGATGAACAGTTTGATGTATAATATGTCCCATAATACTTTCGGATGTATTATATTAAGGAGCTACGAACACAGAAAAAGTCTCCAATGGCACAGGGAAGAGAAACACAGACATCAACACCGACTCAATCGGCCTTCACTGTGGTAAATCTGGAATCTGGAATGTGATTGGACTAACAAAATGTCAATCATTAAATCCTGTTCGGAGTACTGTCCTCCCTTGCGGTAATTTTAGATAGACCCCTAAGGGACCCCTAAGGGACACGCCCAAGGGAGGAATTCCTTCCTTCCATAGATATCTATGGGTCCTCCAGCTGCATGTTATAGATGTCACTGTTGGAGCTTTAGAATTTCAATAATGGGTTTTTATCCATAGGGAAAACCTGCTTTATGAACAAAACTGAGATAATATTAAATATTAATTATAAATACATACATTCATATATTTATATTTGAATCCCTCTCTTCTCTCCAAAAACTGAGGAGGACTGTCCTCCCAAACCTCAATGGACGAGCCTGCACTGGTGTGAGTGTGGGTGTGTGTGTGCGTATGGGTGTGTGTGTGTGTGTGTGTGTGTGGGTGTGTGTGGGGTTGTGGGTGTGAGTGGGGTGTTACCATCCACTTCTCACCTCGATCACATGAAACCTGAAATCTCGTAAATTGCTTCTGACTTTTTTTCCTTCTCTCTTTCATGGTATTCCATTCTTTTATGGGGCTGTGGAAGTGTTGTGTGTGTACAGTATGTGTGTGTGTGCATGTGTCTTTTGTATGAGAGAGGGAGAGAGAAAAAGTATTTTCCTCCATGTGATGAGAGCTAATTTCGAGAAACAAGACATGGAAAACAAAATAAATGTTTGGTCGTGCTCTGGCAGCAGCCTTGACTATAATGAGAATGGCGTGACAGCTTGCATCCACACTCCACAACAACAATCTCCCATCCCTTGTCCACCAGTCTTTCTTTCTTTCTTTCTTTCTTTCTTTCTTTCTTTCTTTCTTTCTTTCTTTCTTTCTTTCTTTCTTTCTTTCTTTCTTTCTTTCTTTCTTTCTTTCTTTCTTTC
>NC_140250.1:16940010-16950010 GCF_949987555.1 Borostomias antarcticus
ACGCCACCTAGAGAGAGAGCTTATGACGTATCTTACGATGAACGTAGTGCTATGATGGCTCTGGGAAACACAGCCCAGATATGTTCTCTGGGTTGATTTCTATATTAGCTGGGAGAAATGGTAAAGAGACAGTGGAAAATCAAACAAATCTAATCAGAACATGTTGGCTCTAACTTGTCTTTATCCTGGCATCCCCGACTTCTACTGGTTAACCTGTTTCCGTGTGCACATACAATGTGTGCAATTGTTTTTTGTTTGTTTTTGTTTAATCCTCTCTTGGGTTTCTGTTTACTGTACATGCTGACTGGACAGCCGGCTCCTCGGCAAACACTCCTGACAGCGAGTGACAGCAGGGTCGGCTCGTCCATGGTCCCTGTGTGACACAGCCCAGGCCAGAATGTCAGCTGCGTCAGACTCCGCTGTCACTGCCAACGATAAACAGACAGGGAGCAAAGGTGCCAAAAGCCTATGACCCTCAGAAACAGGGACATGTGTTCCTTTAGGGTTACGGCCTGTTTTCCCCTAGAAAGTCGTCCTTGTACAAATATTTTCCCAGATAATCTGTTTGGGGTTGTGAAACTCTGTAGATAATTAATAGGGGTTAGGATAAAACTAATTTTTTTCAGTGTTTTTGTGTGGCAACACTGCCTTTTGTCACGTTTGTCAGATGTCAGTCTGACTTTAAGCAAAACAGTTATCTCAGTATGAATGAGAGGTGACGTTCATGTTTTTATCCAGTTAGCGTTTTGCTAATCAACCCCTTAAGCTCATGACAATACACAGTATATATGACACATTAGCTTGGTGACATGAAACTTTGAAAAGGGGGTCAATTTCAGAGAGAGGCCCAAGGCTAATACTAGCACAGAATTTGTGAAGTCAGTTCATTGAACTCACTATAAACTAAGGCAGTCGCAGCTGATTGGGGGCATGTGCTGAGTTGACTTGGAAGCAGCAGCAGCTCAATCTAAAATATCAAGGGATCGAAGAAAATCGAAAAAAGTGCTGAGTCACCTCTCTCCTGCATTGATTATTTCTGATGAAAGAGGTGAAGAACATATTTCCATCTGTACTGTAAGTTTTGTCTGAGAAAAAAGTAATTAATAGACAATTTTTCAATCTTACGTAGGCATATATTCCAACATTCGACCTTATAGTTTTTGATCCATAGAGATGATTGAAATGGGGTAAAAATGCTATTGGTAAATGTGTGTGTCTTTTACACTGTACGTGGGTGATTTAATTTGTTTGCGCAGGCATGAAAGTGTGTGTGGGAGTAATGCTGCCTACATACGCTACTCTGGATGAAATCATTACAGCGTTGCTTCTGGTTGGTGTCACATGCTGTTGTCTGGTCACAGCTCTAGCCGGGGAATTATAATGAAAGCCTTGTGCAGCCGAAATAACCCATTAAGACTGGAACATGAGCTATTACAGTATAATGAGAAGTGGTTTGATCCACTCTGCTACCTGCATAGAAGACAATATCCATCAAATCCCTCCATTGTCTGGGAGGAAGAGAGTGGGCTATAGAAGTGTGTGTGTGCATGCGTGCGTGCGTGTGTGTGTGCGTGCGTGCATGCGTGTGTGTGTGTGTGTGTGTGTGCAGCATGGTCTCAGGTGTATGCGTCAGGGTAAGGTTAATAACATCCCCTCCCGGCCACTCTTCCAACCCTTCGCTATGTGCTGCCACTCGATGACACACATGCCCTTGAAGGATCTATAATTCCAAATACCTGAGCAGAACCATCTGTTCCTCTCTCCCTGGTCTCACTTTTCTTTGTATCCTCCTATTTTTAGTGTCTTGTTTGTCTGTATTGTCCCTCCCCCCCTCCCCCCACCCCACGCTCTCTCTCTCTCTCTTTCACTCTCTCTCTCTCCCTGCCTCTCTCTCTCTCTCTCTCTCTCTCCCCCTGCCTCTCTCTCTCTCTCCCTGCCTCTCTCTCTCTCTCTCTCTCCCTGCCTCTCTCCCTCTCTCTCTCTCCCTGCCTCTCTCTCTCTCTCTCCCTGCCTCTCTCTCTCTCTCTCCCTGCCTCTCTCTCTCTCTCCCTGCCTCTCTCCCTCTCTCTCTCTCCCTCTCTCTCTCTCTCCCTGCCTCTCTCTCTCCCTCTCTCGCTCTCTTTCTCTATCTTTCTCTCTCTCCCTGCCTCTCTCCCTCTCTCTCCTTCTCTCTCTCCCTCTCTCTCTCCCCCTCTCTCTCTCGCTCTCTCTCTCTCTCTCTCTCTCCGCCTCTCACTTCCTCCTCTCATACATATTCCAAAACCAGGATGCTAAAATATATTTTATGCTCCATTAATCCCTCTGAATACATACTGGTCCCCTGTGCCAAAGCGACTGATAAAACATTGAACATTCCCACGTTGTGGATGTCTAAGACTTGACTGTGAACAGTACTGCAGCATTTGGAAAATGCATTGAATGCATAACAAAAGATTAACATTTTTAATTGAAACGTTTACAGTATTAAAATGCCTAATCTATTTCTATATAACTTTTATCAAACATAAATCTTGGTTGTTTCAAGAATGATTAGGGTTAGATTTATTACATTTAGAGTGCTAATACTGTATGAGGTAAGGCATTGAAGCCACTGTCCAGGCTACACAGTAGTTCTCTCTTCTGAAAACAAATCCATATACTCAATACCCAAAAACTTAATACAAAAATGGTTATTAACACTGAAATTAGATATCACGTTATCCCATAACCAGACCGAACACGTTTTACAGTTTCTGGTTTCTGGTTTTATCATGTCTGCCGATACGGCCTCGTACAGGAAACCCCTGATGGGGATCTGGTGCCTGGTTCACCCAGACCCCCCCCCCCCCCCCCCACCAGGCTGCCCAGCCCAGGAGCCCCAGACTCCCCCCCCCCCCCAGGCTGCCCAGCCCAGGAGCCCCAGACCCCCCCCCCCCCCCAGGCTGCCCAGCCCAGGAGCCCCAGACTCCCCCCCCCCCCCCCAGGCTGCCCAGCCCAGGAGCCCCAGACCCCCCCACCCCCCAGGCTGCCCAGCCCAGGATCCCCAGACCCCCCCCCCCCAGCCTGCCCAGCAGCAGCTCAGGTTACCCCCGCCCCGGTTCCTATAAGTGCCCGTCAGTATCCCTTTCACAGACGTATCGTTAAACAACAGTGTAAGCTAGATGTCTTTGGGAGGTTTACAAGGATTGGCCGGTATCGGTGCCATCCTACAGACGGAGTCACATAGCATGAAAACATATTGAACAACGGGAAAAAGACAACTGCCTCGCGTAGGGATAGTGTTAGTGTCCAGAGGATACTGACTGGATACGTACACACACGCACGCACGCACACACACACACACACCCAGGCACACACACATTATAAAACGTCTTGTTTCATCCGTGTGATTGCGCAGGGCCCCTCTGATGTTCTCAGTGCTTAATGGGCGTGTTTGTTCTTCCTCACAGATGCTGGTTCCGGATCGGGAGACGACGGTAAGACTGCTCTGCTCTCTTCCTTTCCCAGCATGCAGTGCGTCGTATGCTCTCCCCCTGTGCTGCTGACTCTCTGTTGCGTGTCGAGCTCCCGGCTCTCGTACTGTTGACAGAGGCCGGACTTGTACATGCAGGTCAAATGCCCGGCCGCATATATGTGTATCATGCATATTCGCTCATTGTCTTTCCAGCACACACACACGCACGCGCATGCACACGCACACACATGCGCACATACACACGCATGCACACACACACGTGCGCATGCACACGCACGCACACACATGCACACACACACGCACACACACACGCATGCGCACACACACGCACATACAGTACACACGGACACACATGCACACACACACGCACACACACACACACACACACACACACACACACTTCTTTCCCCTCACATTATCCAGTGGGAAAATGCAATTATAGCCACGTCCGTATTTGGAGAAGAAAATAAGGCGATGGTGGTTACCTTCCCTGCCAGGGTGTGACAGATGAGAGACAGGAGAGCCCAGCCTGCTGCTCCCACCAAGGAAGGGGAGGAAATGAGTGTAAATTAGTCTCTCGTCTGAAGGATGTGTGTCGCCGCCTCCCCCCTCCTCACACCCTCTCTCCTCCCCCCTCACTCTGTGCTCATGGCTGGATGCTAGAGGCGGCGCCACGGGTGGAGTAGAAGCTTCCAGTGACTCCCTGAGGGTGTGAGTGTGTCTGAGTGAGGAAGTGCGTTCTGTGTTTTCACGTGTACGTTTTTGTGTATGTGCGTGCGCGCGCGTGTGTGTGTGTGTCTCAGAGGTTTTTCAGTGTGTGTGTGTGTGTGTGTGTGTGTGTGTGAGGTTGTTTCATTGTGTTTTCACTGTGCAGAGGAGTGGAGGAGGGGACTGAGAGGTGAACTCTTGATGGAGGGATGGAGAGATGGAGGATGGAGAGATGGAGAGATGCAGCTAGGGAGTGAGGGGCAGAGAGAGAGAGAGAGGGGGGGGGAGAGAGAGAGAGAGGGGGGGTGAGAGAGAGAGAGGGAGAGTGAGAGAGGGGGAGAGAGAGAGGGAGAGAGAGAGAGAGAGAGAGAGGGGGAGAGAGAGATAGAGAGAGAGGGAGAGAGAGAGAGAGAGAGCGAGAGAGAGAGATGTCAGTCTCTCCAGTATGTATTACGTATGTCTACGGGAGTACTGTAGCTTATCTGGATGGGGTTTCATTTGCGGCCTGACCCAACAAAAATGTGAAGGGTCTGGAGATTTTAATTTGATTTTCGACTCGCAGACCAAGAAGGCCTCTGGATGCAATCGGATAGACCAACGAGAGTAGAGCAGTGACACGGGGGTTACTCATCCTATCAAGTGGGCACCGTCATCATATCAGACCACCCCATAGACGAGTGGTTGTGATTGGCTCAGCCAATATCCGCTTGGGTGGAAATCAGTTTGAACTGGCGGATGTCCAGACTGATACGAAGTGATAGGGAGTGAAAGAGAATGTGAGCTCACATGATAAGGATGGCAACATCAGACGGGTTTATCCATGCGTTCGCATCCGTGTGTACGTGTGTGTGTACGTGTATGTGTGTGTGTACGTGTGTGTATGTGTCTGATCTGACGACCTGTATATGTTTGCGATAGATATGAGAACAGCCAGCGCTCTACTGTATGGAAACATGCAGCCGGTGGAAGGAAGGGTGGAATGAAGGAAGGATGGAAGGATGGAAGGATGGAAGGAAGGAAGGAAGAATGGAAGGAAGGAAGGAAGGATGGAAGGAAGGAAGGAAGGAAGAGAGGAAGGAAGGAAGGAAGGAAGGAAGGAAGGAAGGAAGGAAGGAAGGAAGGAAGGAAGGAAGGAAGGAAGGAAGGAAGGAAGGAAGGAAGGAAGGAAGAGAGGAAGGAAGCTAGGAAGGAAGGAAGGAAGGAAGGAAGGAAGGATGGAAGGAAGGAAGGAAGGAAGGAAGGAAGAGAGGAAGGAAGGAAGGAAGGAAGGAAGGAAGGAAGGAAGGAAGGAAGGAAGGAAGGAAGGAAGGAAGGAAGGAAGGAAGGAAGGATGGAAGGAAGGAAGGATGGAAGGTCGGACACGGGGGAGGAGATGAACCCTTCTGCGAGGTCAGCCAGAGAAAGCAAGCGCACGCGGCGTCCAGAAGAGATGAGCAAAACAGATAGAGGAGAGAGGGGGAGGTGGGCGGGAGGCGGGCGAGCGATAACGAGAGGTCGGACCAAGAGAGAGAGAGAGAGAGAGAGAGAGAGAGAGAGATGGAGGGAGGGTCAGCGGAGATAAGGAGGAGGGATAGCAGAAGAGGTAGAGATGGATAGAGAGATATCAGGAGGGGAGGGAAGGGGAGGATAGGGAGACGGAGGGGAGAGAGGGTGGGGGGTGATAGAGAGTTTTATGGGCGGCGGAGAAGGTTAAAGTCAGAGATATAAAAGGCGCGTTAGGGTAACTCAGAGGCCCTAGCAGAGGAACAGTCCCCAGTAAAAATCAAATGTCTGCTAATGGCCGATGATAAATCTAGCCAGAGAGAGCTCGCCTCAGGTCTCAGGTCTGGTCCGTTTAGACCCGGACAGATAAGGAGGTTCTGTGGAGGATGTGTGTGCAGATGTGAGTGTGTATATTTGTATACCATATATATGTGTGTCTTGGTTATCTGACAGCACACAAGGCGGCTGTAGATTGAGATGCCCTGTGGACACATGGGCATCAGCGTGGTCACGTGGCTCCACACACACACACACACACACACACACACACACACACACACACACACACACACACACACACACACACACACACACACACACACACACACACACACACACACACACACACACGTACAGACTGGGTGGTAGCCTACATGTCAGTCTTACCATTAAAGTGCTTAAAGTGGTCACTAGATGCTGAGCTAAGGTCAGTTTTAACTAACCTCATGAAAGCGGAGGGTAGGTTCATCTAAACTGTAGATCTGTGACTGCCAGACGACCAGACAGAACTAGCTCTCCTCTGGAACGCCACCATCTCCAGACCCTTAGACTCTCTGGCCTACTGACATTGTAGTGACCCAATTTCCCCCCAGTTAAGGACCTGGGCTTGTTCCCCTAGCCAAATGAGGTAGTTTATCACCATCAAAACATTGTCCCACAACGCGTTGAGTCGTAGAGACAGTATTTAAATGGTAAAATAAGACTCCATTACCAGAGCTGCCCTTTGGAAACCCTGGCCACCAGGCCAGTGCAATGGTCTATTGCCTAACTATCAATATTGATAGGGAACTCCTTAAAGTATCTCTCTGCTTTTCTTTTCTTCTTTCTTTCTTTCTTTCTTTCTTTCTTTCTTTCTTTCTTTCTTTCTTTCTTTCTTTCTTTCTTTCTTTCTTTCTTTCTTTCTTTCTTTCTTTCTTTCTTTCTTTCTTTCAGAAAGAGGCTTTGTGAATTTATTGTAAGGCATACATACGGTACAGTACTGTACAGCTACTGTTTTATTATGCTGGGCAAGGCACGCCTCTGTGTGTGTGTGTGTGTGTGTGTTTATGAAGTAATCCAGGGATAAACACAACACTTAAGTTAATTAAAATACCATAGCTCAAGTGAGGTAATAAATCAGACAGTCATTCTGAAACCACAGGGATATGGATTTTGCCTTCCCTTCATTAATTTGAATTATGTGTGAGAGTCCAGTACCGACCAATTATGAATTCAATTTCAATTGATCTCCTATAGTCAATATACTACTACAGTGCATGCGACTTAGTAAAAGGTTATCAAGACATCCCTGCAGTATGCTGATATTGTACTGTAAGCTCTCATTTATACATGCAGTATGGAAATTACTGGCTGGCCAAGTTAGCAAGTATTGTATATCTTTTTAGAGCAATTAAGTTGCTCCTAAAGTAAATACAATACTTGTTGACTTGGTCAGCCAGTAACTGTGTTGCCAGTAAAAAATCAAACAGCTGTGAGAGCAGCTAAACATGCTATTCTTTAGCCACTACTGTTGTGTGAATGCAAATCACGGGGTTCCTTGGGACTGTGAAGAGTATTAATGAGACTTCCCCTGACCACCACCGTGTTTAAAACAACAACAACAACAAAACAACAACAACACCAACCCAGCTGTGGTGAGAGCAGAGGCCCGCCGCGCCGTCTCCACGCCGACGGAACCGGCCGGCCCCCGGTGGCAGCGCCATCGCCATGGTAACGAGGTTAGAGGTTTAGGAAAGCGAATAATCTAATCACACCACTTTTTGCTGCAGCGATAAGGCCTGGGCCTCTGTTGCTGGTGGGTTGCGCGTGTGCGTGTGCGTGTGTGTGTGTGTGTGTGTGTGTGACAGGAGAGTGTGTGGCCAAGAATGACCAAATAGGAAACACAGAAATCCCCAGAGGTGAGCCAGAGGTGCTTAAAACTACTACCCACGCATGACTACTGGCTGCTTTGAGCTTGACTTTCTCTACAATTACCTGAACTCATTAGCTCATAAGAAAAGATACCAGGTCAGCCTATTACCAGGAGGGAGGCTTACTATTCTGATGCCCAAATGTTAGCATTTCCTCAGATGTACTGACGCCTGATTAAAGACATTCATTTCCATGACCTCTGCAGGCCACAGCTTGCTTTACATATACTGTACATCATTTGTATATGTAAAGCAAAACGCAGTGCAAGAAGGTAGGTTAGGGTGGTAAATGGACTGCACTTATATAGCACTTTTCCACCTTAGCGGCACTCAAAGCGCTTTACAATGGCCTCTCATTCACCCATACACCAATGGTGGTAGCTGCCATGCAAGGTGCTAACCTGCTCATTGGGAGCAATTTGGGGTTAGGTGTCTTGCTCAAGGACACTTCGACATGTGGACAGTCGGAGCTGGGATTCGAACCACTGACCCTTCGATCGTTGAATGACCCGCTCTACCAACTGAGCTACAGCCACCTCCCTACTCCACTGTGGAGGCATTAAAGTGCTGTGCTTGTGACCGAAGGCCCCTGAGCCTGACCCTAACCCTGTAAACCTATCCCTATCCCTAAGCCTGTAAACCTAGCCCTAACCTTAACCCTGTAAACCTAGCCCTAACCTTAACCCTGTAAACCTATCCCTATCCCTAAGCCTGTAAACCTAGCCCTAACCCTAACCCTGTAAACCTAGCCCTAACCTTAACCCTGTAAACCTAGCCCTAACCTTAACCCTGTAAACCTAGCCCTAACCCGCCTATCTATGAGTTTAATACCTACCTAACCCTAAGCACACTAGTGCTAAACCTAACTCTAACCATAAGCACACTAGTGCTAAACCTAACTCTAACCCTAAGCACACTAGTGCTAAACCTAACTCTAACCCTAAGCACACTAGTGCTAAACCTAACTCTAACCCTAAGCACACTAGTGCTAAACCTAACTCTAACCCTAACCACACTAGTGCTAAACCTAACTCTAACCCTAACCACACTAGTGCTAAACATAACTCTAACCCTAACCACACTAGGGCTAAACCTAACTCTAACCCTAACCACACTAGTGCTAAACCTAACTCTAACCCTAACCACACTAGTGCTAAACCTAACTCTAACCCTAACCACACTAGTGCTGAACCTAACTCTAACCCTAACCACACTAGTGCTAAACCTAACTCTAACCCTAACCACACTAGTGCTAAACCAAACTCTTACCCTAAGCACAATGACAACAAGTGTAACGCCTAATTTTGTCCAAGTAAGTGTAACCATCCATGTTGGGTTGATTAAACTCACTCGGTGTGTTTGCAAGTGAGGGGACCTGAGCTCAAACCCTGTGTGGGTGTTGAGTGTGGGTGGGAGATGACGAGCAACGCAATGACACCTGTTTAATAAGCAGCACATAGAAATAGAAATAATCAAAGTAAGTGAGAATTGTCTAAATAATAGACGACGAAAATTATGGCTGTAGGGAAATTTAGTGGAGACACTTAATGGATTATAAAGATTGATCACAGCAGTCCAAAACAGTCCAGACATCCATCTGCTTATCACTCCAAGCAAGTTCTCACATGGTGGAGAGAAGATGTCTATGAGCTTTTAATTTCACTCCGTCAATAATGTTCTATTCTCTGTGCGCTGAGAGGATTTCTGTAGGGGACAAAAGCAGTCCTCAAAACCCCAGAGTTTCCTCATCCCTCTGTCATCTCTCTCTCCTCCTCATCCCTCTGTCATCTCTCTCTCTTTCCTCATCCCTCTGTCGTCTCTCTCTCCTCCTCATCCCTCTGTCATCTCTCTCTCCTCCTCATCCCTCTGTCATCTCTCTCTCTTTCCTCATCCCTCTGTCGTCTCTCTCTCCTCCTCATCCCTCTGTCGTCTCTCTCTCTTTCCTCATCCCTCTGTCATCTCTCTCTCTTTCCTCATCCCTCTGCCGTCTCTCTCTCCTCCTCATCCCTCTGTCGTCTCTCTCCTCCTCATCCCTCTGTCGTCTCTCTCTCCTCCTCATCCCTCTGTCATCTCTCTCTTTCCTCATCCCTCTGTCATCTCTCTCTCCTCATCCCTCTGTCATCTCTCTCTCTTTCCTCATCCCTCTGTCATCTCTCTCTCGTTCCT
>NC_140250.1:16952510-16955010 GCF_949987555.1 Borostomias antarcticus
TCGAAGTGTCCTTGAGCAAGACACCTAACCCCAAATTGCTCCCAATGAGCAGGTTAGCGCCTTGCATGGCAGCCTCCGCCATTGGTGTGTGAATGTGTGTGTGAATGGGTGAATGAGAGGCCATTGTAAAGCACTTTGAGTGCCGCTAAGGTGGAAAAGCGCTATATAAGTGCAGTCAATTTACCATTTACAGCGATCGCTGCCCTGAACAGCAGTCCACGCTGATGGAGGTCTGATCATGTTGATGGTGATGGGTGTAACTTGGTAGTGTCTGTCCATGGGCGGTGGTGTCTGTTACTGTACTGTACTGTCAATGTCTATGTACACTCGTGTAATGTCCACCTACGATGTCTATGTAAAATGTTTGTTGTTAAATGTATTGTGCTGCAGTTCTGTGAAAATGAATTTCCCCTTGAGGGACAATAAAGTCTAATCTAAATCTAATCTAAAGGAACACAAGCAAAAACCCATTACAGTTCAGTGGTATTATTATGCTGTTTGAGTAATTGTGTAGTTGCAAGTAGCCTTAACCTAGTTACTGTTTAACTTTATACTCCAATTAGAGGCAGGTGCATCAATGTGTGACCAATTAACTGAAGAAACAGATGATCCAATTATGTTTACTTTAATGTAGATGACAGGCAAAACAAGATGACGATGGCAACACCACAGTCACCTGAATCTCTAACACACACACAAACGCACGCACACACACATGCGCACACACACACACACACGCACACACACAGCATCATTATTGCTACAGGTTCATGTTTAGTCACACTACACAATACACAGCATTCATATAACGTTGCTCGCTGTCATTTTTTTCTCTGACACCATGGAGCTCATTAGAGCTGGTACCTCTGGGCCAGTAATTTACGCAAGATGATCGCAGATGATCAAATTATGTTTACTTTTATGTAGATGACAGACATGATGATGGCAGAACCACAGTCACCTGAATCTCAACAAACAATGTTTATTTCCCATCTAAACCCAAACTGACACATTGTTTTCCCAATCCGACACTGCTAGCTCGCTTCATCTTATCGATAGTCGTGTAAATTGGTTTTCACACACGCTCCCTGGAGATGCTCGTGGTGTTCTGTACGTTAACATCTGAAGGGTGTTTGTTTACGGGTTTAGTATCTATCTCTAGAGGACTTAGCACTTCCTGGGAGGTATGAAAGGGAAATTTGCCTCGGCGTGTGTTGAGCAAGACGTGCGTCCCGTAGACCAGGGGTGCGCAGTATCCGACTGGGACCCCGGGGCTCTGGGGATGCACCGTGTGGTGCGCTGTTTGTTTACTTTTGAAAACGAAGCGTTCAGAGATAAGAGAGAGAGAGAGAGAGAGAGAGAGAAACGTTGACAAAGACGTGTTTGTTTATTTTCTGAAATGGGCGTTGCGTGGAGCGTTCAAAAATGGGTGTGCTCGGAAGATAAAGTGTTTATTTACATGACAAAGTGAGGACTTGAGACAAAAACTTGTTTGATATAGTCTTGGCCTTTAGTGGAAAAGAGGGCTGTTTGGGGATAAAGAACGACCTGGAACGGAAAGAAAGCACCAAGATGATCCATTGTACACTATTGTCGAGGCATTCCGGGGGCTTCCAACAATCTGGGGTTTTGTGTTATGAAATAGGCTAGAAGATAAAACAGGTAGTTCAAAGAATTGTTAAAAGCAAGCTGCTTAGTTGTAACCTATAAGGCTGCCCTTGACCAACCTTTAGGGAGGGTAGAGCTTGTTGTTTAACCAGAGGACTGATTAGTAGCCAGAGGACTGATTGGTTCTTGGGGGATTGACCTTCATGAGGTGTTTGTTTGAAAAAAGGGGTCCTAGGGACTAGGGAAAGTTCCATTTGGCCAACACAAGATCATCACAGCATCATCTAACACCAGAGACCAGAGACTAGTACAATATGCTACATTTGGACCACCCTGAAGGAATAACAATCTAGCAAAAAGAACATTTTAATGCTGTTGTTTTTATGCCACTCAGATATTGTGCTTTTTTATGATAAACATTTTTTCTGGCTGCAGATAATAGGAAAATACCTGATTTCAAGCTTGATGTATTCTTCCTCTCATTCTCTCTCTCTCTCTCTCTCTCTCTCTCTCTCTCCCCCCCTCCTCTTTCTCTCTCTCTCTCTCTCTCTCCACCTCTCTCTTTCCCCTCTCTCTCTCTCTCTCTCTCCCCCTCTCTCTTTCTCTCTCTCGTGCTCTAGTCATCCTCTTTCTCGGTCTATCCCTGGCCAACTCTTCTCCTCTCTCCTCCCTTCAGTCCAGAGGATTAGCGATTAGCTGTCAGAGCTCCTCCCCACAGTGAGCTGTTGTGCTCATCGAATGGCTTCTCCAAAGCTCAACTGTGGGCCGGCTGGGATTGGACCCATCGGGCGACTGGCAGGATTATACCAGCGACTCGCTGGGGTTCTGGCTGGCACCGGCTGGGGTGGTGTGACCTGGCACAGGGTGGGCACAAGCTGGAAAGTGGCGTTTC
>NC_140250.1:16960010-16977510 GCF_949987555.1 Borostomias antarcticus
GAGTGTCTGTGTGTGTGGTTGTGTGTGTGGCTGTGTGTGGTTGTGTGTGTGGTTGTGTGTGTGGTTGTGTGTGTGGCTGTGTGTGTGGCTGTGTGTGTGGTTGTGTGTGGTTGTGTGTGTGGCTGTGTGTGTGGCTGTGTGTGTGGTTGTGTGTGGTTGTGTGTGTGGCTGTGTGTGTGGTTGTGTGTGGTTGTGTGTGGGGCTGTGTGTGTGTCTGTGTGTGTGGTTGTATGTGTGGCTGTGTGTGGTTGTGTGTGGGGCTGTGTCTGGGGCTATGTGTGGGGCGAGCCACTGTAAGCTAATTACCGGGGGGGTCATTGGAGGCCCCCCTCTGAAGCTGCGGTCTCAGTGACCTCACACCCAGCCATCCCCTCCTCTCTGGGTCTGTGTCGGAGGCCATGTCTGCCGCTCCTCCTGTGTGTTTGTAGCCAAGGTCACTCTGGTCCTGCTCTGTTTTCCAGAGGCGTCTGGGCATCATTCATCATCCCTGTGATAGCTGCTGCTGCCTGCTGCCGAAGTGCCCTAAATCTCTCTCTCTCTCTCTCTCTCTCTCTATCTCTCTCTCTCTCACACACACACACACACACACACACACACAAATGGATGCTCTCTCTCTCTCTCTCTCTCTCTCTCTCACACACACACACACACCACAACCTCTTGCACCCCCCTCCCTACCACCCTCTCTCTCTCTCAATCTATTTAGCTCATCTCACCCCCCCCCCCCCCACCCCCAGCTCCTCTTCACTCTGTCTTGGGAGAGGAAGGGGCAAGTATCGGTCAATGTGGTGTCCTCTATTCCTGTAGTTGGGGCGGGGGGGGGGGGGGGGGGGGGGGGGGGGGTGCTTCTTTGTGTGTGTCTGTCTCATTCCCCCAGTCTAATTGAAGGCCTTCTCCTGCTTTGGACTGTAATGTAAAAGTGTGTGTGTGCGTGGGTGTGCGTGCGCGCATATGTGTGCGTGTGTGTGTGTGTGCACGTCTGTGTGCGTGTGTGTGTGTGTATGTGTGTGTGTATCTATACAGTGTGCAGCTCATAGCGTCCACTTGTCCCAGATCAGAGGGGCCGTCTGTCCAGCTCTGCGTCTCCTCCTGCGTCTCCTCCCCCTGGTCTCCTCCTCCGGTCTCCTCCTCCTGCGTCTCCTCCCCCTGCGTCTCCTCCCCCCTGGTCTCCTCCCCCTGGTCTCCTCCTTCTGCGTCTCCTCCCCCCTGGTCTCCTCCCCCTGGTCTCCTCCTTCTGCGTCTCCTCCCCCCCGGTCTCCTCCCCCCGGTCTCCTCCCCCCTGGTCTCCTCCCCCTGGTCTCCCCCCCCGGTCTCCTCCCCGCTGGTCTCCTCCTGCGTCTCCTCCTCCGGTCTCCTCCCCCCGGTCTCCTCCCCCTGGTCTCCTCCTCCGTCCCCCCGTCCCCCGGTGCTTCAGGGACCCCGGATGGGGGGGGGATTAGCGGGGTGGGTGAGGGTAATAGCCGCAGCCCGGCGCAGGTCTGGCCAGATCGATACGGGGGGATGTGAGGAGCAGAAACTGGGCTAATCGTTACAGTCATTACCTCCCGTGTCTCCGGATTTCGGGGATTAGCGGACAGGAACGAGGGAGATGTTGCGTTGCTACAGGAGACGCTGCCTCTGGTGTTGGGGGGGTTGGAGTGTAAGAACTGCTAGTCCCAAGTCGTCTTGTAATTGGTCCGACTTTGCTGAGTTGAGTGTACTGTGTGTGTACTGTGTGTGTGTGTGAGAGAGAGAAAGAGAAAGTGTGTGTGTGTGTGTGCCTGCACATACTGTACGAGTGTGTGCTCATCCTGAGTGTGTGTGGGTGTGTGTGTGTGTGTGTGCATGCCTGCACATACTGTACGTGTGTGTGGGCTCAGCCTGAGTGTGTGTGCCTGCACATACTGTACATGTGTGTGTGAGTGTGTGTGTGTGTGTGTGTGTGTGTGTGTGTGTGCCTGCACATACTGTAGGTGTGTGTGTGCCCAGCCTGAGTGTGTGTGTGTGTGTGTGTGCCTGCACATACTGTACATGTGTGTGTGAGTGTGTGTGTGTGTACATGTGTGTGTGTGAGTGTGTGTGTGTGTGTGTGTGTGTGTGTGTGTGTGTGTGTGTGTGTGTGTGTGTGTGTGTGCCCAGCCTGAGTGTGTGTGCAGACGAGAGTTTACATGCTTGCCTACCCGCCAGTGTTTGTGTGAACAGACCATTTGACAGAGAACAAAGAGGCAGCGGAGCGCCTGCCTAGAAACAGGCAAACTTTCTCACAACAGGAAGTGGTTGACAGGCAGAGATGAGAGAAATTACATTTGTGTCAGCACTCTTTTGAGGCACATTTTCTAATCCAATCAGTAGCAGCCCCACTGTTGACAATCGCATCAACTCAAACCTGGGATGTGAAAATAAACATAATTGAACTGTCAAGCGAGTCTATCGAACCCTCATTTGAACTCCTACACTCATTTTTCACAGCATGCTTATCCTAGTTTCTTAGTAGCTTCAAACAGATGAATGAGGTTATCTACTTGATTTTTGGGGAGTATGCTTTCTATTTACATAAAAACCTCCCACATTTGGACCCACTTGAAAGAGTTCATTTACATATCCTTAAGAAGCCTAACTGGTTTGGGCTCTGCTTTAGCCTGCTGTTTTGGCATTCAATCATCTTCCTCAGACATAGGAGAGAATGGAGGATTACCATCTAGTTTTGACCTAGTATATGAGCAGTCCCATGAATACAGAACGTACCTCCTCCTTCCTAACCGGCCTCTACCTTCACAGACTCAGACAGGAACAGAGAGAAAGCCGATGCTCAGCATTCAGGTAACGAGGACTTGCCGGGGTGGGTTCTCAGCCTACCGGCAGAGATTCAAATAAATAAAAAGAAGGTATGGAGAGGATTTTCAAACCCCACATCTGAGGAAACTGTCCTTATGTGTAGCTTGTACGCAGAAAACCTCCATTGGGTGTACCAATACAGAGACTTCGGAGTGCCGTGAGAGATTTAAATGATGGCTAAACACTGTCCTCTTATGTAGAAATAATGATGAGCGTAATTACCAGTAAACACAAAAGTAAAACAAGAAACACAAACACAAATAACGTCAAACGGGTACTAATCCAGACAAAAAACAGAACGAAACTAGGCTAAAACCACTATAAAGGATATTTGCTATTCTTCCTCTACATCAGGTCTAAAGGAACACAAAATAGGGGAAAATATTACATTACATTTTACATTACAGTCATTTAGCTGATGCTTTTATCCAAAGCGACTTACAATAAGTGCCAATGTACTACTACTTGTCAGAACTCACAAATGCATCTCCCTTCTAAAACAAGTGACTAAGAGCATAATCTAGTGCTGAAGGCAAAGTGCAAGAATACAATATGTGCTTAAGAGGGAAAATTGTGGTAGTACTTCCTCAAGAGGTGAGTTTTGAGCCTGCGGCGAAAGATGGGCAGCGACTCTGCTGTCCTGACGTCAGTTCGTTCCACCACTGTGGGGCCAGGACAGAGAAGAGCCGTGACCGTGTCGATGGACCCCAGGGGCCTCGGAGTGACAGGGCAGCCAGTTGCCCTGAGGTAGAGGAGCGTAGTGTTCGGGAGGGGGTGTAGGGATGAGCACCTTCACCATTTCGTCAGTGAGGAAAGAGAATCCTCCTGATGTTGTAGAAGAGGAATCTGCATGAGTGTGTAACGGATGTGATATGTGCGGAGAACCACAGTTGGTCATCCAGGGTCACACCCAGATTCCTCGCAGTCCAAGTTAGCGTCACCACTGTGTCTTCAGTGGTGATGGCCAGGTCCCGGTGCGGACAGCCCTTCCCCGGGAGGAACAGCTGCTTAGTCTTGTCCAGATTGAGCTTGAGGTGGTGTGTCGTCATCCACTCCGAGAGGTCAGCCAAGCACCCAGCTATGCATGTCTCCACTTGTGTGTCAGAAGGGGGAACTAACATGACCAGTTGGGTGTCATCAGCATAGCAGTAATGGGAGAAGCCATGCGAGCAAAGAACCTAGAGATGTAGTGTAGAGAGAAAAAAGCAGAGGACCCAGGACAGACCCTTGTGGAACCCCCGTAGTCAGACTACGTGGTTCTGACATCGACCCTCTCCATGTCACCTGGTAGGAGCGGCCCGTCAGGTAGGATGCAAACAGGGAGCGTGCAGAGCCAGTGACACCTTTCTCCTCGAGGGAAGAGAGGAGGATCTGGTGGTCTACCGTATCAAATGCTGCTGACAGGTCTAGGAGTATCAGGATGGAAGAAAGAGAGTTTGCTCTTGCGGCATGGTTTGACTCTGTCACTGCAAGGAGGGTGGTTTCTGTTGAGTGGCTAGCCTTGAACCCGGACTGGTGTGGGTCCAGGAGGTTGTTCTGGTGGAGATACGAAGATACAAAGATAGCATGTTCAAGTGTTTTCAATAGAAAGGATAGAAGGGAAACTGGTCTGTAGTTTTTGACATCAGAGGGGTTGAGAGATGGGTTCTTCAGGAAGGGGGTGACTCTGGCAGTCTTGATACAAGAGATGTGTTAATGAGGTGGGTTAGGAAGGTAAGGAGTTCAGGAGCAACAGACTGAAGGAGAGTTGAGAGAACAGGGTCCAGGGAGCACGTGGTGGGGCGGCTAGATGTAACAAGGTTGAGGACCTCGTTAGGGGGGAGGGGAGGAAAGTGGGGTGAGGTAGGTTTCGGCGAGGAGGTGGGGAGCAGAGAGGGAAGAGAGGGTGAGGGTGGAGAGGTGAGGTTGGTGCATGGCGTGTCGACCGGGGGGTGGGGGAAAAGGATCTGATATCATTAACTTTCTTGTCAAAGAAGTTGGCGAAATCATCAGGGAGAAGGGAGGAGTTGTGAGTAGGAGGTGGGGAATGGAGTAGTGAAGAGAAAGTTTCAAAGAGTTTTTTAGGATTGGAAGCAGAGGTTAGAACTTTAGAGTAGAAGAAAGCAGCTTTAGCAGCAGATAGGGAGGAGAAGAATGTGGAAAGAAGAGATTGGAAGTTAAGAAGGTCCTCTGGGAGTCTGCCTTTTCTCCATTTACGCTCAGCTATTCTCAGGCTCCGTCTATCAGTACACCCCAAGTCCGACAGCCATGGGGCAGGTGGAGTTGGGCGTGCAGGCCTGGAGGTGAGGGGACAGAGATTGTCCAGAGTAGAGGAAAGAGGAGATAGGAGAAGATCAGTGGCAGAATCAGAGGGTAGGAGAGAGAAGGATTCAGGGGCAGGGAGGGCGGAGTTAACGGAAGAGGAAAGGTCAGTAGGGGAGAGCGAGCGGAGGTGGCTACGGCTAGTAACCATGTGGGAGGAGGAGTTACGGGGGAAGAGGGGAGGGAGAGGGAGTAGGACATGAAATAGTGGTCAGATAGATGGGGGGGAGTGACAGAGAGGTTGGGGGTGGAACAGTGTCTAGTGAAAATGAGATCCAGCTGGTTGCCGGCGTTGTGAGTAGGAGGAGAAGTGATGATCGAAGGACGACAGCAATGGGCAGCTTGATTGGATAAGTGACAAATATGAAGGACACGACATGAGGAAGCATCACACCGCACTGTGGTTGCGTCGGCTGAATGGTAACAGATGTAACGTGGGGCTGCTGATACCTAGCCTGGCTTTGCCAGACCCAATAGACCTGTCCGACCTGTCAATCACGCTGAGTATAATAACCAATAAGGTTGCCTGATTTCTTAAGACCACACCTCTGATGTCCCACAAACAAAGCTTGTCCCGCGTTGTGTTCATAGATTAGACATTAGTTTGAAGAAAATGGTTCTTAAAACATACAGAAAACCGGCCTGCAGGCTGCTGTACCATAATGTTATAAGAAAACAAGCTGTACGAAACTCCACACATCAATTTACAGCAGCGCCGACACAAAAAGCTACAAAGCTAGTAACGTTAGGTGCTTGATGTACAGTAGCTAATTAGCCCGTAGCTAGTAGTTAACAGATCATTCTTGCAGGTTTATATTCTAAGAATAGATGCCACTAACTTACTCACCCTGCTTTATACAGTATATGCAGACTCCACGGTTTTGTCCTGATTCATTCGTGAGGCGTTTGTGAGGCGTCTGTGCCTTCCATATAGATTGCCAACACCTAGCTTATGTTGTCATCATGCTCTTATGTTGTCACCTGCTCCGTCCGAAATCCTAATCTCATGGATATATATCCTTGTGTAAAATTGTTCACACCTTTCTGCAGAACTCTCTTAGACAAAGTAGTGGCAAATAACATACAGTGGACATTTTATTAACTTGCTCCAAAGCTTGTTGGGCATAGCAACCGTAACTAGGGTGGGCTGAACTTGCAGCCTGAATCGGAAAGGTCAATTCATGCGAAGGGTCTGGAGTTGCTGAGTTTATTTTCGATTTCCAACGGTAGTTATCAACGGTCTCAGACCAAAATGCCTCTGGACACAATTGGATAGACCCATGACCAATCAGAGCAACGAAACATGGGTTAACCATTGTATCATTGTATCAAATCAAACCCACCCCATATTACTGTAAATAAACGGTTACAATTAGCCTGGTAAATATCTGTGGGGTGGAACTAAGTCAAATGGGAGCGTGGCCAGATTGATCTGCGGAGAGAAAAAGAATGTGAGCTCAAGTGATGAGAAGCCAGGCTACTGATACCCCGACTTTAAAAATACCAGTACCCAGTTACAGAGTTCCTAGCATGGGGAGAGAGAAGGGAGGGCCAGAGGACTCTCTAAGGAGGGAACGCAATTTGAGATTGGGCAGATTGCTTTTTTCTGCCGGCGCTGATGAGTGGTGATATGCACCGGCGGGGCCCTAAACCGCGGTAAACTCACCCCCAGCATCGGCTCTGGCCCCCCGAGAGCCAGCGCAGCACCACCAACCAGGAAATCATCAGGATGAAACAAAGGAGGGACTGATCAGAGATCAGCGGGGGATTTCAGACGACCGGAGGGAGAGGAGGGGGGAGGAGGGAAGGAGAGGAGGAGGGAAGGAGGGAAAGGGGGAAGGGAGAGGAGAGGAGGGAAGGAGGGAAGGGAAGGAGGGAAGGGAGAGGAGGGAAGGAGGGAGGGAGGGAAGGAGGGGAAGGAGGGAAGGGGAGGAAAGGGGGAGAGGAGGAGAAGGAGGGAAAGGGAGAGGAGGAGAAGGAAGGGGAGATGCCCGGACCTGGTGGATTTTCTGTACATGTAAGGCAAGGCAAATTTATTTGTAGCACATTTCAGCAACAAGGCAATTCAAAGTGCTTTACATGAGACATTAAAAGCATCAAGACAAAGTGCAACAAATAAAAGGTCAAATAAAACGAAATGCAAAAAAAAGAACATTTAAAATAAATGCAGGAAAAAAATAATAATACAGGAATAAAAGTTACAGTGCAGTGTATGAATGAATAATTATTTGATTTAATAAAAAGCAGCGGCAAAAATGAAAGTCTTGATTTTAAAGAACCTGCAGTTTTCTGGACGTTTGTTCCAGATATGTGGAGCATAAAAACTGAACGCTGAGACACACTCCAGGGTGTGGTGGACCTAGACACTCTCGAGACGTCTGGACCACACACTCGGCGGTGTATCAACATTGTGGGGTTTGGGGAGACGTGAGCTTGGCTTTGGGTTATACGCAATGTTTCCGAGCAGAACGGTGGATGCATTGATCAAGGTCTTGGCGGTGGCACTTTTGGGAGATTCTGCTATCCAGAATTCAAGTTTATACTGTATGTGAGTGTGGATGTGGTCCTATACGTTATACAAGGTCCAAGTTGATAACTGTAAATATGTAGGCCTTGAGAATCTAAAATCATCATCTCTGAATAGAAAATTGACCTCTCTCTCTCTCTCCCTCTCTCTCTTTCTTCCCCTCCCTCTCTCTCTCTCTCTCCCTCTCTCTCTCTCCCTCCCTCTCTCTCCCTCTCTCTCTCTCTCCCTCTCTCCCCTCTCTCTCCTCTCTCTCTCTCTCGCTCTCTCTCTCTCTCTCTCTCTCTCTCCTTCCTTCCCTCTCTCTCTCTCTCTCTCTCTCAGGGGGAGAGGGCTCTGCAGAGACGGGCCAGAAGGAGACCTCCACCTGTGACATCTGCCAGTTCGGGGCGGAGTGCGATGTGGACGCGGAGGATGTGTGGTGAGTAGCCCCCCCTGATCAGACCAACTCCTCATTGGTCAGACCAACTCCTCATTGGTCAGGGTTACATTAGTAAAAAAAAAAGGGGAGGGATAATATTGCCCTGGCCAATCGCAATCCATTAGGTAGTTGCCTGTATTTTATCTAACCAACATTATCTATAACGGCGTGAGAGTAGACGTTTCTGTCTCTGTGGTTTCTAAATGGAAGAATACTGTACAGTTGATGGAGAACAATAGAGCACAAAGGAAGGTGGCTGGTTTCCTGTCATTCAGCATTGCTAATCCATTAGGATATTGATTACATTGTAAGATGACACATTGCTACTCATCCCTCACAACTGCTGCATTAGCCTCTTATTGTAAACCCATGTGACTCATCTGGACACTAAACCCCAGATTAGACGTTCAAAACCCAGACTCAGACAAATCAATACCACCCATTGATCAAGATGGCAATCACAGGGGACGGACTCAAAACAACCAAACGGTGCTGCTAACTGACCACACACACACATACTGTATATATATATTTATATATATATATATATATATATATATATATATACACACACACACACACACACACACACACACAGACATGCATGTACACCGCAAGCTCACACAAACACACATGTGCATGCAAGACAGCTAGACAAGGACCAGGATGTAAGACACTCGTAAAAGGCTTTGAAACTTTTGTAAAGAGATTGAATGGGAAGGTTTTCGATGCAAGTGAGCCGACCTCACATGCGCTCTTCAACCCCAGTGAACCCTAGAGACCTCGGGGGAATTGACTTCAAAGGGCAGCTGGACAGAAAGCCACAGATCAGCAGAGAGAAGGCGAGAGAAGTCTTTATCTGGCTCAAATGGGGCTCACACACCTCTCCCCTCTAGCGGGCACCAATCTCCTCCCAATCCGGCAGTTTGTATGTGTGTGTGTGTGTGTGTGCGTGTGCGTATGTGCGTGCGTGCATGCGTGCGTGTGTGTGTGTGTGTATGTGCGTGCGTATGTGCGTGCGTGTCTCTGTGTGTGTGTATGTGTGTGTGTTTGTGTGTGCGCATGTGTGTGTTTGTGTTTTTTTGTAACCCAAACCCAGTCCTGCTTCGATGCCCTGAACACGCTCCACTGCTTCAGTTTCCACTCTCACTTTTTATCTCTCCCTCCCTCTCTCCCTCCCTCCCTCCATCCCTCCCTCTCTCCATGTCTCTATTGCTCAGCCCGTTGGAAGGATTACTCTGAAATATGAGGCAGGGGATTATGAAAATCAATGTTATATTCAGCAGCAATAACGGCTCTAGCTGTGGCTTTGTACTGTACAGAATGTGAGCGAGGCTGGGAAAGGGTGCCAAGTGGTCTAGCCAGTGTGTGTGCACATGTGTGGGCCGGACACTTTGTGCTTTACGTAACCGACTGACAAAATTGTTCGTTTTTATGTCCTTTGTATTTCTATTTATATGTATATAAATAAATGTTGTATAATAAGTGTGTGTGTGTGTGTGTGCTTGTGCGTGTGCCTGATGTCTAACAGACTATCTTTATGAGTGCGTGCGTGTGTGTGTGTGTGTGTGTGTGTGTGTGCATGTGCCTGATGTCTAACAGACTATATTTATGAGTGTGTGTGTGTGTGTGTGTGTGTGTGTGTGTGTGTGTGTGTGTGTGTGTGTGCGTGCGTGCTTGTGCCTGATGTCTAACAGACTATTTTTATGTGTGTGTGTGCTTGTGCATGTGCCTGATGTCTAACAGACTATCTTTATGTGTGTGTGTGTGTGTGTGTGTGTGTGTGTGTGTGTGTGTGTGTGTGTGTGTGTCCTGGCCTGGAAGCGCCTGTTAAGGGATAGCTAAACAGGAAGCCTCCAGGCAATCATTGGGTTTAGATAAAAAGCAAACCGCATGGCACAGAACAAATCAATACGACCCATCTTATTGATAAGTATTCCTCACACACAGGCAATTGATAAACATACACACTTTACACACAACCCACACACACTTTACACACAACCCACACACACTTTACACACAACCCACACACACTTTCGCCGTCTAGCAGAATTGGGAAAAAAGGGCTGAGGAACAGCCACCATAGCAAGTGATGCTCGGAGCTGCAGGAGCATTTCCTTTGATGATTTTACCTCATTTGAATATCACACCGTAGTTTTAAAATGCCCCCAGTGGTCCCCAGTTCCAGCAGAAACTATCTAGACCAGGAAATGCTCTACTTTTTAGCTGATTTTTCAGCACTCCTGTCTATGATTCACACAAACTATGATCAGATTATGATCACTGGCGATATTAATCTACATGCAGACAATAAGGGTGACTCAAAGTCCAGGAATTTCATTAACCTCTTGAATTCCATGGACTTTAGTCAATATGTTACTGGACCCACTCACAACCAACCCTTGATGTTGTGATCACAAAGTGAAAATGGTTGTATCTTCTATCAGTGACCATAACGTCACTGACCAGTTCTGTATTTTCTTTACAGAATTGCTACCCGAAGCTGTAATTAGCACTCAATGCTTTGTTACTGTAAGATGCGCTTTCTGAACTCAGTAGCAGCTGATCATTAAAATAATGATGAATGCAAATAGTGTAATGACCCCGGAAGTGGGGCCTTCACATGTTAATGATTTAGTCACCGTCTTTAATGCTCAATTGGATGCAGCCCTTGACTCTGTAGCACCAATGAAACTGAAAAAACTAGCATAAACAAAAAGCTCCACAGAGGAATGAGCAGATAAATCAGTTTAAGAGAACATGCAGAAGAGCTGAGCGCACATGGAGGAAGACTAAGCTACAGGTCCACCGTGATATTCTCAAAGAACACCTTTACTCCTTTAATAAGGCCATAAGAAAGGCTAGAAGATATCACTTCTCAAAATGGATTTCTAGTAATCAAACCAATTCCAGGGTGCTTTTCTCAACAATTGAGCACCTCTTATTCCCGCCCCCTAAACCTGTCAACATTTCCTCAACCTCCAAGTGTGAGGAATTTGTAGCATATTTTAGAGACAAGAAAAGCAACATTAGGATGAATATCACCTAGTCAAGACCAAATGTGTCGCTTAATGACCCTCTTCCCCGAGAAAGCAGTGTTATGAACTCATTTACACCAGTTGACAGAGATGCTGAGCAAAGTGGTGTCACAACTTAAGTTGTCTACCTACCCCATTGATCCTATTCCCACCAAGTTCTTCAAGACTATTTTATCTCTGTATCCGTGGACACTTTAGCTATTGTTAATTGTTCCCTCAGAACAGGCGTTTTTCCATCAGCACTTAAAAAAAGCGATTTGTCAACTCCGACTGATTCAAAATACTGCAGTAGGTGTTCTAACAAAGACCAGAAGGAGGACTCACATCACACCGGTTTTAAAATCACCACACCGGTTACCTGTCAGTTTTAGAATAGACTTTAAGATTATTTTATTAGTCAGACATGCTTTTAAAATATACACCTAGTAGGTCCCTCAGGTCCTCTGGCACTGAGCTTTTAATGGTTCCTAGAGCCTGGACTAGAGCCAAGGGAGGCGGACAGTACCTTGGGAGGGGGGGGGGGGCACTCCCCCACCTCGAGGACATCCACACCAGAACATGCAAGACCAAGGCCAATATGATCCTGAAAGACCCCAGCCACCCAGGAAATGGACTGTTCTCCCTGCTACAGTCAGGGAAGAGATACCACACTCACATGGAGAGCACAGAGAGGCCTGGGAAGACCTTTTCCCCCGCAAGCCATCCAGCACCTGAATGACTCTATCTAGTGCACCGTACATAAAGTATAATATCTAGTGTACATAACATAACCACATGCAAATGTCTATATACCAAATGAACATTTGGACATTTTTGCACATTTATTTCAAATCAAAACACTCAAATATCACATGTGCAAATGTATTCACACCCTTTACTCACTACTTTGTTGAAGCACCTTTGGCAGCAATTACAGCCTGAAGTCTTCTTGAGTATGATGCTACAAGCTTGGCACACCTATTTTTGGGCAGTATCTCTCATTCTTCTTTGCAGATCCTCTCAAGCTCTATCAGGTTGGATTGGGAGCATTGGTGCACAGCCAATTTCAGATCAATGTTCAATCAGGTTCAAGTCTGGGCTCTGGCTGGGCCACTCAGGGACATTCACAGACTTGTCCCGAAACCACTCCTTTGTTATCTTGGCTGTGTGCTTAGGGTTGTTATCCTCTTAGAAGGTGAACTTTCACCCCAGCCTGAGGTCCAGAGCGCTCTCGAGCAGGTTTTCATCAAGGATCTCTCTGTGCATTGCTGCATTCATCTTTCCCTCAATCCTGACTAGTCTCCCAGTTCCTGCTGCTGAAAAACATCCCCACAGCATGATGCTGTCACCACCATGCTTCACTGTAGGGATGGTATTGGCCAGGTGATGATACCTCCATGCTTCTCTGTAGGGATGGTATTGGCCAGGTGATGAGGTTGCCTGGTTTCCTCCAGACATGACGCTTGTCATTCAGGTCAAAGAGTTCAATCTTGGTTTCATCAGACCAGAGAATTCTGATCAAGGCCCTTCTCCCCCGATTACTTAGTTTGGCCAGGCGGCCAGCTCTAGGAAGAGTCCTGGTGGTTCCAAACCTCTTCCATTTATGAATGATGGAGACCACTGTGCTTGTTGGGACCTTCAATGCTGCAGATTTTTTTGGTACACTTCCCCAGATCTGTGCCTTGATACAGTCCTGTTTCAGAGGTCTACACACAATAGATCTTTATGACCTGTCAATCATTCTGTGAATAATAACCAATAAGGTTACCTGATTTCTGAAGACCGCGCCCCTTGTGACAGTGCCGCCATGATGTCCCACAAACAAAGCTTGTCTCACGTTTTTGTGTTCGTAGATTAGACATTAGTTTCAAGAAAATTGTTCTAAGATGCGCTTGGGGAATGTACAGTAACAACCAGAGAGACTACAGAAACCTAAAACACAGAAACATTTTCAAAGGCTTGTGGACCCAGACACTGTTGAATGTTAAGGCAACTTTGCTCCCAGCTCATTCCGGTCTCTACCATATCTAGCAGCTACATACTATCAGAGCTAGATAACCATTATAATCAACACTATTCTAACATGTCATTAACACCATTAAAATGTTCAAAAACGTTTTTTTCACTTTGTCATTATGGGGTATTGTGTGTAGAATTTTGAGGAAAAAATGATTCATTCCATTTTGAAATTTAAAAAGGTGAAGGGATCTGACAAATTTCCGGAAGTGTTTTTAATTTGTATTCTTTATTTGTATTTTATTTTAATTTTTAATTATATTAATTTTATTGTTTCTTTTAGATCCATTCTCATTGTGTTGACATGATTTCTGCTTGTGTCCAACTCTTTTTATATAAAGCACTACTACTGCTACTGTACATTTATTTGTATGAATGGTGCTAGAGAAATAAAATGACATTGACACCTTATTTAAGAAGTAGACACTATTAGAACACAATCTCTTACGCAAACATATAAACACACACTTGGCTTAGTGTATCTATCTTTCTCTCTCTCTCTACCTCTCTCTCTCTCTCTCTCTCTCTCTCTCTCTCCCTCAGAGTTTGTGTGTGTGTATGTCGGTGCGTGTGCATATGTATACATGCGTACTATATGTATGCGCACGCCATGTGAGTAGGTTTATGTTTCCTTGTGCGTGTGTGTGTGTGTGTGCTGTATGTATACTGTATGTGTGTGTACGTGTCTGTGGATGTGTTGACGCAGTGCAGTATTGCAGTAGAGTGCTTGTTCTGGAGAAAAGTGAGAGGGCTGCATTAAAAATGCATGGCCTCCAGACATTACCCTTGATGATGGCCACAGACGGCCACTCAAGATGGGGAGGCTCTGAAAGCATTTCCAGTTCTCTGTCTTAATGTGCGTGTGCGTGTGTGCGTCCACGTGTGTGTGTGTGTGTGTGTGTGTGTGTGTGAGAGAGAGAGAGAGAGAGAGAGAGAAATTGTGTGCCCCAATCCTGCACTTCATTATACAATACGCGCACCAATAACATAGTGTGTACTTGAGATATTAGTGTGTGTGTGTGTGCGCGCGTATGCGTGTGTGTGTGTGTGTGTGGTATGTAAATCTGTCCGTGAGTGAACACAAAGTGGAGCCTTCTCATGTCTGGGGCTCCGAGCCAAGGGAAAATAAAAAAGGCAGAAGAGAATAATGACAGATTTATAATTACGTTGACTAACGTTCAGCTACTCAGCAAGAACTGTCTGGGGAGCGCAATTTTTGGTGTAATTTCTGCTGAACAGACTCACCGAGCACTTTAGGGTCAGACACACACACACACACACACACACACGCTCACACACACACACACAAGCGCACACTTGTGCTGTCGCTCAGTCGTAGTTTAGATTTATGCATAAAACACAGAAGTGGACACAAAAATATGGGGTCTAGACACACACACACACACACACACAACACACACACTGGTGCAAGCTGTTATGCACAAAACACTTCCTGGATGACACAGATCTAATTATGTAGATATGGTCAACATCTTTGACAGAAGAGGGTCATAAACAGATAACCTGATGCCTTGCATTGTCAGGAACACACACACACACACACACAGATACACTCACTCATCTTGTGTTTGTCTATTCTGTGTCATACACAAAGCATACACGTGTCACAAAACAACCATGATACTTTCAATAAAAAAAAATATGTTTTTTAAAAGCACACACCCTACGTTCCAATTTAGAAGTCACCCTCTAACGTGTCTCATCATCCTGTGCTCCTCCAGGTGTGTGTGTAACATCGACTGTTCGCACATCAGCTTCAACCCGGTGTGTGCCTCGGACGGCCGTTCCTACGACAACCCGTGCCAGGTGAAGGAGGCGTCATGTCAGAAGCAGGAGAGAATCGAAGTCAAGTACCTGGGCCACTGCCAAGGTCAGAGATTGGTCACCGTGCTAGCGAGCTAACTGTGCGCAATGATGCTAGCTGGCTGACTGTTGGCTGTTGTTTAGTATATGTGTTTTACTGGTCCAGTTGGCTGGCTGGCTGGCTGTTGAATAGATGTTGGTTAGTCTGGTTGGCTGGCTGGCTTTTGGTTGGAACGTCTGTGTACCAGTTTGTGTGCATGTCTGTCTGTCTGTTCATTACTGTCGGTTTGTTACTGTCTGTCTATCTGTTACTGTCTGTCTGTTACTGTCTGTCTGTTACTGTCTGTCTGTCTGTCTGTCTGTCTGTCACAATGTGACTGTCTAACTGTCTGTCTGTATGTCTGTCTGTCACAATGTGACTGTCTAACTGTCTGTCCGTCTGTCTGTCTGTCTGTCTGTCTGTCTGTCTGTCTGTCTGTCTGTCTGTCTGTCTGTCTGTCTGTCTGTCTGTCACAATGTGACTGTCTAACTGTCTGTCCGTCCGTCTGTCTGTCTGTCTGTCTGTCTGTCTGTCTGTCACAATGTGACTGTCTAACTGTCTGTCTGTATGTCTGTCTGTCACAATGTGACTGTCTAACTGTCTGTCTGTTTGTCTGTCTGTCACAATGTGACTGTCTAACTGTCTGTCTGTCTGTCTGTCTGTCTGTCTGTCTGTCTGTCTGTCACAATGTGTCTGTCTGTCTGTCTGTCACAATGTGACTGTCTAACTGTCTGTCTGTATGTGTGTCTGTCACAATGTGACTGTCTAACTGTCTGTCTGTATGTCTGTCTGTCTGTCACAATGTGACTGTCTAACTGTCTGTCCGTCCGTCCGTCTGTCTGTCTGTCTGTCTGTCTGTCTGTCTGTCACAATGTGTCTGTCTGTCTGTCTGTCTGTCTGTCACAATGTCACTGTCTGTCTGTCTGTCTGTCTGTCTGTCTGTCTGTCTGTCACCATGTGACTGTCTGTCTGTGTCCAGCTGGCAGGCTTCCTACATTCGGTCCTTTCATCTCTTCCATTTTCACCCCATTACGTTCAATTTTCACGTTTTCTAGTACATTAGAGTTCTAGCACGCTATGAACCAAAGGGCACGGAAGTATTCTCATCAAAAACAAGAAGAAAGAAATGCCGACCATCTGTTTTACTTTCTTCTCACTTCAGTTCAAACACGCTAATCTCGCATGTCAGCCTCCTTCCAACTCGTTCCTGTTCAAGGATAATCTTTGAAAAAGATATTCAACGACTTGAAATTGTTGTATGACAAATACGATATTGATATCCTTTGATTCTAATCCCCTTTTAATTTTGTTTTGTAAGAGAGGCTGATTTGGCCTGTTTATAAAATTGCGCCAGAAATAGTTATTTCCAATGATCCCTAGTGGTCTGATCTCTCAATGCTGTACTCTTGTGGCAATCCACCCATGAGACAATGAAGGATGAGATGATTGAACTCCTGAGGGAAAAGGACCACTGTAGGCTATCCAATCTGCATCAAATATAAACAGCGTATTTTACTTTTTGTGACTGTTCCCTTGGTTTAAATTGTAGAGGCTAAACTAAGTCAGATGCATCCCGAGTGTCTGAGAGTAGCCAATTGGATTTGACTCAGGTCTGTATCTTATTATTCCACTAGCAGCTGATCTCATTTCAGTTTTGTAGTTTAAATAGAATGGGGGCTCAGGATGATGAGATCAGATCTGACATCAGTTTGTGATGGGAAATCAATTTGTTGTTATGTGACTGTCCCTTCTCAGGTGACATCATGACAGGGACCAAAGCTGGAGATGGACACTATGCCAGGACAGATTACACAGGTAGGAAGGGTGTGTGTGTGTGTGTGTGTGTGTGTGTGTGTGTGTGTGTGTACAGTATGTGTATGTTTATGTATGCATGCATGCACGCGCGTGTGTATAGCGTTTTTCCCTAATTTTTGGTTGATTTTGTGGTCTCTAGTCATTGAACTTGCTACTCATACGCTCTGCTACCCTGGGGCGACTGGTTGCCCCGTCACTCCGAGGCCCCTGTGGTCGATCGACACGGTCACTGCTCTTCTCTGTCCTGGCCCAGTGGTGGAACAAACTGCTCACTGACGTCAGGACAGCAGAGTCACTGCCCATCTTTCGCCGCAGACTCAAAACTGGGTCGGGATTCAAGGTTGGCCACTGAACAGAAACCGCCCTCCTTGCAGTGAGAGTCACTCCATGCCGCAAGAGCAAACTCTCTTTCTTCCATCCTGATACTCCTAGACCTGTCAGCAGCATTTGATACGGTAGACCACCAGATCCTCCTCTCCACCCTCGAGGAGAAAGGCATCACTGGTTCTGCACGCTCCCTGTTTGCATCCTACCTGACGGGCCGCTCCTACCAGGTGACATGGAGAGGGTCATGTCAGAACCACGTAGTCTGACTACGGGGGTTCCACAAGGGTCTGTCCTGGGTCCTCTGCTTTTTCCCTCTGCATTACATCTCTGTGTTCTTTGCTCGCATGGCTTCTCCCATTACTGCTATGCCGATGACACCCAGCTGGTCCTGTCATTTC
>NC_140250.1:16990010-17102510 GCF_949987555.1 Borostomias antarcticus
AGAAGGGGGAGAAGAAGAAGGAGAAGAAGAAGAAGAAGAAGAAGAAGAAGAAGAAGAAGAAGAAGAAAAAGAAGAAGAAGAAGACATTTTGGGCCTTATCCAAGTGAGTGTAGTATTTGAGTATTTGAGAGCCAAACCAGAAAGATAAAGCTGGAATCTACGCAGTGGAAGATAAAGATAAAGGTGGAATGTACACAATGGGAAATAATCAATTATACAATATACGCAGGTAATAGTTAACTATAATGTCAATGTTTTATAAGGTACTGCAAAGCAGTATTCCAAACAACTTCATATCAGCTTCCTACGTTCCATTGCTGCCACTGGAAGAGCCATTACTTGCAAATCCATTCTATTTGAATGGGTTTTTTTTTTCTTTCTTCAAAAATGAAGACCTGTTTATCAACCAGCCTTCTAAGCCTCCCCACAGTCAGGCTGCTAGGCTCTGTTTCAGGCAGGCTTGGCTCCGGGAAGACCAACTGTAACCAACTTTCACTTAATTTAATCAATGTAATCTGTTGCAACATGCTTGTTTACACCTTACGGATTCACTGAAGCTGAATGCTCCTGTTGCTGAGGTAGGCCAAAACCTACTGTGAAGAAATCATGCAATGATTGCAGGGAATGCTGCCGACGTGAAACAGGTAGCCTATGGTATAACTGCACCTTTCCCTAGTTAGAAGTGTGGCCGAGGATGTAGGCTAAAATGCATGTTGGGTGTAGTTACACTTCTCGGTCAACATGGGGAGAATGTTCCCAAAGTCTCAAGCTTCGCTCACAACTCACATGAGGAAGAAACATTTCCACACACCCACTGAGGTGAACAAGAGTTTGACACATGGACCAGGGACGCGCACTGGACGTTAGAGGGGCAGGGGCAAAAGTTTAAAAAAGGGCACTTAGGTTGTGCTCCTTGGTTTTAACCAATACTATTAAAGATCTGCTGCCCTTGGCTGTTTCCTGGACCTCCTTCTCCTTCCTTTTCTAAATTCTTGGCATTGCGCTGAAAGCATAATTAAAATGAATCCTGTTTAATAACTTTGTAATGTTTCACAGATCAGATTGTGAAACATCTGATTTGATCTATCCCCAGAATGCTAAATGGTAAATAAACTGTATAATGCATTATTACTATTTATTGTTTATTAGCCTATGGTTGTTGTTCATCATCTTATGCTATCAGCAAGTAAGCATCTAGTTGCTCTGTGTAACTGTATAGAGTTCATATAATAAAACGACTACTATAACAACTACTACTACTACTATTACACACACCCTAAGGTAAGCCAGCAATCGTATCATCACTGCTTGGTGTCACACACGCACACACACACGCACGCGCGCATACACACACACACACACACACACACACACACACACACACACACACACACACACACACATACATTATAGAAAACTAGCTGATGGTAACAAGTACTTAGATAGGCTGTTCGTTTGTGATAACTGTACCTGCTATGCTTTCCTGACACAGCAGATGGTGGGGGGCCTGTAGGTTGTCATGGTGATGTTGTGAAGATGCACATTTTTACTCATTATAGAACATTAGCTGAATGATGGTAACAAGTTGGCCTACGTATATCAGATAGGCTGTTCATTTGTGATAACTGTACTTGCTAGTCTTTCCTGTCACAGAGTTTTCACAGTAGAGGGTAGGGTTGGGGGGGGGGGGGCTGTAGGTTGCCACTGTGATGAAGATGCATTACCTTACAGCAATCCAGAAGAATTAGGGATGTTAAAGGAGAATGCTCGTTTTTGACAACCTGGACCTTATTTACGCCATATTATAAGACGTTTGACTCACCGAGATAACTTTGGTGTAATTTGGAGGCCTGTAGAAGAAGCGTGCTGGAGCAACGCATGCGCGCTGTGCGCATGCGTGCTGGAGCAAGTGGGGAAGCTATTTTGTTTCTAAAGACGTTTGTAAAGATCATATTACAGAGGCATATGAAAAACCACAACAAGCCCTCGCTCTATGTAAGCACAACTAGCGATTCATAAATACAGATTGATGAAAACAACCGTTTCGCAGCAGAAAATAGATTTTTTAGAAGCTGCATTCTCAGTGCCCCGTCCGCCGCCATTACATGGATATACTTGGCTCGTGCTGGATTTTAAATTTCTTCTACAGGCCTCCGAATTACACCAAAGTTATCTTGGTGAGTGAAACGTCTTATAATATGTCGTAAATAAGGTCCAGGTTGTCAAAAACGAGCATTCTCCTTTAACAGTTAATCGACAGTCCGATAGGAATTTACTCGAGTAAGATTTGGTTACTCGATTAATTGCTTCTTCTTTTTTTAACAAACGTATTGTATCAACAGGAGCTGTGTGAAATGTAATCATAATTTAAGGTCTGATGTAGTTAAGGATAATTGGGATGCCGGGAAATTTCAACGACACAGCGGAAGGAAACACAAAAAGCAAAGCACAGTCCAGCGTGGGACGTTCTTATCAATTAATATAATATTGTTTGTTAAGGTTAACAGTTATCGTTTAATGAAATTCCTTGAAATTCCCATCCCTAAGTAGAATGATGAATGGTTAAGCTAGAAGGCTACAATCAAAATTGCAGTGTTTCTCTTAATGATGATATTAGAGAAAATTTAGCCTGTTTTCTTTAATTGTACAGAGAGAGAGCGAGAGGGAGAGAGAGAGAGAAAGAGAGAGAGAGAGAGAGAGAAGAGAGAGAGAGAGAGAGAGAGAGAGAGAGAGAGAGAGAGAGAGAGAGAGAGATGACGTATAAGATGACTATAGGTAATATTAGGCTACATTAGCTAACTAGCTACCAACACAATAAGACAACATTAAAAGTCATGAGGGAGAGAGAAAGACAGAGAGACTGGTTCTCGCGTTAGGGCTAAAAGGTAAAGCAATGGAAGGATACTGAAGTGTTTCTGTGGATGTGTATGTTTTAAAGAGACACAAAAGACGTCACGTAGTAGGAAGTCCTGCCTTAGCGAAGGCAAGGAAAATAGGACTTAACACAACATAGGAAATCTGTAGGTTAGAACACAGGGGAGGAGAGGCGTGTGTGAGACTGAGAAGAAATGAGTAGGAGAGGAAGAGACGAGGAAAGAGGGAACGGAGAGAGACAACCGAGAAAGGGAAAGGGGGACCTCAGAAAGAATGGCAGGATGGGAGCGCCATTCCCCCGCGCCCTCTGAGAGGTGAAGGTTGAAAGGTTAAAGGTTAAATACTAATGCGTAGGTAGAGGTCACGCTTTCATGTAAAATGCTGGGACTAAATGTAACAATTATGAAGCCTGTCACGCGTGTCATCATCAAAGAGGGAAGAATCGTATTCATTTAACAAGAATGTGGCACCAAGTGAAGTTTCGGGTTTCTGTCAGTCACGATTCTCTGACTATAACCTTTGAAGACAGCAAGCAAAGCTGGTCAGAGGGATTTTGACTACCGTATTTGTTTGACAGCTAGAGCCGTTAAAGAAAGAGTCAGAAAGGGCAAAAACATCAAATGTAACAGTTACAAGGTTTTGAACTGAAAGGTGAAATAACGACCATGTTTTAACCATAAAGGATTGCAATGAATACCAGGTGTGGGTCCTGAATGCCTTCTATACCTTGGTGGTGATGAAGTGAATTCTTGTCATTATTGACTGATTACCACCCCAGCTTTGTTCTGTGATGGTAATCAGTGGATAAACATAGGTAAGGAGGTTTTTAGACAGACAGACAGACAGACAGACAGACAGACAGACAGACACACACACATGCACATCCCAGAGGGCTGTGCAAAAAAAACAACAAAAAAACACACAGCTGAGTATTGCTTTTTTTGTTGAACGATACAACATTGCTTTTGAATTCTTTTTATTTCTTATTTTTTACTAAACACAAGGAAAATATACCGAACAATACAAGGAATAAATACAAAATGAAGAATAGAGTTCAATCATCAATACATTATCAATAGATTATCCATGTTTTAAACAGATTTAAAACATACTTAAATGTCCCTCATGTGATGTACATATTAGACTACGTGGTACACAGCAAGTTGTATTTTTACTGTTGCTCTATTTTTACATTTTCAGTAAATTATGTAGAGTATTGCAATGTATCGCAATATGTATCGTATCACAATATATCGTGACATGTATCGTGTCGTAAGGTCCTTGTCAATACCCAGCCCTACATGCACACACCAAGGAGGTGGTATACTGAGGCATACACGCATAAACACAGGTACACATGCACATCCAGAAACACACACACACAGACACACACACACAGACACACAAACACACACACACACACACACACACCACATCATTAGAAGCAGAGAGAAAAGCACATTATTCTTGTTTGCACACAGGTTGACATACATGTCAGGTTTGTGAGATGTCTGAGAAAGACAGAGTGAGATTATTTGAGTTTATTTGTGTGTGTTAGTGTGCGTGTGCATGGGCGTGAGCTACAGTGTGTGTGTGAATGTGAGGATAGGTCCTGGACTGATTCCAAGGGGACGTTATGAGCTCATTGTTCAAACACAGATTTCCACATTTCCATGTGTCACATTGGCCATTCCCAGGGCATGGTGCAGACAAACAGGGGAAAGGAATTGGAGGAGAAGTGGAGAGCACACACACACACACACACACACACACACACACACACACACACACAACAGAAAACACATAAGAACATGAAAAGCATGAATCCACCTGTGTTTTGAGATAAAACCCACAATTCCAATACCAATACGAAGGTCCACCGCATTTCCTTATTCATATTCCATCCATTTTTTTTATTTTCAAATAAAGTGTGTAAAGTCAGTGAATTAATACTGAGAATAAACACCAGTGGACACTTCCCACAAATAAAAACACAAACTCACTCCTGATGGAAATGTACTGTAGCATTCACAGTTCACACACATGCCTACTTTGCAAATGCATTCACCAATGCAGACGGACAGTAGCGCGGTCACATGAGCAAAGTAGCAACCTGCCGCTCTTTTCTCTCTCAACTAGGCCTGTTTCCACAGCAACCGTGCCCCTCCCTTTGGCTCGTAGGGGAGGTGTCAGCAGTGTGGTGTGTGTGTCAGAGAGAGGGAGAGAGAGGGAGGGAGGGAGAGAGAGAAAGAGACAGAGGGAGAGAGAGAAAGAGAGAGCAAGAGGGAAGGACAGAGAGATAGATAGAGAGCGATAGAGAGAGAGAGAGAGAGAGAGCAGCACTTAGTAAAAAAAAAAAAAAAAAAACTCCTGTGCACATAGTAAAAAGGGGAGGGACACCAAAACAACTAGAGGTGCAAATCTCCAATCCCACCTCAGAACTCCACGGGAGCAACTGACAGCGACAGCATAGCCTACCGCTGACAGATTCCTGACGCCTCAAATCACACACTACATTCCTCCAGCCTACTTTCGCCCGACTCTCAGCCCCAAACGGGATATTCAACTCCTCCAAAACCATGGGAGAAGACTCGTCACATGCCGAGCGCAGCAGCAACAGCAGCAGCAACAACAACCCAGCAAGCCCCGTGCAACAACAAGAAAATATGGAACTTCTCATCCCCAGTTTCAGCCCCCGTTCTGCCCCATCCTCCCCCACCAACACCCTCACCCGCCTGGGCCTGAAATCTCCCACGAGCCCCACTTCTTCAAGTCCGACCGACCGCGGCCAGGTGAGCGCGATTACCGTTGTCGCGCTACTGGACAAACTCGTCAACATGCTGGAAGCGGTACAGGAGAACCAGCGGAGGATGGAGCAGCGCCAAGCCGACCTGGAAGGTGCGGTGCGGGGGGTCCAAGGGGACGTGACCCGTCTGTCCAAGAGCCACACCAGCACTTCCAACAGCGTGAGCAAGCTGCTGGAGCGTTCGCGTAAAGTTAGCGGGCACATGAAGGAGGTGCGGGAGCGCATGGACAAGCAAGCCGCCCAGGTGAAAAGACTGGAGGCGAATCACACCCACCTGCTGAAGAGGAACCACTTCAAAGTGCTCATCTTCCAGGTAAGGGGCTAAGAAAGGGTAGTGCTTTTTGCGCGGGTGAAGCACCACGCTGGGGCGCGTAGGCTAGCCTACTTCTTGTGTCAGTAGTATAATGTAGTACGCAGGTGGGCATAGGCGGGGCATAAGTACAGCCTACAGGCAGGCAGGTGCAAGCTTACAGTATAAGGGAATTAAAGTTACATTCGTTTTGGGGGAGGTGTGTGTGTGTGTGTGTGTGTGTGTGTGTGTGTGTGTGTGTGTGTGTGTGTGTCCACGACAATGCACCGTGTTTTAAAAGTATTGGCTTGTTAAAGTATCTGTCTAATGTCTGTCTGAGAGCAATTGAAATATGTCTGAGGTGTGTGGTTGTGTGTGTTTGTGTGTGTTTGTGTGTGTTTGTGTGAGTTTGTGTGTGACTGTGTGTGGTTGTGCGTGTTTGTGTGACTGTGTGTGTTTGTGTGTGTTTGTGTGTGCTTGTGTGTGACTGTGTGTTTGTGTGTGTTTGTGTGTGGTTGTGTGTGTTTGTGCGTGACTGTGTGTGTGTGTGTGTGTGTGTGTGACGGTGGTGGCGGCGCCGGAGAGATCAGACCAAAGCCTAGCCTACAGGAGGACATGTCTCAGCTCCATGTGGAATACTCTAGAAGCCTGCGAAGTGTGTAAGAGAGCACAGTGTCAGCAGGGAGCCACAGTAGATGGGGTTGGGAGTGGTGTTGTGAAGACCTGTGTGTGTGTGTGTGTGTGTGTGTGTGTGTGTGTGTGTGTGTGTGTGTGTGTGTGTGTGTGTGTAGAAAAGGGGTGAGAGTACAAGGAAGGGTGTGTCTGGAGTGAAGACTGACACACACACCACACACAACTATGACTCATGCTGGTCCACAAATTTAATTCCGTTTGCAATTGAATCTACTGTACCATTGTATCCTGTATCATTTTTCATAATACTGTTTTACCCATTAGCCTGTGAACGTTTAGCTCTAGTCCTCCAGACCTACCTTACCCACAAGCATGGTGGTTTAGAGGTCCCAGAGCTAGCGTGCGTCCTCTGAGCTGCCTGGATTACATTCAGAAACACCTGCACCCCTCTGCTACACTCCCAGCGAGTGCACTTTTAAGTCAGGCACGCTCCAGGGCAGCTCTCAGAGCTTAGGCTGCCCTAACAAGGCCCAGCCTGTCACTGACTGAACACAGAAGTCACTGGAGAATAATAGTAAACGCATTAACTAGGAATGGTTCTCAGAGAGCACAGACCTCCGCCCGTGAATGCATTTTTGCGGCTCTGTGCGCATTGACAATGAACGGGGGGAAATATTTTGCTCCGGAGCGCAAGTCCAGAAAATGGATGGTGAATGGCTGGCACGGCCGTGTGGGGGGTTTGGGATTCGGATCATCTCCAGAATTTAACGGGTTCTAAGTTGGCCCACGCTACATCCCTCCACCGAGTTTCATGAAAATCGGTCTGGTGGTTTTTGTGTAATCCTGGTCCAAAAAACGAATGGACGTGTGAAAGGCCGGCTGTGTTAGGACGGCTCGTGGACCCGCCCCGTGATTTGGATCTGCTCCAAAATGTAACAGGTTCAAAGTTGGCCCATGCTACACCCCTCCACCTGTCCACTTCAATTTCGTGAAAACCAGTCTGGTAGTTTTTACGTCATCCTACTGGTAGACAGAAGGATGGACGGACGGAAGGACACACGCCACCAAAACATTACCTCTCCCTGCGTTGTCGCCAGGGGGCGGAGCTAATGGCTGAACAGAGATTCTGATGTGTGTTCAGTCAGTGAAGAGGTGGGGCATGTTGACACAGCCTGAACCCTTTAAGCTCTCAGTCTCTGTTCTTATCTGGTTTCCAAGGCGCTGAAGCAGTTGTTCAATAGTAGCAGATGCAACAAGGCTGCAGTGTGTTCAGCGTTACTGAACCGGCGGTGTGTTTGCGCTGCAGAACGCAGCCTGCGGTGGTAAACACAGTTGACTGACTCCCTGCGTGCTTTTATGGCCCATATAGAGCAACACGCTGCTTAATGGTGATGGGGAATGATGGCGCATGGTGATGAGGTCGTTCTGACTTTTATTGGTGCCATATTTGCCAACTGATTCAATGGTACCTTTCTACTTTTATGATAGAATGATTCGCGCTGTTAATCACAAATTTAGCACCCACATGTAGAACACTAAATGGCTGATCACAGCCGTCTGTGCGGGCAGGTACTTCTGGGTCTAGTACCTTATACTTACCTTAATATACTACTTAGCTCTACTCTAGAATGTGTCCTGGTTGGTTTCAGCTAACAGCACTGCTCTTTGGTAGCAGGTGAGGAAGGAATTATTTTCCCCAAAACATTAGTGGTCCATGAGTGGGGTCTTTGTGGGTGTAGAGGGTGCAAGAGAGAGAGAGAGGAAGAGAGAGAGAGAGAGGGAGAGAGAGAGAGAGAGGGAGAGAGAGAGAGAGGGAGGGAGAGAGAAGAGAGAGAGAGAGAAGAGAGAGAGAGAGAGGGAGAGAGAGAGAGAGAGGGAGGGAGAGAAGGAGTTTGAGAAAGAGTAAGAGAAGACCATCAAGCTGTCTGGTGGTTTTAATGCTGCATGTTCATTAGTGGCAAAGAGATCTTTCATGAATTAATCAAAATAGAGTAAGTGAAAATACTCCTCCCCCCATCTCTCTCTCCCTCTCTCTCTCTCCCTCTCTCTCCCTCTCTCCCTCTCTCTCTCTCTCTCTCTCTCTCTCTCTCTCTCCCTCTCTCTCTCTCTCTCTCCCTCTCTCTCTCTCTCTCCCTCTCTCCTTCCCTCTTCTCTCTCTCTCTGTCTGTCTGTCTCTCTCCCTCTTTCTCTTCTCTCTCTCTCTCTGTCTGTCTGTCTCTCTCTCTCTTTCTCTCTCTTCTCTCTCTCTCTCTCGCAGTCACACACACCACCCACCCACCCACCCCCACACACACACACACACACATACACACCCACCCACTCACACACACACACATACGCAGCACTTATTTGGTTTATCTTTAGCCAGTCCCTCTTTACCCTCAGTTCTAAGCGTGTGTGTGACCACTCTCACAGAAGCCACCTGTCATCATCCTTTGAAACCCACCGCCATCTCTGCCGCCTTCTCAGAAACTCCGCGAGAGACCGTCCGCTCCGTTGCACGCGGCAATAACAGAACGCCACGGCGCTTTTCAAACCACGCAGTGATAACGCGCGTCAGTCGAGGGCCTGACTCTGGGGCTGGCGAGGCAAACCCCTCTCTCTCCCCTCCATCTCTTGTTCTCATTGTTGGCCCGGGGCCGTCTTTCCACCGATAGAAGGACTTGGGATTCGACGGGGAACACACGGAGCCCTGTACGCACCACCCGAGGTGGAAACACCACACCGCTCCAAAGGACTCTGGGTAAAATATCGCCGTTATCCTGTAGCCTCACGGGCCGTGACGGGCCTGTCAGCCCTCTGCCGCTCGGCTGTGCTCCTCTCCCTAACGAGCCTTAACGAGCTGAGGGGAGGGGCCGGGGCATAAGTGAGGGCTCTTAATTACTAAATAGACCTTGTTTGTTTGTGTTTGTTCTCCAGTGCTTTTCCTGCCCCCCCTCTTCCTGAAGACATGTGTGGAAGATTCCAGATCATGTGCAGTGCTACAGTAACTGTTTGTGTTATGTGTTGTTGAAATTGGGGGAGGTGATACATTTTGTTGGAGTAAGAGGGTTAAGGGTCATTATGGAATAATTATAGAATGAGATAGAGAGAGAGAGAGAGATAGATGTCGGGCATCTCTCTCTCTCTCTCTCTCTCTCTCTCTCTCTCTCTATCTCTCTCTATAATTATTGTTGATTATATAAATTGGTCTGCTTACTTCCGGAAAAACAAAATAACCATCTTGCACTCTCTGGCTCTGTGCAAAAATTTGCAAAAGATTTATCCAATTATCTGAAAGGCATTTCCTCATAGAGCATTTCCACACGTCCGAATACCATTTACAACAGCACAACAGTATGTATGTACCTCACAATCATTCCATTGCTGTGCAGTTCACTTGGAACCGCACTCTTGAGAAGTCAACAATGCACCATTCTCTGCAAGGCATTCAGGTAATCTGTATGGTCTGGTGTCATGTGGTTGTTAGCTTGGCGCTACAGGCCTGCAGTATCAAAGCTGAGACCTGTAGGATGGGAAGTCCCTCAGATAGCTCGTGTTTATGGGACACGCAATCACTGGGAGGTAGGGAGGGACTACAAAAATGTAAGCTCTCTGTATCTCACTACAAAAACACTATCATGTTGGAGGAAAATATTCATAATCAAACAAACCGTGCTGTCTGATTTTTTTTAAACCCAAAACTATTGTAAATACACCTCGTCAGAAGACGTGCTGTAGCACATTCAGCGAGACTATAGTACATTAAAAAGTGTTTTGGTTTTGGGTGTTTGTGTGAGTTATTTCCATTTATATCATTATTTTGATCATATTTGTGTTTGCATAGATCCTCACTATAGTTCTGACTGAACTATTGACTAACGCCATCCGACTCCTGAATGAGTCTATATTAACATATATAGTGTTAATACCAATATACCCCCGGGATTATTTATTACAGCTATATATGTACATAACTCACCCATCAATGGAATTAAGCTGTATGCCCATCGGGCAGGATAGGGTGATCCATGCCTCCTGTCAAGCCCAACGCCTGCAAATAGCACTCCTCATTCTAAAAAAATTGATTAAGAGAATGAAAAACCACTTAGGACTTCAATTTGAACCTACTGTAACATTAATGGGCAATCATTTCTGCATTACTATAACAGTGATATTATAAATTGCATGCAATAATCCTAGCACATCTCTGAATTCTTTGTATTGTAACCATATCTTGAGAGTCAAAGCAAACTCTATATTTGAGTGTCCCCAGTGCATTAGGTCTATTTCCACAGGCTCTAGCAGGTGAGTGGTTTAAGGTTGCAGGTGGGATTTATGAATGTGTGTGTGTGTGTATGTGTGTGTGTGTGTGTGTGTGTGTGTGTGTGTGTGTTGCAGGTGTTTTGTTCCAGTGGACAAGGCTCACTAACCCTATCTTAAGGCATGGTGATACCACTGAGATACAAACAGTCTCTCTCTCTTTTTTTCTCTCTCTCTCTATCTCTCTCTCTCTCTCACACACACACACACACACACACACTCTTTGTTGCCGTTCTGATTTCCCCCTTTGCGGTCGGTTCTTTCGAGAACCAGCAGAGAAAGAGACGGAGAGATGGAGGGAGAGAACGAGATACAGAGGAGAGAGGAGAGAAATATGGATGGAAAAAGAGTGAAAGGAAAAACAGAAGGATGAGGCAACAGGGGGCAGGAGAGAGAGAGAAAGAGAGAGAGAGAGGGAGATTTACTGAACTGGAGAAGTGATAGTTATTCTTAGTGCTAGTGTGTGCTCTTTCACATTACACCACATTCAGGTTTGACAACTCTAGCTTCTTTCGGTCCCCCGAGCCAAAGCTATCTTGAGCTGAATGCCAGTACTGTACCCGCCTCAGATTCCTGGTTTGAACAGCGCGGCTTTGGCTTGGCAACTCCAAATTGCTTCGCTGATCTTTCAATTCACGTTCACAGTGTTATAAAATGAAACTTGAAACAGATCAAACTAGCAGTCAATAAGACAGTGAGGGATTGCTTTGATAACAACCAAGTAATTTTACAATAGAAACATATATCTTTAATTTCCTTTGCATACACTACAATTCCTACCTGAGGGAATATAGAAATCACACCAAATAATTACAGTTATTCTACGCGCACACAGACGAGATGAGATGTTCTACACGCCAGGTGTGGATTTATCTAAGGGATAACTGTCTAATTGGAGAGTTGCATGTGGGAGGAGGGTTGGCATGGCGCCAGCAAAAACCCAAGGTCTCACGTTGTGAAGAGGGAAAACAATGAGTGTCCTTTCGTAGCCTCCTTCCAGATCCTCCTCTCCAGACCTCGAGATGTTTGTCCCAGGAATTATCTACTTCTCTTTGTTCTTTTGTGACATTTGAAGCCCTAGCATTCATCCATCTAGGCTCAAGGTCCAAACATCCGAGATAGGGAAAAGGAAAGACAATGGCCGTCTTTTAATGTGGTTTATTCCAATAACCAAAGTCTCTAGGTAATCTATCTGCTTCCTTTCCTCCTATTGGACGCTGGTGACCTTTGACTCCCCTCAGGGACATTGTGAGTCAAAGTAAACATGGCGACGGTCACAAATGGCACTGATGAAAGATCCTCATATCCACACCGTCCTCGATCAAACAATGGTGCAGATACACACCTAACGAGATTAGCCTAGCTATGTCTTCTGCTCCAAATAAACAGTAAGACAACAGTAGCCACGGCTTTAAAATGCCACCGTGCTAGATCGCTAGCAGGCGAGCATGGGGGTTGGGTTTGAATTGGACATTGTGTTTCATAATTGCATGAGCTGTTAAGCGTCGTTTGTCCTCAGTTGTTTGCCCAGTTTGGGAGGGGTGGGAAAAGTTGTGCCCGAACTTGTTGTGACATCAAGTAAGATTTTGCTTAATTATGCTGTTTTGACGTAATGATTCTAAGCACACATACAGTATGTCAAGACAGCTGATGGTTAGTGGTTAATGGTTGTTTACTTATACTTTAGGTACCATAAGAAGGGCAATGTACTAGATCTAACTTGTCATAAGCCATTAAGACCTACCAGGACATGTACAATAAGATGTAATACCACTATGATCGTAACTTATTTGAAGCCATTTCTAGAATGCTACATCATTAAGGATTTTTACGGTAGATAATTACAGAAGATTAAGTATTAACTGTTTTGTGTGTGTGTGTGTATATTATGTCTACTGAAGTCCTATGCCTGTGTATGCCTTCATGTGTGCACACTCAAACATCCCCACCACATATTCCCTTAATATGGGGATATTTCATGTTACAGTGTGTTATGGCAACTCTCTGGTGGCAGACCTTGGTCCACGCCGGCGGGAGGAAGCCACTTCCTTCCTTCCTGCATGGCTGCCGGGCACTGACCCGGGATCAGGGGGGGAACAAGGTTACGTAACGCCAGGGTGGACCGCCCCCCCAGGCTCTGCGGAGGGCTAATCACAGCACATGCAGATGAAGGCTGATTTCCATGGGAAGAGGCTCCAGTATTGTTCTGTTTCCAGGATAGGGGGGGCGGTGTGGGCTTGGGGGGGGGGGGGGCGGTGTGGGCTGGGGGGGGGGGTGGGCGCAGTGTGGGCTGGGGGGGGAGAGGAAGGGAGGGAGGGAAGGAGAGAGGGAGGGGGGGAGAGAGGGAGGGGAGGAGAGGGAGGGAAGGAGAGAGGGAGGGAGGGAGGGAGGGGGGGGGGGTGCCGTAGATAAAGTTGAAATGAAGGGAAGGAGGAATTCGAGAGAGGGTCAAAAAACGTTTAAAGGGGAATTAGAGGAGAGCAGCTTCAAAATTAGGGAGGAAGATAGGTTTTGAGATTTTGGCTTTGAACCCTATTGCGTGTCAAACTGGAGCCTCTCTTTCCTTGATTTAATGTTGTGGTCTCAATTAAGAGTAATCCATCCGTCTCTGAATTCAGGGCTTGCACCTCTATGCTTTGAATCCATCCTTCCTTTCCTTCTCTTCCTTGATGTAATCTCATCTTGAACAAGTTTGTTTGGTGGAAAGCTATGCACTCACTGGCAAGCTTGCTTTGACCAATCCACGCTACTGTAGATCAGTGATCAGCCGAAGGGTCAGAGGAAGGAGGGAAGGATGCACTTTTAAAGTATTAAACATGACCTTTATCTTAAAGACACACAACCTCTCCTTTACTAAGTACCCTGTGTTTGTGTATCCGTGCCTGTTTGTGTGGGTGTGTGTGGGTGTGTGTGTGTGTGTGTGTGTGTGTGTGTGTGTGTGTGGGTGTGTGTGCGCGTGCGTGTGTGTGTGTTTGTGTATTCGTGCCTGTTTGTGTGTGTGTGGGTGTGTGTGTCTGTGTGTGTGTGTTCGTGCCTGTTTGTGTCATCTGACTCACACAGCCCTCCGGTAGCACCGGCCTGACTCCAACTGTGCCAACACACCTGTGCCAACATTGGCAGAGGGCACTGCGGGAGTCTTCCCTTTTCCAAACTTGTCTTCTGAAACGCACCTGCCGTTCACGGCACAAAAACACACTCAAGCACACTTAGAGCCTCGTGAATCAGGTGGAAAGGCACTCAGGGCCGAGTGGAAGGTCTGTACGTTCGGAGGCTTTTTGTCTGCCTTTTTCGATGTGGTAAATGTCACACCGTACATTTCCGTGCTCAGTATGGGAGACGCCACTACCGTATAGGGGAGGGGGGGTGATATCACTACACACTGCACCCTCCCAGTGTAACTGACACCCCGCTGAGCTCACCGGGCCGGTCGTGACACCGGCCCACCACGCCCAAACGTCTCCTGAAGAGCAGGACACGGCGTGGGATTGTCTTACAACCCCGCCCACCCCCCACCCCCCTTCCCCCCCACCCCCTCCCCCTCCCCCACCCCCGCTGCAACATGGGAACTTCTCCACAACATCGGTAGCAGGTTTACTATAGATCAAGTTGTGAGGTGAAGTCATGTTGGTTGTTTATTTATTTTTTTCCTGTGGCTGGTTCCTTTCTTCTTCTCCTCTTCTCTGCTTTCTATTCATCGTTTGTTCTCTTTCATCTTGTTCTACATTACAGACCAGTGTGCACTGTTGCACACGCGCACACGCACACACACACACAGAGAGAGAGAGAGAGAGAGAGAGGGAGAGGGAGAGAGAGAGAGAGGTCCCTTCTCTCACCTCTCTGTCTGGGTGACCTCCACGCTAATGAAGGCTGAGTTCTAGTTCTGGGCCATTCTAATTAGAGCAGAGCTCTCAATGGATCCAGAGTCACAGTGTGAGGTCCAGTGTATTCGAAACATGTAGACCCACATCATATTTCACACGCACACAAGAATTATGTACGCATGTACACACACACACACACACACACACACACACACACACACACGCACACATTCACCTCGGCATAGACAAGGACCTGGGAGGTAGTTGTTATTTAAATCCGTCAACATCAGATAACCATCCACAAAAAGTGTCGCTTTCTGTAGTGCTACAGTTTCAGTAGAAAAAAATCCATAACCTTTAATTTTCATTTTCATCTTTTAACGCTTACATACTAATGTTTTAGCATGAGAAAAGCTCCCTGGGCGTGGCCATGTTTGTCGAGCTGATGGTGAAACAGGGATAAAAACTCAGTTGTATTCATTGAAAGGAGGGATGGAGGGAAGTGGAGAGAAAAAGGGAGGGGTAACAGGTTACCCCAGAGAGGGGTAGTTGAAACCAGAATGGGAACGGTTGCCCTCGGGCGATATCACCATTCCTGGAGATCTCTCCTTCCTGTAGATCTCTCCTTTCCCACAGTGGCTCTGAGCACAACACTGGTTCCCTGACACTCTGAGCTACTGTGCTGTGGTAACGTTGATACGTCCTGTCAAAGACTATACCACCAAGACAAGTCTAGTCCACTTTTTATCTATTCATACTTCGTATTCGAACTAAAGGCGTTTTTAAGGTGAAATGAAGAGTGCGCTGGTCCTCCTTTTAGTTAGCCTAAGTTTCATTATCAGATTTGAAGTATCTGCGTTCAAGAATTGATCTGCGCTCACGGTGTGCATTGACTTGAAAGACGTTTCCACACAAACAGGTGAATCTGTGGAGAATTATGCTTCCAAACCAAAGCCTGATGAATAAGGACTTGATCACATATTCTTTTAGGATTTCCTAAAATAGGATGCCCTAGACAGCCCTGTCCGTACCGTAACATGAACACATCTGTTCCTCTACGCTTCAAAAAGACACACTTCCACCGTAAATCACTAATCTTAAAATCATCTGGACTGTCCAAAATAAACCCCATGCATTAAATTGAACCATCCGCATTGTATACAAATTAGTGAATCTGCACAGAATCTCCAATTAAATGCCTTTAATGAAGGGCTTTGTTTTTCTCAGTAGTGATGATGGGCTAGATAGAAACTAATGACAGATTTACACATCATCACTGACTAGAAGCTGCGAATGCTTGGCAGTGCAGTACACACGACCACGCCCGGGCCGTGAATCACAGCTGCATGGTTCAGATAAGGTATCTGCAGGTCCTGAAAACAAGACTGTATTTCTGGTATTGGAGTAAAACCTGTGCCAGCATGTTTGTAATGCATAATGAATGCATCAGAAACAAGCAAGCGACGCCTATGGCTGTTATAGCTTTTACAACCCATGTACACTTAAAAAAGTTGTATTGTAATACATACGATTGACAACCCTAATGCTGTGTTCACACCGGGCGCAAATTTTTCCGGTCGCGCAGCGAGTTTGCATAGAAAGTCAATACAATTTGCGTGAACTGGGCAGCAGGCAGCACGGGCTGCGCGAATCAGGCGAACCCGGTGGCGCGGCGGCCAGGATTCGCCGAGCGGCGACATTTGCAAAAGTTTAATTTTTTGAACTTTCTGCGGCGGATTCGTGTGGCAACCCATTGGATCCCACGGCGAGATTGGGGCGAACTGGGCGGCGCAAATTTTCTCGCCGCGCCTGGTGTGAACACAGCATAAAAGATATAGAAACTATAAAAACACTCAAACAACACTCATCCATCCAACCAACCACTCAGCCGTCCAACCACTCATCCATCCAGCCACTCTTCCATCCAGCTACTCAGCCATCCAACCACTCATCCATCCAACCACTCAGCCATCCAACCACTCATCCATTTAACCATTCATCCATCCAACCACTCATCCATCCCACCACTCATCCATCCAACCACACATCCATCCAACCACACATCCATCCAACCACTCATCCATCCAACCACTCAGCCATCCAACCACTCATCCATTTAACCACTCATCTATCCAACCACTCATCCATCCAACCACTCATCAATCCCACCACTCATCCATCCAACCACTCATCCATCCAACCAACCACTCAGCCATCCAACCACTCAGCCATCCAACCACTCATCCATTTAACCACTCATCCATCCAACCACTCGGCCATCCAACCACTCAGCCATCCAACCACTCATCCATTTAACCACTCATCCATCCAGCCACTCATCCATCCAACCACTCAGCCACCCAACTATTCGTCCGGAATAACAGAAAAAGTGCTTCCTAACAGAGGCGTGTCCTGTAAACACCTGAAAAAATGCGGGGGGATATTGTACTGTATTGTATTCATTGTACATGAATCATTGCAAATAGCTTTGATGTTTAATACACATCTTAGTATTATGTTGGCAGTCATACAAATCATCAACATGTGTCAGGGACTCAGTTAACGTTAGATGACGTATCGTGCTATTGGTTGATTTGTCGAGGTCTAAAGGTTGGTGGTCGACTGGCGTTCTTTCCAGAGAAGGTGTGCAGTTGGTGCTGAGTGAGCGATAGGCAGGGGGCGGGGCTGAGTGAGCGATAGGCAGGGGGCGGGGCTGAGTGAGCGATAGGCAGGGGGCGGAGCTGAGTGAGCGATAGGCAGGGGGCGGGGCTGAGTGAGCAATGGGCAGGGGGCAGAGCTGAGTGAGCATTAGGCAGGGGGCGGAACTGAGTGAGCAATGGGAAGGGGGCGGAGCTGAGTGAGCGATGGGCAAGGGGGCGGGGCTCTTCCTGACCTGGTTGGTCCAGTCCTCAGCTATGTGCTAATGACAGCCCATCGGCAGTTACATCGTCCTCCAGAAACGCTCAGCATCCTGTGGCTTGCAACATTGTTCCGTTTCCTAATGCCGCAAAACTTTTGTATGTAGCATACACACATAGCTGTCATGCTTGCTAGTACATTCATGCCTGGAGTATGTCTGAAAGTTCACACTGTGGATCTGACTCACTTAAACACACACACACACACACACACACGGCTGTATTTTAAAATACTGGTTCGATTTGGCAACAATGCAATTACTCACATACAAGGTGTATACACACACACAACACACACACACACATCACATCCACACACATACCTTCTGTGATATTTTTGTAGGTAAACAACCAGTTAACCTCAAGATGACGGTTGGTGGTTCTGTGCTTTCAGTGAGGCTGACACCTTCTCCAAATATACCAGGTACTCAGCAGAGCCGGCCACACCCATCCTTTGAGTTCACACTGTACCGTACTGTATCAAAGAACCAGAGAGTGTGTGTATGTGTGTGTGCGCGTGTGCGCGTGTGTGTGTGTGTGTGTGTGTGTGTGTGTGTGTGTGTGTGTGTGTGTGTGTGCGTGCGTGTGTGTGTGTGTGCGCGAGCGTGTGTGAGTGTGGCCCCTGGGCCTCTGCACTGATGTGGAAAACTGAACTCGTCAGCCCTCCCTTGCCTAGGTTACAGGTTGATTGCCCAACACTACTCCCCAACATCGTTGGGTTCTAGAGACAGGGCACTGCTATTCAATCTGACGTGATTTGATGAACAGGTTTGAATTCTTGACACAAAAAGGTTTCTTGTTCTTCTGTGTGGTGCTTTTTTCTCTTGTCATGAATGAATTACACACTTTAGTTATGTTCAGAATGTCACAAATCACGCCGGTGTCAAACGGGAGGATTTGGGTAGCGGTTTGAATTTCATGGGTTCACCGGGACTTAGACTTCGCTCCTCACACACACACACTCTCACTCTCACACACACATACACGCACACACACACACACACACACACACACACACACTCACACACACTCTCACTCTCACACACACATACACGCACACACACACACACACACACACACACACACATACACACACACACTCACACACACACACACACTCTGGGCGAGGCTGTGAGCGTGGAAAGAGACGGGAACATTGACCAGTAAATCATCTGGAGTGGAAAGTGTGTGTGTGTGTGTTCAGTGTATATCTGCATCATCGTACACATGAGGGAGAGAATGAATTAGTGGTTTTAGAAAAGGGGGAGTGTAGGATAACACAAAGCAAACGGAACGAGGGGAGGAATGGGAGGGAGGAAGGGGGGATGAGACGGGAAAGATGAGAAAAGACAAACACACCAATTTGGACGTCTCTGGACATTTGATCCCACTTTCTCTCTCTCTCTCTCTGTCTCTCTCTGTCTCTCTCTCTCTCTCTCTCAATATGGACATGAATTTGTTCATGGATGGAGAGATTGAGGAGGGAGGGGGAGAGAGAGAGAGAGCGAGAGAGAGTGGGGTAGTATTCAACTCATACAGAGAAACAGGTGGAATTCCTCAGATGTCTCCAGGAGGAGAGACATGTGGAGACTGGTCTCTCCAGCTCTCTCCATGGGCAGATGAACTCAACATGTCAGGATCTATAACACTTGAACTCTGACATCCGTTAATGGATGCCAAGGCATAAAGGAGCAGCAGCAAAATGAAACGCTATACATTTTGAGTACTATTTCATCCAAAATATACCCATTGACCATCATACTCAGGATCTAAACTGACTAAATTCTGTAATGAAGAGCAATTGTCCGACTTCTTCTAACTGTTTTTAGGACATGGATAAAGTAATCAATTAACCTATGTGTGTGTGCTATGTATGGATCATTCTGACTGGCCAAAGTTTATGTACTAATGTTGAGGCTAATTCTGATGAAAACATGTCAGTGTGTACGAAATGAATGCTAGATTACTTTTATATATATTTTATTCATTTATATTTACCAAATCATGCTGCCTCTCACATGACAGCAGATCCACCCCCTCCTGACATAAACCTGCTCTCTTTTCTCTCCCCCTCCCCTTCTCGGTTTCCAGGACGACAACGAGATCCCGTCCAGTGTCTTCGTCAAGGACTCGGTCAAGACCCCCCAGCCCGCCGGCCAGCCGGACGACGAGGCCGCCTCCCACGCCGCCCCTTCCGTCACGGGCGCCGGCGACACCAGCCGCTCCCATGAGGAGGGGCTCCACACCATCAGCCTCACCTCCGACGAAGACGAGGACCCCGCGGTGCTCCGTGAGGACGACGAGCTCCTGGAAAGCGAGGCGGCGGCGGCGCTGGGCTTGGGCACCGCCCACCACCCCTCCTCCGAGCGCTCGCGGGCGGAGAAGCTGAAGCGCTCCAGCCTGAAGAAGGTGGACAGCCTGAAGAGGGCGTTCTCGCGCCAAAGCATCGAGAAGAAGATGAGCAAGATCGGCACCAAGATCGTGCCGCCCGAGCGCCGCGAGAAGATCAAGAAGAGCTTCACGCCCAACCACCCCAAGAGCCCCACCGACAAGAGCTCCTCCTTCAAGGTCTCCCCCATGACGTTTAACATCAAGAAGGTGCGAGACGGAGAGGCCCCGGCGCCGTCCGAGGGCTCGCCTGACCGTGTGGCCCACGTGGAGATCCCTCCCCTGGGCAGCCTGGACGGAGACGTCCCCTTGGCTGAGGTCTACTCCCAGGAAGGCCTGGAGGGCGTAGAGGGGGGCGTGGCGGAGGAAACGGCCAGCCCCTCGACCCCGGGGTGCGCCGAGATCGAGCTGACCGTCAACGGAGAGGCGGGGGGCCCCGACATCGACCCGGACGCCGACCGTCCGGCCAAGCTCGCCTTCCCGGAGCATGACGACGAGGAGGAGGAGGACGACGACGATGAAGAGCTAGAGCGGGAGAATCCGCCGGCGACCGCAGCCCCGTTACCTGCAGCGGCCATAACTGTTGAGCAAGCATCTTAATCCCACACTACCGAGCACATACCCTGAAAAGTCACCACTTTATCCCACTGCCAATACCAGTCACCCCCCCCCCCCCCCCCCCCCCCGCCCGTTTCCCCCTACTGTACATCACCTACTGTACGCTAAACTCCATGACTCACATCAGTACACAACACGGACGACTTCTTAAACCTAAGCCCGAACCATTTATCACTCCAGCACCATTCAACAATTGACTATAACCCTCCATAAGTATCCTATCCGCTGACATATCGCCATCCAGAGGACCAGCAATCTCTCGCCAAGTGCCCCTTCTTCAGCCGGCCCTCTCTGGGGGCTACCCCCGGAAAGGCTCCAGGAGCCCGGGCCCCATAATTCACCTCCCCAGCTGGTTCACGGCCCGTCTCTCCCAGAACAGCACATCTCCAGGACTCTGCGCCAGCTATCTCCGCTCTGCTTGTCTGTCTCTGGGACTCGCTCCGTCTGACGAATGGCTTCTTTGTTCTACTGCCTCTGTGAGGGATGGTGGAAGGGCTGGCAGAGGCGGCGAGGCCCCAGGGCTCGCCGGGGCCCCCCGCTGTTGCCAGGGCGTCGGTATGGGGTGGGTTTCTACCGCTGTGGGTCTCGGTGTTAAGCTGAAGGGTGGATGTTCGAAGCGTTTGAGTGTAGATTCTTTTACTTGTGTCTTTAACGTTTTTGTGATCGCTGGTCTCAGAGGACATGTTAAGGGTGCGTCTCAATAGGCATGTTAAGGGTACGTCTCAATAGGCATGAGTGGCTCCTGTTCCGTGTAGCTTCTTATTCATCTCCATTGACTTTGGAAGACAGAAAGGACAAACGCAATATGTTGGCATAATGTGAGCGTCCACATACAGAGGGCTAGGTGATGAAACAGGGAGAATAACGTTTGTATAAACTTAGAGGACACATGACCAACTTTATTGATACCTGTCTGAGTGTGTGAATACCCTATCAGTGTGACTGTTTTATAGCCTGCGTTTCATGATACAGATTTTTTTTTTTTATATCAGGCTTTTCCTGTTTCTTTAACCCGCGCACGTTTCTAGCAGTACCAACACACGTGCTCCTCCACGTGCAAACGCTGTAATTGCCCTCACACGCTGTAATTGCCGTCCTGGAGGGACAGATTTTTTTGTGCATGTTTTGGAGGTCAAGGTCAAGGTCAACTTTATTTATATAGCACATTTAAAATCAAACGAAGTTGCACCAAAGTGCTTTACAGTATATAAAAATAAAATAACAGACAATACGTACAAAGAATACTGAATATAAAACTGCACCGAGAATCAAGAGGAAGAGTAAAAAAAGTCCGTCCCTATCAGCTGTACTCCGCTCTTCCTCCCTCACTCTTATCACCATGGGGGGGCTGATCTCAACTATGCGGACACGTCGTTCTCAAGGCTATGACCTCTGGCTACTGTTTTATATGGTGTGACATCCGCAAGACAGCGCGCAGAGGCAATGGAGCAAGATATTAATCTGAGCTTAATGGTGAACGAACGCCCCCTCACCAGCCTCTCTGAGAGGTACCTTCCTAAAACAGGTACCTACCTGTTTTAGTGATTCTGAAACACACCACGAGCCACAGATATAGTTACTTATTTAAATGTGACGATTAACTAAATGAAAGCGTTTAGCAGTTTAGGCTAAGCATTCGGGTGCAGGTTAGAGGGAAGGAGAGAGAGGTGGGTGGAAGCGGTAGAGAGAGGGAGAGAGAGAGAGAGAGAGAGAGAGAGAGAGAGAGAGAGGCATTCCTGGGTTTTGACGGATGACTGCTGGGCTGCCCATTTTTCATGCTCTGGCCTTCTCTACTGAAGTGGGGGGAAGGGGGGGGGGGGGGGGGTACGGAGGAGGCCCTTGTGGGCCACAGGTGTTCCGCCAGCAGAGGGGCCCCTGGGCATATTAGGCTCACACAAGAGAGGGAGAGGTGGGAGGATTAAGAAGGATATTTGGGCAGGCGAGGTTTATCAAAGGAAAAGAGCAGGAGACCAATTCTATTAGTCAGATGAGGGCTGTGGAAATCTGCATTTATATTAAAACACAGTAAGAAGTGGTGAAGTAGGGGATATGAGAGTTCATACTTGAGGACAAAGAGAAGATGAGGAAACAGAAGTGTAAGTTGTAAAAAGACAGAGGTGGCGACAATCTAGGTTTAGGGTGAGAAGGGCGTCTGAGGAGCAGATTGAGGATGGAGGAGCAGAATGTGGTGGTATGGTTGCAGAAAGAGTATCTGTACATAAGATGTACCTGGTCTTCCCTTTAGACCACGTTTTATAGATATTCTGTCTCTCTAACACAAAAACACACCCACACTCCCGGTCTAACTAAACCCATTTTACAACCTATCTTCTTTTGGCAAAAATGGGTTCAAATCCCAGGTAAACTCACAAGCGTTCCATTCTTGATCCTGAAGTTGAACTCTCACTCTGAAGCCTAATATGATTTGTTGGCATGTAAAAACTATGCAAGGGAAATGTTTTAGGCTTGATTCATACGTAAGCTACGCTGACGCGGTTGTGAACACAGGCTCTATGCAAGTATTTTGGTTCACTCTGAGCGCGCAGGGGTCACTGCAGGGGTCACTGCCTTGCGTCCCTATCGGTTCACGTGAAATAGTACTTGCGCTCGCGTTAAGTTACAATTTTTAGGCATGACACGTTGCTACGCAAGGACGTGTCAACGTCACCTTGCGTAGCCTTGCGTAGCTCGTGCTAGCGTAGAGTATGAATGGGCCTTTAGTCATTATAGAGGTCTGTTAAACGAAAGAACTTGATGCCTGTGATAAATTTTATTTTTTAAATCTACTCTTAAGGAGCTGGGAAAGACGCTCGGTCTTTCTCTCTGTGGCACGTTTCATGTTTAGGTGAAAATGCCATTATGCGTTACTATGGAAACTATGGAGATATTAAGTGTTAGGTGTTGAAAAGCACAATTATAATTCGGGTTGCAAACTTCTGGGAATATTCGTAAGTTGGAAACTTTCCATGGGAATTTATGGAAATTAACAGGAATAAACTGGAAATTTGGGGGGTTATTTATATTTTAACTGTATGTACCTGTCATATACAATTTTTATATACATATACAAATTATTTGTATATACAATACATATATGTTTTTGTTGTTGCCATAAGCAGACATGCAGGCAAGTATTTCTAATACAACTTAAGAAATAAAAAAAAGGCTACTCTACAACCCTGCTGTGATGTGCAGGATCCTAGGAATGACTTCTGTGCATGTGATGGAGGAATGCACAGGGCAGCGTTGAAATTCAACAGAATTTTCATTCAATCTGATTATTTTAACCAAGATCATGCTGCGAAATCTAGAATCGCATTTTATGTTTTTTTTTCCAACTAGGCCTACTTCTAATGCATCGTGTTCAGGTGCAGCTGCCCACCAGGGACCGGCGGTCTCGCCAGATCCGAGTATGGCCGGATCCCAGAGGGAGGGGCATATTGGGCCGCCGCTCCCCGAGGGTGGTCAGTTTAATCTCGGCTCCAGGGTTCGTCGCACCACAGCGACCCAGTCTGGTGTGGGAGTTCTGGTTGCAAGCTGAGAGAGTCAAGCTGTCATCTCTCCCCTTTGCTTCGCTAACCAGCTGGGCTGCACAACGAATCCTCAACAGCTAGTAGGGAGTAATTGGACACTAGGTCAGGGTGAATTGGCTACTAAATTGGGTGAAAATGGGATAAAATCCTAAAATAATTATATATAAGTTCCCTGTTATAGGCTATTTTCCATCCCTTTGCAACCCTAGTTATAATGCATTCATATGTCTAGTGATATGCTCCCTATTGTTAATATATAATATGAATGTGCTTATATGAGGGGTTTCTTATCCTACTGTAGGCCCTAGATACTGTATCACAGTACTGAAAATGTGTCAAAAAATTAAATATCTATGTACATTATGTAGAGGTATTGAATTACATGTGGCTGGTCTTGAAGGGGTGTTCTTTAGTTTATTTTCTAAAAATGTTTTACTCCGGATAAAATCCTCTGCTTCTAATTGCATTTGCAAAGCATTCTTGACGTTGTTATAGTAGTTTACACGGCTTTGCATCAACTTTGGCCAAGAGTGCTACAGTATAGCCACACACTATAGATACGATGGGAAGGTGAGTTACAGAAGATTAGGTGATGTTATATAGAATACATATTTTGTTTTTACTAGTTCAAAGCTTATGTAGTCACATCATTTCTTCAGTTTTGTAATCACCCAAGCCAAATAAGCTGTTTCACCATGGCAGGACATTTTCCCCACCATTTACTGTAATCTAGGCCTACTCTTTCCCTCTAAAACATAGTGATGAATATGCTGGCTTAAGTGGCCATTTCTCTTAGCATTGTAATACATCAATAAAGACATTAATACGTGGCTGTCTGTTGCTTGTGTGTTTATTCATAAATTGTCACACCATCATTTATTTTCATGATGTCTGATACACATTGGCTGTGACAGATACGGTGTAGCCAAAATGTTTTGCTTTTATTTCTTCTTATAAACCATTATTCAAAACAATGAAACATGATTAATATAGCGTGAGATTTAGCTGTGGACACCATCATTACAGCTAGCCTATACGGCCGCCAGAGGGCGTTTTCCAAATGTTATTTTCTCTGTCAAGGCATCTGTCTCCCTCTACTGTTAATGTAGCAAGCTACAGTTTTTTGGTTACATTCTAGTGTTTCGTTGGCCAGACCCCTGCGTTAGGACACGCAGTGTTGCGCTGTATCCTAATCTGATATATATTTAGTCTCGATACGCTTCCTTGCACATATAAAATGTCACATCTCTACAATAACACTAGTGCAGTTTTGACATGTATTTACTTACATATATGTTCATTTCACCCTTTTCGCTATCGTGTCACGGTGGCCGAGAGGTTAAGGCGTTGGACTCGAAATCCAATGGGGTTTCCCCGCACAGGTTCGAATCCTGTTCGTGACGATGTTTTATTTTTCGTCGTAAGTATATGTACGACTGCACTTTTGTGCTAGGTCATAGTATTTTAGCTGACAAGTGGCATGGAACGCTGGCAATTATGCAGCAAATACATATAATAGTAGAATACGCTAGTTCACATTGGATACAGTCCATGGCCTATTCTTGTTTAAAGTAACATGATGCTCTATCTGATTTGTAACAATCCTGTTTGTGTGGATACAGAATTTAACTTTAATTTATTTTTTTCTAGAACATATAGACAAACCATTCGAATGTCGGAAACAACCCCCAACTGAAAAGCAACAAGAAATGGGATAGAATACAGCCTAGCCTCACAATGCTACCACTACAATCAACTGAACTAATGCATACCCTTAATGTGTGCTAAATTACACTGCCTGTGACTAAACAACGTTGCTTTTCCGCACGTGTCCTCGTCGTAGATGCATTTGGTCCTCAGTCAACTTATCTGTCCAATCGCGTTGGTTGTTCTTACCGTTTTCAACTATAATGTCCATTGTCCAATCAGATTATGTATATTACAAATGGCAATGTGGCATGTACCAAATCCCAGTTACCCCTGTCGCCATTAGTATGGGTTTGTAGCTAATTTGAATGCATTTGTAATACGATTGTGTATCTGAAGATTAAGCATAATGCTTTTATTGTACATATTACACTTGCAGTCACTAAGACGTTGCGGTTTTTACACCATGTAGTTTCTCGCGTATCCCTTTTTGGTGAAACAAAATGGAGTAGCCCAAATATATAAAAATGACCGGTGTTACACGTATATTCAGTTTGGGGCATTGTTTCAGCAACGGTTAGAGGAGTGAATCTTGTGTAGCTTTTGTTAATCTAGAAGAGCCGGGGCTTTAGCTAGCTACCTTAGGTTTGGTATAATAATCATTAGTGCTAGCTATTAGGATCACCTGTACTGTTTTTCAAACAACTTAAGCGGCCATGACTAGCAACAGAGACACATAACAACTTGTGAAAGCAGAAGTTGTCCAGCTATTAACGTCAGCTTGCTGCGAGATAGCCACTTGCGCCATCATCGCTCACAAAGAGGCACAACATAGGAACTAGCTAGCATAAGTCGCTGTTTGCCGACATTGACAATAATACGTCAATTCCTGTAAACCAGGATACCGTCAGCCAGATAGCTTTGAATCCGGCTCGCTAGCTCGCTCAATCAATGCCCACACGCAGTCAGAAGGGATCAGTCTTTGTGAAGCTCACCATTGTGAGAAAACACAGACAGCGGAGGGCATATCAAGACAGAATTTATTTACGAGTCACTTGTCGGGCAACGCCAAAAGAGATAGACTAGCTTGATAGATCTTGTCTTGCCCGTTTCCTTGATTTGGGACAATTTCATACAATTCTAGGCAGACTAAATGCCAACAAGCTAGCTGTTAGCACTAGCTAGTAAAGAAGAAAGATGTCCAGCCAGAGAAGCAACCAGAGGTGGACAGTCTTTCTATCTTTCTAGTCACTGAAAAGCGAAAGCGCTAGCTGTCTTTATTAGCATTAGCTTACTAGCTAGCCTATCCGTTTCCACTTTCCTTGGATGGCATATGAGTGCACGGAAACACATAACTTGGCTAGTTAACAAGAGGCTAAACAATATTGAGCTCAACCTACTTTTTAAATACTCAGGCTAGGTAACAAATTGGTGGACTGGCTAGATGAGTCAATAGTATTCTTGTAGCTAGTTAGCTGCTGGGCTAGCTAGCTATCAGTTTGCCTACAAGCTCCACACGAGCTACAGCTAGCTACAGTTGTCTCTCTGGCCAAGTATTTTCCCAGCTAACTAACCCAGTGCCAATTAGCCACATCTTAAAGATGTCGAATCCCACAACCGAGGCTCTGTTCTTGATAAAAGACGTGAAGCCTGGATCGAAAAATTTGAATATTGTATTCATTGTTTTGGAAATAGGTAAGTTACTGTACATGTCAATGTGTTCCTCATGCAAGTCGAACTGGTTTCTGTTTTCTTAAAGGCGCAGCAGTGCAGTTGTGTAGCTACTGGGTGCAATCTGAGTCAGCTTGTTTTTAACTTAGGAAGTTAGTAATGGGATATGGCTTTTAATATGCCCTTAGTGTATCATGATCAACCATGGGATATTGGATATGTTGTTGTGTTGCCTTAGCCTTAATAACATGATAGAACATATTAGACTGTGCTTGCTCAAAAGCAATTATAATCTTGAATTACATGTTCAAAACTCAAAAAATTTCTTGTATGTGTTATTACATTAGGGCGGGTGACCAAAACCAAGGATGGCCACGAAGTACGCTCTTGCAAGGTAGCGGACAAAAGCGGGAGCATCGCCATCTCTGTGTGGGACGAGCTGGGTAGTCTCATTCAGCCTGGGGACATCATCCGCTTGACCAGAGGGTATGGGAGCCTCTGTCATTTCCTCGCAATGAAATGTGTTATCAGGAAAGGGAGATACCATACAAATTAAGATTACATAGACTTGGATAAAAGGCCTTATAATTATGCTATAACCTAATCTCTACCATTAAACCATTATCATTTTATTTGATTAGTCAATATTAAAGTCGCACTGAAATGAAAAAAGCATTCTGTCCCATTTTGGTTCACATAATTGGTCATAGTGTTCACCTATTCAACGATGTATGCCCAAAAAAAAAAAAATCTACTTTTGTTGTAATCTTATATCAAAGTATATAATTTCTTACTTCCTGGAAAACGGTAGGTCACGTGCAATGACGACAACAGGTACCTTAGATTTTAGGCCAATAATCTCACGACATCCACCCGTCAATCAACGCTATCCTTCTATCGAATCTGTATAAAGTTCTTAAAACCCGTCCACTTGTCAATGTTCCAATCAAATTCCTCTAAACATATGTCCCACCCTCATATACGTCAAACTACGGAAATACGTCAAACTACGGAAGTTAGATGATCTCAAACGTCCGTTTCAGTGCGACTTTAAGTGTAGGTCTATTGTCTTTAGATCCTAAGTCAGACCATGTTTTAGTAAGTACGTCAGAAGGTGGAATGCAAGGCACCTCCTATTATTAAAACAAAACCAGCTTGTACTTGAATAGAATTCCAGTTCATTTCCTAATGGGATCCACCTGTGCAGTCCTGAACCTCCACCCCTCTCTCCTCCACCCTTTCCCTGTCCAGCTATGCCTCCATGTGGAAGGGCTGCCTGACCTTGTACACCGGGAGAGTAGGAGACCTGCAGAAGATTGGGGAGTGAGTAGAGCTGATCCCAATCAGTCGACTATTTGGTCACTTTGCATTGAGTCGACTTAATTAGTTTGCACACAAATTAAGTCCTTATGAGCAGACCTGTCCATTCCGGAGTCCAGGGATGGCACAGCCTATGGCGTTCTGGTACTGAAATTATGTTTATATTATGCTAATATTATTTCAATTATTCAGCAATGAGCAAAAGAGAGCAGTTATAGTATGAGTATTACTGAGCACTGAGAAAGAACAGTTATAGTGTAGTTATGACTGGACACTGATTTGGAGAAATCTGTTTAGACATTTGAGGTAACCAAATGTGTTCCACTTGCCGGAACCGCAACCACTGGTGTAAATTGTGGCTCAAATGAAAACGCCAGTAGCCGATTTGTCTGACAATTCGCAAGTCACAGCCATGTCCAACTAGCTGGCTGTGTTTACATTTCAGCTAATGAGTGTTTGCCTGTTTTTTAGCTAAACTGAGAGCCAGTTAGCTCGCCGGGGAATTTACAGTAAGTGCAGTTCCCTGTAAACAGTCGAACATGCAAACGACTGTCAACCAAGATTTAGTTAACTTAGGGACAGCCCTTGGAGTGAGTGTCCATCCTGCCGTCTATTAATACCACCAGGAAGTTCTCGCCATTGGACTTCTGCCTACCACATGTCTCCTTCATGCGCTGCACTTCTGTTGTGCCCTTCTCTGTTGAAGGACTGTGTGCAGTCCTTCCATATGCTCTTTGCGTCGACGCTGTGCTCCATGTATTCCACGCATGTGGGTAGTATTAGCATGGGCTAAAATGAGCTTTATCTAGATTTCTTACACCTTGTCCTGGACCCTCTAAATCCCTAAAGGCCACGCGTAGTGGCCGCAGTTGTGTTTTACATCACAAAATGGACAGGCCCACTCTGTGTGGAGCTATAGTAAAATGGACAGGCCCACTGTGTGGAGCTATAGTACAGTGCAAAACATCTCAATTTAAACCAAGGAATGCAGCAATACCATGCACACTAGAATGTATGTGTCGTTATGTCTGTTTTGTCTTTTTTTTTTTTTTATGGACCTGAGCTGTCTTTAATAAAGTTTCTACTACAACTACTATAGTCATTTGTAGGGGAAGCCTTGCCCTCACTTTGATGTTCGTCTTTAACAAAGTAATGTAAACAAGGGAGTGATGTACAGAGTGGCGTTGATGCTCTTATGTGTATACGTTTATCAGAAATGTGTTGCCAATGTAGTTTCCTGCAGATGGACCTAACTGCACTCATGCAAATGGGAAATGAATACCTCCATGAGGTCATCTGTTTTAACTGGCAATCTCCATCTGAAGTCGTAGGATCTCCCCCTTGTACTGATATGGAATGCTAACTGTCGCTGCACAGCTCCCCCCACTGTCTAGCCAACTTGAAATGTTGTGACCATAAGAAAGAAGTGAACAAGCGTACATCCTTTGAGAGATGTCTGTGTGTGTATATATATTATTTCCACTAGATGTATTTATTACACCACTTCTTGCATTTTAAATCCTTAAGTGCACACTTGAGATGAGAGAGTACATAATCAGGATACTGGCCTTGTTTTTTGGCCTACAGTATATCTGCTAACGGAAATGATGGCCTATTATTCAGAATTTCCCCAGCAATGCCTGAGAGATGACACGCTGACTCATAATGTGGTGTAAGTGGCAGTATGCCAGCCCCGGTACACACTCAGATTGCACATGCCAAGAATAGCAAGGAAAATACCTACAATGATGTGCCTTCTTTTCATTTAAAAAGTCCTGTTTTAAATAAGCTTTATTTGTAGTATTGAATAGAATACACTTGAAATTGTTGAAGGATCATCAATATGTTTCCCCTATATGACATCACTTGATGGCAGGGAATGAAAATGCCCAGTTAGGTTATTGTGTGCTGTGACTGTCGACTGACTATCGAGTGTCATCCAAAAACTCTGCTCTCTCTCCCAGGTTCTGCATGGTCTATTCTGAAGTGCCCAACTTCAGTGAACCCAACCCAGATGCTCTACCCCAGACCAACCAGCAAAACAAGATTGTGAGTTCCACCAACCCCCCAGCCATCTCCCCAAACTGCTCACATCTTGCGAGATCAAATTGATGCCAAAGTATTGTGCGCATGGGAAAATTGTACGCGTAAAAAAAACGCTTGGGTGTGGAAAGGTTTCTCATTACAATCACGTCATGATTTAATTAACATTAGTTGTACAACTTCATTGCTTACGATTACAAGTTTTTCTTGTGCTTAGTCGTAATTGTCCTTTGCAGGTTGAGCCTTGAAGCTGCAGACAATCAAATAAATAACAAATATAAAATATATATAAACTATTTTAAAAGTGTTGTTGATGACGAATGGCTCCTATGAACTTAACTCTATAAATGGCCTAGTGTTGCTAGAGAACACGGGTCTAGTGCTTCCCCAATGGAATAAAGTGTTATCTTCAGTAATGTTAGTGAGGTATGATGATAATGTTGTTTTACCATGTCTCTTTTAATTTCTGTCGCAGGGTAAAAGTGATCAGAATCAGAGAGGGAACTCTCCACCCAATCAGAATTCAGGTACACCTACCCAGCCAGGTAAGTCAGGTGCAGTTTTTTGCTGACATAGTTGCTGTTGGAAGCCTTTATATGGTTATTCAAACATGCTGGGGTCAAGGAAAGTTAAATTTTTAAATCGTCAGTCAGTACTGAAGTTCATCCGATAAACGTATGAACTGAAGTGAAAATGACCTCAACCTTGTCAACGAATCAAAATGCTCTCCTGGTGTGATTTTGTAATGTGATGCAGACCCTGTTATGACTGCTCTTCCTCCTCTTCCTACAGGTAACGGTGCCATGCAACCTTTTGCCAATAATAATTCTCCTGCCAACAACCCCCGTGACCCTGCCTTTGGGGGCGTGGGGCGACCCAACGGCCGTTCCCCCGGCAACGGAGCCCCTCCAGTGACTGTCGGGGGACCCCTTAATGCCTCCAAGCCCTCGGTCACCATTAGCAACGGCAGGGACCCCCGGCGTGCCAAAAGATGAAATCGGGGACGCCATAAACGACTCCCCCTTTCCTCCATTTTAACCCCTCCCCTCTTCCCATTGACCTATCAGAAACACTGTCACTGAAAATACTAGTATCTGATCTATCAGTAGGGTATACAGGTTAACATTATTTGTTTATTTACTTGAGCTAATGTGCCAGTCAAGCCATCAGTTTGCAAATTCTCTTGACGTAGACGCAACACTCCAGTAGGACTTGTAAAGTGCAAAATGGTGCACAAAAAGTGACCCCCTCCACTGACACCGCCACCATCAGGGCCATTTCCTGTTCTGTGCCAGTTTTATTGAACACCCCCTCATGCGCTCACACACCTGCTCCTCCTCCCCGCCCATTGTGTTGGCTGCGACTGTACACCTACTTGAACACTTGATGCACTTTCTTCTCTTAATTTATAGCGGACATGTTGCTGTCATTTGATTCAGGATTCGTTCACTGCTGTTTTGAGGACAGGAAAGCCTCAAGGAGGCAAAAGGTGTCCTCGGACCGAATGGACTAGCAAGGCGTACTTGGAAGGGTCTCGCCCTTCTCAACCAAAAACCTATCAAAAGTGACCATGTGAAAGGAAAGGTGATAGTTAGATTTTTAACTGTAGGTTGATTTAGATAAGTAAAGCTATGGTTGTCATGAGATCAGAATTTGTTTTGTCATCAGTTGTGAATGATAACTTCATTAGCTGGGACCACGTAAGAACTAGCAAAAGGGTTCACCAAATAAATCTTAAAATAATTTTGGTTTTTCTGTAGTTTTTGATTTTTAGGAGTAAAGATAAGTGTGACGCCTTTTTTTTTTGTCTCAAAACAAGCCAGTATGTTGGAAATTATTTACACTTGCACACTATCCAAAAAGTGGAGCTCTTTGGTTTATGAGTCAAATTCCCAGAATGTGTAGGCCTTATCACGGCAAGAATATTAAACACAAGCCATAATGTTCAACGCCATAACCTTTATAATGCATTTGAACTTGCATATTAACTTGGACTGGCTTTTAAGTAGAAATACCTACAGTAGTCATTTCTAAGATGTGATGTTAATTTTTAATCAAGGGTGCCCTCTAGTGTTCACTTCATCCAAAAATTTAACTTTCATTTAGGGAAAGAAGCTATTGAGGAGTGACGTGTTACATTCCATAAAGTTGTCCTTCCTGGGTACCCTTCCATCCAAAGTTCACCTGCATTCATGGATTTGATAGACTTTAGGAGGTGGAAGTAGGAACAACTTTCAAAACTGACTGGGAGTGACTGTTTTCCATATGCTATTATAACATATCTATCACTCATTTAGAGAACTTTTGAGAATTGTATACATTAACACACCACCAAAAAAGTGCACCTGATCCAACAAGCCCTATAATGCACAATGTCAATATGCTCCAGAAATAAATCGCCATAATGTCCTTCTCATTAGGAGAATGCACAGGCCCTATCAATTCAGTCCATGAGAGCCAGTGAGCATCTGCTTCCTGCCATGTTTTCAAATATATTTGTATAGCTCATTTCATACACAGAGAGGCAGCACAATGTGCTTTACAGAGAGCAATGGGGGGCAAGTCCCTATTCCAGAGGGAAGCAAAAAAAAAAGAGTTTCATCCTGGGGCCAGAAAAGTGAGCTGTAAAAATTATTCCCTGACATCTCAACGAGAAAATCTAGCAAGCTCCTGGAAAATGTCTATTGGCTAAGAACATTTACAGAGCAGTAAACATGGGCTTAATAGCTACATCATAAGAGAGACATGACTAACAGTAGAGTGCACAAATAGTTACAGAGAAGTTGCCTACATGGTCAGCCATTATGTGTTAGCTATCCCTGTAGTCTCTAATATGATATTTGAGTGAATCATAACAAAGCACAGTGAGCACTTAGCAGAACAGGCTCATAGAGAATGCAGCAAAGCAGAGGTGGGGAAACAGAAAGCAGAGAGACAAGGGGTGGGGTTGGCTGGATAGGGACAGCTGACGACAGAGTGGGAAGGAGATGGACACGAGGAGGCACAGCAGGGGGCCTTCCAGGAGCCATTTGGCATGTTTTGGCCTTTGAGACGGTAAAGTGCACTAGGCTACTATTTCCCTCATCTCTAATCTTCTCTAGCTTGGTAAAGCTCTTCTGTTATTTTCTGTTTTACCTCACAGACCAAGTGAAAGGAAAAGCGAACGCAGTGGTCTGTCCAGTTTCACAGGCTAAACTTTTACACTACATCATTGTCTTTTTGTACTTTTTATTTATTTTTTATTTTATTTATTTTATTTAACCTTTATTTATACAGGTAAAAAACACATTGAGTTCAGAAGACTCATTTACAAGTGTGACCTGTTCACAATCATTCAACACTCGTTACACTAAGTTACAAACAACAGGACAGAATTACAAATAAAACATACAGGACTATGTGTAACAATAACAACAATAAAAGTCGGAAGTCTAAAAGTGCAAAGTGCATGGGGGATGAGAACAGGGGAGAGTTATCTTAGAGTGCAAGAACATGACATTGGCACACTCACTAAATCAGGCAAGTAGTCGCTTAAACCTTTTGAGAGAGATCAAATTGGACAACTTAAGACTCAGCTGTAAGGAGTTCCAAGAGGAAGGGGCTGCATATGAAAATGCTCTTTTGCCTCTCTCAGTACGGACCAGGGGGATGGAGTACGTTATGATGTCCTGAGAACGAAGGCCGTAGGTGGAGTGTTTGCGCGAAAGGAGAGTAGATAAGTAGGTGGGAAGCAGACAGCTTATACAGCTGTAGCCTACTGGCAGGTTGTGTTTCATAAAGCACTAACTATCCTGCATATCATGATTCATAGCCTACATCCACTTTTCCCATAAGTGCTAGTTTGTTACTTTCCGTTATTTCTTGATTACATTACATTTGTCATTTAGCTGCTGCTTTTATCCAAAGCGACTTAAAATAATTGCATTTAATGTAGGAAAAGCCAATGTAGGCTACTACAACTTGCCAGAACTCACAAGTGCATCTTCTTTCTAAAACAAGTGACTAAGAGCATAATCTAGCGCTGAATGCAAAGTGCAAGAATAGCAATCTAAAATACAAAAGGTGCTTAAGAAGCAGGATCGTGCTAGTACTTCTTGAAGAGATGAGTTTTGAGCCTGCGGCGAAAGATGAGGACAGAGAAGAGCTGTGACCGTGTGGATCGACCGCAGGGAGAGATGGGGCAACCAGTCGCCCTGAGGTAGCAGAGCGTAGCGGTCGGGAGGGGGTGTAGGATTTGACCATGGCCTGGAGGTATGAGGGATCTTCTCCTTTCATTCCTCTAGCCCAGGCATTCCCAAACTGTGAGGCGGGCCTCCCCTGGGGGACCCCAAAGAAATTCAGGGGAGCTGGAGGGATGGTTCGGAAAAAAAAAAGAAGGAAAAATATGTTTTTTTATTTTTTAAATGTCTGGTTTTTATGAATAAAATGTGATTTTAAAGGTCAGAAGATCAAAATAAATAATGGGAGAGATACATTTGTGGATAGTGCAGAGAGAGCCTCCCCCCGCAGGCATGAATTTATTGTGCGAAAACGTCATAACGTTAACTAGCAACAGGTGCCACCGAGCTAACTTAGCTGTGTAACGTTATGGGCTAGATAACGCTGCCTTGCATAATGGACAAATTTGGGGGGTTGGGGGCCGCGGTGTGTCACTGTTTTCAGAGGGGAGGCCCACATTGATGGAGTTTGGGAACCCATGCTCTAGCCTATAGACTAGGCCTACCAGACCCTTAAACCGGATGCGAGCTGGCCTTTAGGCAGTGTAGAGAACAGAGAAGGGATGATGTTGTTATCTGTACTTTCTGTGTGAGAAACACATTTGGCAACCTTGGTTAGGTACTGAAGACACATTACCCCACATCCTTTGTTACACAAAGCATCCCACTATAGACTGAAACTGATTTGGTCTGGGAAATTACAGTCCTGTTGCCCAAGTTCATACCAAACCTGTTGCATCCTGCCCTTGGTATGTATTCAACTAGGTAAAACCCACATTATCGCATGTAACAGTTGACGTACTACATGTGTGTGGTAGCCTAATATAGGCCTATATTTTTAAGGCAGCTTTATCTACCAAGGACCCTCCCCTTCGGGCTTCAAATCAAACTATCTATATACTGTAGCTCTTTTCATACACAGAGGCAACAATGCGCTTCACAGAAAGAAGGGGAGGGGAAACATATTCTGACCCTGCCACTCATTTTACAGAGGGAAGCATAAAAAACAGTTCACCTTTTTGAGTCAATATAGGAAAACTAACGATAATTCTTCCTTGACTTCACTCAACGAGAGGATTGAGCTCCTGGAAATGTTTGACTAAAGTATATTACCTATATAATAGAAACATACAGTCGAGGGTTGTGGTATATGGCCAATATACCACGGGTTGTGCTGGTCGACGGCACTCGGCTGTGCCTCATGCCTACAGTATGACCGCAGCACAACCCGTATAACACACCCTCTCATGAGTTATTGCCTCAATGACAAAGTAAAAAAAAATATATATACATATATATATATATTTGCAAATGTGTTTCTACTGATCATTCTTGAGATGTTTCTACAACTTGATTGGAGAACACCTGTGGTAAATACAATTGATTGGACATGATTTGGAATAGCACACACCTGTATATATGAGGTCCCACAGTTGACAGTGCATGTCAGAGCACAAACCAAGCCATGAAGTCAAAGGAACTGACTGTACACCTCCGAGACCGGATTGTATTGAGGCACAGATCTGGGGATGAATACAAAAAATGTATGCAGCATTGGCGGCCCCAGCGAGCACTGTGGTCTCCATCATTCATAAATGGAAGAAATTTGGACGCCCGGCCAAACAGTAATCGGGGGAGAAGGGCCTTGGTGAGGGAGGTGACCAAGAACCCAATGGTCCCTCTGACAGAGCTCCATAGTTCCTCTGTGGAGATGGGAGAACCTTTCAGAAGAACAACCATCTCTGCAGCACTCCGCCAATCAGGCCTATATGGTAGAGTGCCAGATGGAAGCCACTCCTCAGTAAAGACTTGAACCCAATTGAACATTTCTGGAGAAATCTGAAAATGGCTGTGCACTAACGCTCCCCATCCAACCTGATGCTTGAGAGGATCTGCAAAGAAGAATGGGAGAAAATGCCCCAAAATAGGTGTGCCAAGCTTATAGTGTCATACTCAAGAAGATTTCAGGCTGAAATTGCTGCCAAATGTGCCTCAACAAAGTATTGAGTAAAGGGTGAATACATAGGCTACTGTATGCACATGTGATATTTGAGTTTTATTTTTAATAAATTAGCAAAAATGTCAATGACAAAACCTTTTTCACTTTGTCATTATGGGATATTGTGTGTAGAATTTCGAGGAAAAAAATTAATTTAGTCAATTTTGGAATACGGCTGTAACAACATAATGTGGAAAAAGTGAAGGGATAAGAATTATTTCCGGATGCACAGTATTATACACACATATGATATGCATAGCATATATACTACATTATAACTTTAGGTAGTGTGCTATTTTGGACATTTAGCCCAATTTGTGGTCTGTCTACCATGAACCTGAAACATAGAGACCGACCATAATTTCACTGACTGTTCCAGTATTGAACTAGTTGCAGTTTGCAGTCAATGGAGAAAAGGCTCTCATCTTACAAAAAATGTCTTCACTCTGGTAACAAAATAATATTGTGCAGTATAGATGTGGTAATGTAGACCAAGTGACAACATGTGACAGGAGGGTTTAGCAGATGAGAAGTAGAGCAGGAAACGTACAGAGACCCACATGTCAACATGCCCCAGTCATGAGCTGGGAAGTTCCTTAAAAGATCAGGAGTTAAAACCACCCCGGAATATTTTTGTGTCGGTGATTTAATCATTGTAACCATATCAACTGATAACATTAGATTTTTAGTCATGATAATTATGAAGAATAAGATCCAGAAAATATTAAGACAATTGTTGCAAACATCGCATGTCCTATGTAAGACTGTACCACTACAAATAGACTGCGTCATACATTATAGGCAAGGTTAAGTGAGTCTATAGCCTATTTATCAAAGCTTCAACTGTATCTCTCTGTGTGTGCGTGTGTGTGTGTGTGTGTGTGTGTGTGTGTGTGTGTGTGTGTGTGTGTGTGTGCGTGTGTGTGTGTATGTATACGAGCATGTGTTATGTATTGTTTTTGAATAAAAAACGTGCTGTGATGGAGCATTGCTTAACTCAAGGTCAGTCCTTGGCTGATTTGCGTTGCACCTTCCTATTGGTCAGTTTCAGTTTCATTGTTATTCTTCTGCCAAGCAGCATTATGTTCTTTTGTCAATTGCCACATGGTGTCATCTGGTCATACTCTTTTAGTAAAGTCATGGGTTGTGTTCCTGTATACTGAAGTGCCACTGTGAAGAATTTGAACCCAACACTTAATGACCACCCGTTTTCAGGAATGTGGATGACACTTTTTTCAAAATAGAGAAAAAGGCATTAATTATATTTTGGCCACAGTATAATCATCCCAGGATTGCTTTCTACTGTATGTCACTGTGGCCATTTGACATTAGAAGTAGTTAATTATTTAGAGAAAACATCCACTGAAGACAAAATCTCTCTTGAGGGCAAATACAGGCTGATTTCATTCTGTGCTACCAAATGAAAAGAGGTGCTTGATTACTGTGCAGAAATATCAGGGGAAATATAGAACAATGACATTACATGAGAGATTACTAGAGGAAACTATCTATAAACAGATCTTACAAAAAAGATGTATATCATCTGAAGCCTATAGTTCTTAGCACACAAGAGGTTAGCACACTACTTTCTTTTTTACACACCAGAAAATATGGAACATCAACATGATATACAGTTGTCAGGAGTGAAAAAATCCAGGTCCTTCCAATATTGGGACCAATTCATAAAAGCAGACATCATTTCAGACTGGTAAAGAGGAACCTGTGGGCTGGAGGTGGTGGGGGGGGGGGGGTTGATGACGGAAGATGAGACTTATGATGTTCCCCTGACTGCTTGTCAAGTTTTGGCAGACACAATCGTTTCAAGATCAAGGCAAGATACCAACATGACAGGTGAGCATTTTTATGTGTTCATTTTCTGATATTGTGTAATTACATAGAACACATACTGTACCAGACTGGCGTACTTTCTCTCTCACTCCCTTCTTACATATATAAAAATATATTATTTAAAAATGTGTTATTTACTTTGGTGTTTACTTTTCATATGATAACCCAAAGAAGTCAGTATCTAATTGAAGTACAATTTGTTAGACAAGTAACAGTGTGATGGAAAGTAAATCTTAAGCCTTCCATGTGTTGATGAAACCTGACTTGTGAGACGTCAGATTCTGTAGGCTAATATTGTTTTTACAACTGCTCACACTTCCTTTGAACATGGAAGTGTATGTACAGTATACATCTGAGAAGAATGAACCCCCCCCCCCCTCCCCCACGTCCCATACTGTCCCACCCTCCTTTAAAATGTGCCACCAGTCATCACTGGTACAGTATACACCCACTTTACTCTATTGTAAAATAACTAACTGTTTCTGCACACAGACCACTGCTTTTTGTCTATGTTATGTTTCAGTTGAAACTGAGGATTTATAATTTCAATTACAATTTTCTCTTCAGACCCAAACACCTCCTTCTTGGTTTTCGACGACTTTGGCGAGTTCTACGACCAATTCAACTACACTGACTATTTCAATGGCTCCGAGTTCGTGGTGGACGTCAAAACCCTAACCTGTGAACCCTCCTCCATCTCCTTCATCGTCTATGTGGTCGTATGCATCTTCTACATCCTCATCTTCTTATCGGCTATTCCCGGGAACCTGCTGGTGTGCCTGGTGATTTGCTCTAGCAAGCAGGCCCTGACCCCCTCCGACCTCTACCTATTCCACCTAGCGGTGGCCGACATCTTGCTGGCTCTTACCCTCCCCTTCTGGGCTACCTCCATCACACAGGGCTGGGTGTTTGGTGACGTAATGTGCAAAATCGTAAGCCTCCTCCAGGAAGTTAGCTTCTATGCTAGCATCCTTTTCCTGGCCTGTATCAGCGTGGACCGCTACCTGGTGATCGTACGAGCCATGGAGACGCGGAAGGCCAATCGGCGCCAGGTCAGCTGGGGTGCTTGTGGCGCCATCTGGCTCATCGGGGGCATACTTTCACTTCCTGGGCTGTACAACGACACCTTCGTCCCCCACGGCCGCAAACAGATGGTGTGCGCGGAGTACTACGACCCGAGCACGGCGGAGGATTGGCGCCTGGCCACCAGGGGGCTCCGCCACACCTTGGGCTTCCTCCTCCCGCTGGGGGTCATGCTGGCGTGCTACGGCGTCACCATCGCACGTCTCCTACGAACCCGCGGAGGGTTCCAGAGGCAGCGCGCCATGAGGGTCATCGTGGCCGTGGTGGTGGCGTTCCTGATATGCTGGACGCCTTACCACCTGGCGGTCATCGTGGACACCCTGCTCCGGGCCAAGGTGGTGGCAGACAGCTGCCAAGCGAGGAACGTGGTGGACAAAGCGATGTTCGCCTCCCAGAGCCTGGGGCTGTTACACAGCTGCGTTAACCCCGTGTTGTACGCCTTCGTGGGGCAGAAGTTCCACAAGAGGCTGCTGCAGGTGCTGAGGAGGTCGGGCGTGCTGGAGAGAGTCTCGGCGTCCAGGGCGAGCAGGATCTCGCAGTCCTCCGAGGCCACCTCCACGGTCATGTGATCGAACAGGACTGATGGGGTCTGAGAGAACAGGGGTGGGAGAGGGTGTGTGTGTCTGTGACTGATAGGGTCTGAGGGCACAGGGGTGGGAGAGGGTGTGTGCATGGGCGATTTTATAGGGGGGGCAGGGGGGGCAAGTGCCCCCCCTGATTGGCCAGCCCAACTCTGCTCAAATTCAAAAAAAATAAAAAATATATATATTATTTTTTTTAACTAATTAACACAATTATTAAATACATAATTGTGGTTTGTACCAGTTTGTGTTAGGTCATCATTCATTTTAAAAGTGTATTTATTACTTAAACTAGGCTACCTTAATAAAAAAAAAAATCATAATCCACCAATGGCACAACTCGTCCGTCGACCTCACCTATTTCCGGTTTGATCTGTTACCGCAAAAAAATGAGATCTGACTGTACTGCTCAGTGCTCAACAAGCTACAACTAGACAACCTGCTCACAATGGCGAAAAGAGCTATAAAAACAATTGACCACTTCTTCATAAAAAAAGAAAATAAAACTGGCAATGCTAATGAAGAGGCTACCACTCAAAATGACCCCGCAGCAGGTGCAATCGAATGCAGAAGTGCTCCAGAGGCTATCGAAGCTAGCACTAGCAACTTCACCACATGGATGTATTAATAGAACGGCGAGGAAGCTAGGACCAGCAGGCAGTTGCAGTTTGATGTTGTGATGTTGGGTATGGCCTAGTGCTCGGTCATAAAGTCATTTTGACATGCTTGTGGTGTCTAGATGAAGTTTGAAACTTTGTGCATATTGAATTGTCATACGGATTTCTTATTAGCATACTGTTCCCAACTGGCATTCTTTGTAAATAGATGGGATGGGATGGCAGAACAGTTTTTTTTTTCTCACGTCAAAATGTTGCCCCCCCTACTCTCAGAGGGTAAGATCGCCTATGGGTGAGTGTGTGTGTGTGTGTGTGTGTGTGTGTGTGTGTGTGTGTGTGTGTGTGTGTGTGTGTGTGTGTGTGACTGATAGTGTCTGAGAGTGTAGGGGTGGGAGAGGGTGTGTGTGTGTGACTGATAGGGTCTGAGTGTAGGGGTGGGAGAGGGTGTGTGTGTGTGTGACAGAGGGTGTGAGAGTGTAGGGGTGGGAGATGGTGTGTCTGTGGGCTGGGGGTCTTTTTGTAGAAAAGAATGTAGTGTATTGAAGTGTCATATTGAAGTGTGTCTAATATAACTTGAGTGCCACCCTGTGGTTAAAAACTTTAGTCAGCCATTCAACATTCAGTGTCTGGATATTTTGAGGAAAATATATAATTTTAGAGAAATGTACTCATAAATTGACAACTGAAAGTGTGTGATGTGACTTTAACACTGATTCGTAAAAACATCATTAAACAAAAAAAAATCATTAAACATGTAAATATTGCTATATTTCTATGATAAATTGTGAGGGATTCTCGATTAATCAGGGCTCCTCTGTGAAAACTGAGTCTTTGTAGTCTGTGACTGCTGTTTGGCTCAGCAGTTATGATAATTATTTTGTATAATTGTACATATACTGTAAGTTCTTTACTAATGTATGTATATTTTTTGCTTTTCATCTTTTCTGTACCATCTCTGTTCTTCTTGTCTTCTTGTTGTTGTAATGCCACATAAAGATCATATAAAACGAAAAGCCAAAAAATGCAGGAAAAATAAAATACAGGAATAAAAGTTATAGTGCAGTGTATGAATGAATACTTTTTTGATTTAATAAAAAGCAGCAGCAAAAAGAAAAGTCTTCAGTCTTGATTTAAAAGAACTAACAGTTGCAGCAGACCTCGACCCCCAGACCAGTTTTCTTGAAGTTTGTTCCAGATATGTGGAGCATAAAAACTGAACGCTGCTTCTCCATGTTTTGTTTTAACTCTGGGGACAGAAAGAAGGCCTGTGCCAGACGACCTGAGAGGTCTGGGTGGTTCATAACGTAGCAGCAGATCAGAAATATATTTTGGCCCTAGACCATTCAGTGCTTTTAGAAATACAGCTGATACAGTAGCCTATATCTGTGCTGCATAGCACATATCACCATGGCCAGTTACCATTGTCATAATCTCATCTTTTTTCTGTTTGTTGGTGAAGTGACTGCATCCCTCTCTAGCTCCACCATAATACCCTCACGATTAAGGCTATATATCTTATAAAAGCTATTTCTCCAAAAAGTTGACGCGATTATGAATCGGATTGCCGGGAGGAGGCATGTTCGGATCACTTGTGAGTAGGTCTTAGCGAATTAGAAGTCCTCTTGACTTTGAATGAATGTTAGCAAGACAAAGATGGTAGTGGACTTTGGGAGAAAGCAGGAAAGGAACTACTCCCCCTTAATCATCAACAGGACCCCTGTAGAGAGAGTGGACAGTTTCAAGTACATTGGCGTCCAGATCACCAAGGACCTGACATGGTCAACACACATAGACACTGTGGTGAGGAAAGCACGTCAGACTGAACCACCTCAGACAACTGAGGAAATTCAGAGCGTCCCACCAGATTTGACGGAGCTTCTACTCATGCATGATCGAGAGCATCCTGACTGGGAGTTTCACCACCTGGTCTGGGAATAGCAACACACAGGAGCACAAGACCCTACAGAGAATGGTACGGTCAGCTGAACGAACCTTAGGAAAGCCACTCCCTCACCTCGAGGACATCTACACCAGAAAATGCAAGACCAAGGCCAAAGATCCTGAAGGCTTCGGCCACCCAGGAAACAGACTGTTCTCTCTGCTTCGGTCAGGGAAAAGACATGACTCTAACTAATGTACTATATACAGCACCACTATATCTAGTGGGTCAGAATAGCTTTTGTATAACATAACCATACAGGTACATGTACATGCAAACAAAAGTATCTCCTTTCAAAACCTTTGTTTATACTCGTAAAGCACTGAGGTTTCCCTCATTTACAGTGTTGATGATAATAATAATAATAATAATAATAATAATAATAATAATAATAGCATAAACGTAATCCATCCATACCGGTATCTTATCTTTATACTGTATAGATTGGTACTTATATAATTGGTCAATTGTGTATTTAGTTATCCCTCCTCTCTCCTCCTTCCCCTCTTCTCCCTCCTCCCTCCCCTCCTTCCCCTCTCCTCCCTCCTCCTTCCCCTCTCCTCCCTCCCCTCTCCTCCTTCCCCTTTCCCCTCTCCTCCTTCCTCCCTCCCCTCTCCTCCCTCCCCTTTCCCTCTCCTCCTTCCCCTCTCCTCCTTCCCCTCTCCTCCCTCCTCCTTCCCCTCTCCTCCCTCCCCTCTCCTCCTTCCCCTCTCCTCCCTTCCTCCCCTCTCCTCCCTACCCTCTCCTCCTTCCCCTCTCCTCTCCTCCCTCCTCCTTCCCCTCTCCTCCCTCCCCTCTCCTCCCCGCCACTGTGGCCCCTGTCCCACATGGTCCCAGGACCACAGGGTTGGCTAAAAATGACAAGGGGGGGGTCGGAGCCATTGGGGTGGGGGGACTGGGAAGCAGCAAGCAGCTGTCATTCTAATGCGTGCCGGGGCCGAGGCTGTCATTTCCCTGGAGGACCTGGACTGGCAGTGGTGTGTGGGGGGCGGTAGTCATGAGTGAAACGGCTTAGCTTAGCTCGTGGGACACAGGGGGCAACGTGAATACATTTTGGTTTCGGGACCTGATGCGCAGTGAATCAGAAACGGGGCGGAAGTTCAACAGGACTTCAGGGACTCTCGGAGTAAGAGAAGAGACGCTTCAACGATCCAGTACGAGAGTTTTTGCGTCTCTAGTCGTGGAAGACTGTCACCCGAGGGTGGAAAGGGACCTGAAGAGGTAGGGGGTGAGAAGCAGAGGCCAGCACTTCCAAAAGGCAAGACGGGGAGCTGTTAATGCAACATGATCCATTGGGTCTTGCCCTAAAAATACCACTGGGCAGGAGAGTTAGCACTGCTCTATCTGCTTATAATTGCAAGGATAATACACTTTTTTGTCTCCCAATTGGACTTGGAGGGTCGTGATAATTGACAGAACCCCTCTCGTTCAAGCAATCTGAAGGTAATTGTTAAAATCCAAATTGATGAATGACATTTGGCTGCATTAGTGTCATATTGATATGAGAAAATTCTAGAATGTTTGTAGCCTCTAAAGGGCTGTGTAAAATTACTCTGGTATTAGAAGATGTAGTCCACAATGTAGATCAAAAAGCTCAAGACTAGATGGTAAACCTACTTATAATCCAAGTACAAATCTATTCTTCTTGTATGATGAATTGATGACTTGCTTAGTGTTCAGGCTTCCAAAGAAATAGAAACTGGGGCCCACAATTGGACCCTTCCTAGTTGTGATTTTAAGGACCCAGAACCCCAAGCAACCTTTGCAACAATGAGAAAGGCCGAGGTCCAGATGACCCTTAAGAAAGGAGCCGACGAGGGTGTGCGTGGGGCGGCACCCCCCAGCCCGATCATACCCCCGAAACGCTCCAAAACCAGCCCGGACCAGGTGGTCCCGGACCCCGGAGCGGGCTATGCGGCCCCGTACCCCACACAGACCCCGCCCGTGTTCATACGCAAAATGAGGAACGCCGCCGTCGGGACCGGCTGCGACATCCGTCTGAAAGTGGGGGTCGCCGGGGACCCCCAGCCATCCCTCTACTGGTACCACAACGACGACCTCCTCAATATGGATAACCAGGAGTACGGGGGTCTCTGGATCAGGGACTGCAAGCCCAGCGACGCTGGTCTCTACACCTGCATTGCCAACAATCACCTGGGGGAGGTTCGGACTAGCGCCGTGCTGGCTGTGCTGGATCTGGGGGAAGGTAATACCCAGGACTCCTTAAAGTGTGTTTCTGTGTTACTAGCTCATGTGTTTCAACCGCTGCTCTGTTCTGTTCAGCGTGAAGGTTTGGCACACAAGGCCCTGCAAGCTGCTTTTGGGGATATTTTCGTGCCGTCGCTGGTTAAATGCCAGAGGCACACAGGTGTGAGTCAAGGGTCATCTTTCTTGCCTAGTCAGGTCATTAGGCAACACAAATGGAAGAGTTGGCCAATGACCTGTCCTTCATTTAGAGAAAGAGGGGGGGGATTTGGCCATTACAGCAGCAACAATGTACTGTACAGAATAGATCAGAGTAAAGAAAATACATAGAAGAGTACAAAATATATACATGCAATATATATATATATATAGAGAGAGAGAGAGAGAGAGTGAGTGAGAGAGAGAGAGAGAGAGAGAGAGAGAGAGAGAGAGAGAAAGAGAGAGAGAGAGTACATACATACATACAATCTACATAGTGTATGTCTGAGCCTTTTATGCAGGTACTGTCTTTAATCAATATAGTCCTAAACAGGGAGCACATACTGTACATTGGGCGGCCATGTTCCCCGTGCATCATTCATTCTGCAAAAGACTCCTGTTTGGCCATGGGTTCAGATTGATTGTTAGTTAAATAATTTATTCATTTTACAGATGTGAGAGACAAGGTTTTGTGGCAGTTCTGGTTTAGATCAACACAAAGTGACAGTGTGTTCATTTTCTCACTAGACGGCTGATTTATCAGACAGTACCACTTCAACAGGGACTAACGCAGAGGAACTGTAGCTTGCTTTAAGCTTCTTGACAAACACATTCTGGTCAAGCTCCATAATGTTTGGATTGTGTGGATTGTATAGTTGCTATGGGATGACAGGAAATTAACGCATTAAAATGGTGACAAAAGTAGAGACTACATTACAGAGACTTTATACGTAGAGTTATGTATGCATCCAACAGTATAGGTTATATTGTATGACTAAATTAATTATTGACTGGTATTTGATATAGTCAAATATTTCAATATGGCACCATTTTTTAATTGTTGTTTTAATTGTATCTATCTACAACAGCACTTTTGAATGCAATTGCTTTTTCATGAGGCTGCTGTGACAGGTGATTCATTGAGATGAATGAAATAGGCCAGTAATAGAAGCACAGTCATCTACTGTATAGAAGGACATAAGAACACACAGGAAGAAGACAGGAACCCAACACAAAAATCAAATGTTTTATAATTTGGCAATTGCTAGTCTTGACTGTCCATGGTCATTGCAACATGCACAGGGTTTGGGCTAACATTTTAGCACAGGATGCCGATACATTTTCCACCTCAGAAAAACATCACATAGCTATGCAATCTGTTTCTTGGCCAGCTTTGGTTTCTGAAACAGTCTCTTCTGCAGTTGAAGTTGTTTCTGAAACTGATTAGTGTTCTTGTGACTTTACACGACCCTGCTGACGGGACAGTCTCCATGTGTCTTCACAGAGAAACTGCAGTGCCTGATCCACACGCTCAGTGGATGAGTCCCAACACCTCTACGACCCCCTGACAAGACCTTTAAAGTGTTATTTGGATAGAGTTTTAACTTTTCAACTCCAGCCTCTCTCTCTCTCTGTCCTCACTTGAAACACAACATTGCAGACTTTTATCGTGACCGACTCACCTACAGCTGTCCTATCACTCATCACTGGTGCCTTAGCTCTCTCTCTCTGTCTCTCTCTCTTTTGCCCTCTCTCTCTCTCCCTCTCTCTCTCTCTCTCTCTCTCTCTCTCTCCTTCCCCCTCACCGACCACCATCTCATCCCTCCACAGTTATTTATACCACGGAATGTGCCAGGCCTCAGATTTTTGTGATGTTAATAGGCCACGGTCTCTCGTATTACACAGGAAGACATCACAGTTAATTTTAGACCCCACCCTCTATGAGGCTTTGAGGGGAAGGGGTGTCTCTATTATCCCAAGTAATCTGAATGACCAAGGAAAGAGTTACATTTAGATTTTACTCTGCATCCTCCCCATTGCAACCCAAACCAACGCCAAGGGCTCCTTGATATCTCTATACTGTAGATTCTAGGGATGTACAGTAGTACACTCCATTGGATTATTGGGCAGAGGAGCATGGGTTTAGCAATGCTGAATTTGGATCTTGAAGTATGGGGTGGTTACCTGTTGCCACATTTGATTCCTATCGCCAGTGCTCTGCACGGTATTTTAGAGCCTTACTGGACCTAACCCTGATTATGTCAAAAACATATGACAGCAACATGACACTGACCAACATATTGTTCCTTACATTCTTTTTTTCTGTATTGAGTCTCATTGACTGCTGTACCTGTAGAACTCCATTCTATATTTTAGCTTCACTCTCAAGCCTGCTAATGTGCATGTGCAGGAATTTAAATTTGATTAGCAGGAGGCTATTAAGAGGAGACTTCATGTATATACTGTAAGTAAGAAAGCTGTATTGTTTGCAGATGCAATGGGTGATGATTTCTAATAGTGAATCGTGTTATTGATATAGAATGAATGGTGATATGGAGAGCATTTTGACACAAGCCCACTGGTTGTTAAAGATTTTGGCAAAATGTAAGCAGTTTTGCTATTGGCATGTTGCATTGTCAAAAGAGAGCGAGCAGCTTGTTCTAGTTTTGCAGGTGACAATTTAACACCTGGCTACACACACTCCATCCAGCTAGTACTACTAAATGAGAATTTGGACCATTGGACCATGTCCAACACAACACCAGCAATATTTCCACTCTCGGCACAAATCAGTGGTCAATGTTTCGCAAACAACTGCTCAAACTGGCAGTATAATCTAGAATAAACATTCAATGTTGTTATATATTGATTACATTGGATGAATTAATTACTGCAGAGCATTTTTGATATTGATAGTGTCATTTATAAACGTGTAAGGGGTAAGTGGCCAGCTTGTATTGTAAATTGACTGTAGATTACAGGGCATGCTCTCTTCCTTGATAGAGTGAGATATGAGACTTGGTAGATATGAGAGGGCTTGACAGGTGTAGCTAATAAAGTCACATGCGGGGAAATCCCCTACCTATCACCATTTTGTCCTTACCAGCCTAGACCTGATTACAAATGAATGTTTATAAAGATACAAAGTTAAGGAAGAGAAGCTGTTTATCCTAAATTGGGATACAGCCCTGGCCCAGTTATGTTATGACATTCTTCCCTTCCTTACATGAGCATCACAACCTCAGTCCTCAGTCTGATCATTGGTCTGAGGAAAAACGGAAAGACACTTATACCAGCGGCACTTTGGCATATAAACTCACAAAGCACCATTATCTTTCAAATCATCACTTTTTGTGTTTGTGATTCTCTTATCGTAAGCGGAGAGTTAAAGGACAGTTCTCACAAAAGGTAAAAACTCCAAAAGTTGTCTGATGCTGAGAGGAGATGCCAGGTCCCATGCCACCTGTTGTTTTGATCCAGCTACATGCCTTAGTCTCAAATGAATTGAAAGGATAAATGTCAATGTTAATTTTCTCATTCGGTCGCAAGATTAAAGCACACACAAACTTTGGTTTTAGAGTGAACTGTGGCTTTTATTTTTGGGTAGTATTTGGGTAGCTTACCATTAGCATATTGGCATACATGCAATGCTTTTATGTTCTACTGTTGTCAGCATTAACTATATAATCTATTTTCTTGTTCTGAAACCCCCTTCTGCCTCGGTAATGAAAGTGTGGGTCAAGAGGTCAGGTCATGGAGCTTAATTGCATTATTACAAATATAACAACATGGACTAGTGTGTTAGAAAAAAAATCTTCTGCTGAAGTGTCTGCTAGCTCCTCCCAGATCTCCGTAGTCCCTGGCTACATAGTGTCACATTGTGTTGCGAGTTAATTAAAGCCGCCACGTCAGAGCTAAGGCCTACTTGCGCACGTGAGGCGAATCTTGCTTCAGTCAAATTCTTATCAGAACTGCTCAGAGAAGCACTTAGCGGCAGGGTCTCCTGCTCAGTTCAAAGGGATTATTTATCACTCAACACGCGAGTGTGACAAATATTTGTGTATCAGTAGCCTAGCCTATGGCAGTCCTCACTTGGAACATAAGATGAGTGACATTTCAGGTTATAATATATTTCCTCAAAATGTTAGCTGTGCAAGAACGTCAGTGGTAGGCTATTGGAAATGGACGTTTTTTCCCCACTAACACATTTTGTATGTCAAAACAGACTACGGTTTGTAATTCCACTTGATGGTCTGAGCGTCTGAGCCGTGTCAAACCAAGCATGAGTTCCCCTGTTGCTCTGTATTGGCGCTCAGGTTGAAAACAGCTGTGAGCTGAATACAAATGATTTCACACGGGTTGGCAATTTGTGCAATATTACGCACTTTAGGGAAATGTAACCACATTAAAATATGTAAACGTGTATTTCATGAACTGTGGGACAGTTGTAGCCTACATGCACTAGTGCAAAGTGTAGCCTACCTGCTAAACTAAACCAAAGCTGAATCCTTTATACTTTATTTTATATGTCCTTCTTCCATCCATAATAGTCTACATTTGATATAGTTCCACTTCATTGGAGGTGGTGTTATTATTAGTCCATCACCGGGTTCAAATGTTTCTTATCATTGTTGAAGGACTAATAGCAAGTGTCACGGTTTGTGAGCCGGAAGAAGAGGCCCATCTCGGCAGCAGTGCCCGGGGTGAGACGCTGACAGGGGCACCGGGGATTTCCAGCCCATTGCTTCCATTCCTCTGAACATATGAGAGGTGGGAACAGCGAGTCAGAGGTGGGGGGGAGAGGGGCGATGGAAAAGTTCAAGAGGATCAAATGGTATAGAGAGAGAGTTGAGGAGAGGCGATTTAAATTAGCCTAATCAATTTTCTGACCGAAAGCACACTTCCAATAAAGCATGAATGATTTCTTTCAAACATGCAATAGGCCAAGTCCTAGCCTACGTGCTTATTTGTTTTACCTCGTTGTTCGCTGTGTGAAGAAACCTGCCGATTTCCCCTAGTGTAGGTGTCCGTGTGGGTCTCCTGACTTCTTTGTTCTTTTCGTGTGAACAGTGGTGCTGTTTTAATGGAGATGTTCGAGGCGAGCTTACCCGGCTCAGTGGATTGATTCAGCAGGGCACCGTAGAGGCGGAGGTGCAGTGAGATGTGTTGCCATGCAATGTTAGCCTGTTATCCCCTTAAGTACGAAATCCCCACACTCAGTTATTCATGACAGACGGTGAGGGTGATTGACAGCCAGTGTTGTAATTAGGCTACATGAATTATTTAGGAGAATGAAAATCAGTGCAAAGTGGTCTGAAACTTCCCATATCTAATTTCTCAGTCCTTAATGATAGCTACTAGCCTATATTCCGTCCAAATAGCTGATTACTGGGAGCAACCAAGCAGTAGGCTAGTCTAGGCCTACTTGTAGGCTACATAGGCTACTAGCCTTAAGACAAAACCAGTGATTTGTTTTCTGTCACTGAATAGTAGTGATGCGGAGGCGTGAGGGGGTTCTGTGCCAGGCTACCCAATGCAAACGGGACTGGCTCATTAAAACAGTAGAGGAATATTAGCTTCAGAGACAAAAGGAGAATACAGAGGGAGGGAAGAAAAGGGAAATGTCAACCGTTGGGAGTAATCTCTGAAGGGCTGCCTCCCCCCCCCCCCCGCTTCTCAATCGATCATCCCGTGTGTAGCCTATAGCCTATCACACGGCAGGGAAATGTTCACACTGTTGCTGCCTATTATTGTGAGCGGGAGCTCCTCAAAAGCTGATGATCGCGCGCTGCTTCCTGGCTTATCTTCCCTGCAGATGTAGCATCGGGGCTTTTCACAAGTGCGATGCCTCGGCAGAATTCCTGACACTCCGACACTGAAAGCAACTTGTTATGTAATGGACCTAAGTGCCTTCGTTCCTATGCTTTTCTGCATTGCTTTTGCTTGAATGGAATTTCTGAGGCAAAAAAACAACCCAAAACATAATGTGATCAGAATCAACCTATGGCAAATGATTGCAGACTATGTATAGAAATATGGTAGCGTTTTACTCATGTCTCTATAAAAAATGATCAGGTAGGCTAAGCAAAAATGATGCATGGAAACCCCCGGCTTCACGAGGATATCCCTCTTGGAACTTCATACCCAAGATGGTCACACAAAGACCCTCCGCGTCAATGAAGAAAACCAGGTCAAAGAAAACCCCCCAGGTAAATCCAAGTTACCTTTATTTTAACTTTTTCCCTCTATTTGGTATTCTACCTTGATTGGCTAATTCAGACATAAGGTCTGAGGATCAGTTAAGGTCCAGTACCATTATTGTATTGCACTGTGTTGTATAATCTGTATATAATACGATATTCTATAATCCCATGTTCAAGACATTTTCAGTATGGGAAGGGACTAATCTACACTGATTTACAGTAGTGCTGCTTGTGATATGTTCTACAGAATATGTGTCGCTGCTAGGTTATAGTCACATGCATGAGTAGCCTACCTCACAGCAATCAAGGCGCCTGTTTTGAGAATGCCTGGCTTCGATGCCTTGGAGACTGAGATGTTGACAGGTTGCTGCAGCTGTGCAGAAAGTGCTCACCAAAGCCCCTATGAATATGATTAAAATGATCAAGCAATCCAGCCATCTGGATCGTCGCCATTCAAGCAGCGCATGACAAAAAATAGAACAACCACCAGATGAACTTTGAACTTGTTATGAAGCATGATAGAGGTACACAAGGCACTCTCATTCTCAACCCTCATTCCCTATAATACAATGTGATATATTTTCAGTTGACCGAGTTGAAAAGTACTTGTGGAGCATGCAAGTTGCTGATTGATAGATATTTACTCTGAATGGTGAGTTACTGACATAGCCTAGCTGTCAGATAATTAGCCACCACTTTGGACCTGTGCCAAGACAGTAGCATCTTGATTCTCAGTTCCCAGAGTGTACTGATACTACCTTGCATTTACTTGCCTTGATCACAATCTCAGATAGGCTAAATGTTACTATCTTCGATACAACCTACAGTTATTTCTGTGGATAGCCTACAGTATGCAAGATGTCAAGATGTGGACAAAAGCACTGAGTTTTACAACAACCATTAAAAACCTCTGTCAGGTAGATGATATTCTGCAAATGCTGACATGATTCTAGACGATATTCTGCAAATGCTGACATGATTCTAGACGTGGCTGAACCCATTCCTCTTCTTAAAGTCAGAGGCTGTGAGCGAACTTGGGGGGGGGGGGGGGGGCAGTCTGGTTTTAGTAGCCGGCTACGTAGCCTATGTCGGCCATATTGGAAAATGTAACAGGATCCCTGATGTTTGCTGGCTGGGCAAGGGAGGCATGTTCCACAGGGTCTTGGAAAGACAGAGTGGTCATGACACCTCCATATCGTCACACAAGCTTGCTGGCCCTGGCGTCATAACTCTCACTGTGGCATGCCAGTCAAGCTGAGTGACTGTCTTCACACTGAATCAACACTAGTTTCAATGGATTGTCCCCAAACAAAACTGACAGAGAATATATTGTATGTTAATGTATTGATATATTGATAACAATACATTACACATACACATTCTAGCAGAATCATTCAAGATGGGGATGGGGATGGAAGATTATGGGCGATAATGACTTCATGCATGGTTTCTGCTTTAACTCGTCCCCATATTTTTCTCTCCTTTCAGAGAGCCGGACGCTCAAACAAACCATTTCGAACATCAGCTCATGGCGTGTTTGGATTGAAGAGAAACAGGTTATTTGAACAAATCTTGCCATTACTGTGCGTAGTGTAGCATTTATAACATGGGAAAGTACAGTATCAATAAATTCCTTGCAGACCAAACTTTAATCGTCTGTTTTTCTTAAATCTGTTTTTTCTGCCCCCTATTGTTTTGCATGTTTTGGTCATACTCTTTCACCTGAGAAAACGATACTACTATTGAGCCAGTGTAGCTGGGAGTAACTATTGAATAGTGATTCACATGACAGTACAGTTGAGTTACAATAAAGTTGTAAATTAATCTTCCAATACGGTGAAACATTTGCATTCATTTACATAAGGAATAGTCATGATCATCATGATCATCATCATGATAGTTGACTGCAATAGTTGCCGAATACATTCACATCAGATGTTTTGTTTCTGGGTCTGAAGCAGGAAGCTTGACGTGGAGCTTTCTCCCACGATGAGGTGGACATCTTAGAGCTGCATAGTTACTGATGACTCAGTGGAGCTACATCTATTCTGAGCTCGACCCATAACTTTGATTTGGTGGAGCAGTGGACGGTTTCAAATCGCCTCAACGGTTTAGTAGGGAAGTTTTTCAGATGCTGTGTAGGGCTGTTATCGAGTCAGCCGCAATTTGGGATTGGCTTAGGTCTGGTCCGGGGTGTTAGTGTCAGGGACCATATATTTCTTCATTACCGCTTTTCACTCTGTCTACTTTTCAGTCTCTACATATAACATACTTTTATTACTCACAAAAGCCCTTTGAACAACTTAGAAAATATACGGCCATTTTATGCTGTGGATATGTGCTCTTTAAGTGCAAAAAAAGTTGTTTATGTAAAAGATGGGAGACGGAAAGTCTAGCCACCGCAGAGAAAAGGCTATCGTTATTCCAAAACCATCCAAACTCTGGTGAGCAATGAGATAATATTATTTGTAGAGTCTGAATCGCAGACGGAGTGAATAGCAGACAGCTTTACTTATGCCCTGGACCAGAGCTGTGGGGTCGGCTGTGTTTTGCTGATCCCTTATCTACTGAAGACATAGCCAAAGGGAATCCGATTTATAAGTGCTTTATTCCCATGTGAGAATAAAAGTCTGATAAGCCTGATAAAGAAATGCTTTGTCATTTTGTTTCCGGTACTCCAAAAAAGGTAATTCAATTCATTATGTTTAGCATATCACAGTATGTCTGGAGTGTCTTAGAAAGCCTACTTGGTCCAGCTGCTAGCTGACAGTAATTGAAAAAAAGATGGAGGCATTAAATTGGTTTCTATAGTAACCACACTGTTCTCTGTGCTTCCTCTTGCTTCCACTGTGGAAACGCTGTTTTCCTCTAGTGCAGGAAGCACAATAATGGTAACTATGCTTCATGCTTTGTCGTTTTATAATGGTGTCCTTATGGTTTCTTTACCTACCTGTCATTGTCTACCTGTCCACATGTACGCTGCACTTCAAGGCCTGATGGTACCTTTCCAATGTAACGTCAAACTCTTCTCTCATCTCTGTCTTTTGCTTCGTATTCCCTCCAATTACCTTGTTCAATCCCTGGGGACTAACAAGACTTACGTTGTCTGTGCATCTCTCTTGTAGACTCAGAGACGACAGAAGATGAAGGTGAAGAGTCCTATGATACCAAGGAGGAGGGCCTGGGTCTTCAGGATCAGGCTGTGCATGCAGGTATTCCCATTCAATCCTCTCCCCAGATGTACAACATCTACAGAACACTACATTTCTATATTTCAACAACTTTCAAGATGGTTCTCAGGATAATCATAATCAATCAATCAAAGCTTTATTTGTATAGCGCATTTCATACCCAGAGGCAACACAATGCGCTTTACAGAGAACAAGGGAGGTGGGCATACGACCCACTCTCTACATATTCCAGAGGGAAGCAAAAAAACAGTAATCACCTGGGGGCCAGAAAAGTGAGCTGTAAAAATTCTTCCCTGACCCCTCTCAACAAGGCGATCGAGCAAGCTCCAGGAGTATGTTTGTCTACCGGCTAAGAACATTTATAAAGCAATACATGACATTAAATTACATTTCAGAGTAAGAGAGGCTAAAAAAGCATCATAGGAGAGAGGACATCCTACGGACATGCTACGACATCCACAGCAGAGACGGGGGTATCTATCGGACTCCGGGAGGTCTGCTGGTGACAGTGGGGCATCCACTGGACCTGGTTAGAAGATAGGAGGGAGAGAGAGAGGCACTAGGGAGAGGGAAGGCAGAACAGGGTTAGTAGCACATAGAGCCATAAAAACCACACAGATATTTAAAACAGGCAACCTGGAGCAAGCTCCTGGAATATATTTGTCTAATGGCTAAGAACATTTATAGAGCAATAAATTACATTAAATTAAATTTTCAGAGCAAGAAAGGCTAAGAGCATCATACACACTCCTGCGTCTTGATTGGAAGGTAAAATTGCATGTCGTGAGGGCAGCTGGGATGACGTTGATATTAACACTGTCAACTTCAACTTGCTGAAAAATGGTCAGAATCGCTCATTTTTTATCTTACACACTGCAGTTTCTACATCATAAAATCATGCCGAGGGCTGTGTGCGCATTGTTATAAATAGAGAGAAAATGTGTACTCTGTTCAAGGTTGCTATGGATTTTGCTAAGAATTGCCTCAAGGTTAAGATTACTCACAACTATCCATCTTGGTTTGAAGGCAAACTTGTTACCATGTGGAAAATGTGTTACTGCATCCTGAAAAATGCACAGTGCAATTTAAATATCTGGTAACACATACTTTACTTTAAAGATGCCATTATTTACTATGTTACTGAACAGTAGTACCTATAGTAAAATCATTGTAGTCACACAGAATATGTTATGTAATTACATGGTAATACTGTTACTATTTAGCGGCATAGGTTATTGCACGAATGGAAGGAGGTAAGAGTAAATAAGAGGGCTCTCCCCAGGGGTACAGTATGTGGATGTGGATATTGTTCTTCTTTTGGCAGGCATACATTGATCAATGTGTGTCCTAACCTAAGCCACTAAACTGTAATACCCTGACTACAGATATGCCGATTTCTAGTCAACATTAATTCTGATTGTGTGCTTACGATTATTGTTCCATTTCTCATCCCTCTCAGGAGACAGTTGGGGAGACAATGAGAATACAACACCCCAAACGACCAGGTAGGCACAGAAAGAGCCATAGAGGAAACAAGTATGGCACTTTATTGTGTCATCCTTGACAATTTATTGTAATGAATTTACTACCATGGAGAGCTATATACATGTACAGTATGTGTATTTTAATTGTAAATGTAATCAATCAATCAATCTGTACAGTACATCAATATAAAAACAATTGTGCAAAAAATATTATTGTTGTGTTTTCTTCATCTGTCCCATCTTCGTTTCCTCCTATTTGTAAAATATTAACTCTAGCAGACCATTCTTATCTCCTTCTAGAAGTCAATCCGAAGATTTTTTAAGGGAGTCTCCGCTTCAGGCTCTCCCCCCCTCCTCCCCCAAAATTATCAAACGACCTTCCACCTCTCCAATGCCAAGCCGCTCTGGTTCCACCCCAACTACACCCCTCACCCCACGCAAGAAGGTCGTGGTGCCAACTGACTACCAAGACACAGTCCCTGGGGAGTATGAGCAGAAGGTCAAGCAGCCCAAATCCTCAGCGGGCGTGTCTCAAAGCAGCACCCAGGACTCCCGTCCTCAGACCCCTGTCAGCGAGTACTCCCGGAAGGACCTCACAGCCAGACCATCCCCCAAACTCACAAGAGCGAGCTCCAAGATCTTTGAGAAAGTGCGTGGTGTTGAGGAGAGAAGGCGAAGCCTTGACCCTCCAGAGGGTTCCATCTCTGGACGTTCCTGGGCCGGGTTCAACCGCGCCGGGTCTGTCGACTCGGACGACGGAGGTAGCCGGTTGGGCATCTCAAGAGAAAGCTCCAAGGAAGACCTACGAGAGGCTCTGAAAGAGGATGCCGCAGAGAGGAGGTCCATGTTTAGGCAGAGGGCTGCCTCTTTGGAAGAGAAGCCTCGCTACTCCCAGAAGGTTCAGGACATAGAGAATAAGTTCACCGAAGAGCTCCAACGCATCAAAAAGCTCGTGGGGAAACCTCACATGAAGAAGTCCTTCTCCACTGAACAACTATCCCTGAGGGGCAGGCAGCGCCAGCCTATGAGGAAACTGGAGCCTATTCCTCCTGAGGTCCTCCAGAAACTCCAAGAACGGGAACGTGCCCAATGGGAGAAGGAGCAAAAAGAAAAGGAACAGCCCAGAGAAATCTCACCGCCAAAATCACCACGACCAGCAAGCATGCAGCTGCATGAGCAGCCATCGTCCCAACCCCAAGAGATTGAGCGTCCTTCTACAACAATCAATAGATTAGGAGAGGTAGCAGTCACTCCAGAGTCTATGCAACTGGCTGACTTACCGGGACAGCGCTCCATAAGGGAGATAAGTAGAGTCAGTCCAGTCAGAGAGATCTACCAGAGGTCTCCTTCACCAGCAGCGTCTCGTCAACAAAGGGCAGAATCACCGAGCAGAAACATTGCCGATATGGCGCTACGCAAGTTGGAACGAAGGCCAGCAAGTCCCCTGGTGCAGAGGATATCTCGAATGCCAGAATCTCCACACGCCCAAGAATCTCCTACCCAAACATCTCCCAAGGAAGAGTTGTCGGGAAGGAAGACGCCTGTTGAACTCATACTAAGAAAAGTAGAAAAGAGACCTCCAAGTCCATTAGTGCAAAGAAAACCTACCATCATACAAGAGCGTCCTGCCCAAGGGCCACCAAAAGCTCCAAGGCTGATGGACCCACCCATCCCATTGGAGGAGAAGATGGAGTTGGAGCTACCCAAGTCTGCCCCTAAGCTTAACATCCCTACTATCATTGTTGAAGATGAGCCAATGGAAGAGGACATTCCTGCAGAGCGCGAACAGCCTCAAAGGGCTCCTGTTTCCAAAGATGTCCAAACCCAGAAGACCAAAGGAAGAGGGCGTCGCACTAGACCCCTGTCTCCAGAGTTAGGTGAGATTATTTTTATGACTATATTTAATTTATATAAAGAAACCTTGCCTACGTTTTGTGAGTAAATTGATTTCAGACTGATCTTTGATATCTGTGCACAATTGCCTACCTTGGCACTTTTTTCAGTAAATTGATTTCAGATCGATCTTTGATATCCGTGCAGATTCTTCAGATGATTCGTACGTGTCTGCAGGAGAGGACCCATTGGAGGCCCCTTTGTTTGAGTTTCCTCTTCAGGACATGGTGGCGACTGCAGGTACCGAAGTGCTTCTGAAATGTATCATCGCTGGGACCCCTCTTCCTGAAGGTGAGCTACCTATATCTATGTCCACCTCATCTTCTACTTTCAAGGCTTTTTAGATGTGAGCCAATTAGTATCTTGATTATATTTCTGTATTATAAGCCAACTGATATCTCAAAGATATCTTTTTTTGTCATGCAATGTCAAATATTGAAGTTAGCAAAAGACCTCAATTGCATATGTTTGTGTTCATCTAGTTACCTGGAAAAAAGACAGTACTAAGATCACTAGCAGCGTCGACTATGTGGTTAAGGTGGAAGGAGAGCGACACACTTTGCTAATCAAGTGGGCTAAACAAAGTGACGCTGGAACCTACTGTGTAACAGCAGTCAATGAAGTGGGCAAAGTGTCCAGCTGTGCCACGCTTTCAATCAAAGCAGGTAAGAGTGATGCTCCATGGGACATTCTATGACAGTTTAGAACAGTAAGATAGCATTACAGTTTCTTTTGTAACTTTTGTTTTTCTTGATAGTGATAGATGCAGTGTAAGAAGTGCCCATAGCCTCTACTTTCACAACAGCTCTCTGGAATGCTAATCGCGGTTTAGCTTTTAACAGGTTTTATTTGTATACTTTGCTTCAGAGAGATGAGAGGATGAAGTGAAAACGAGTCACATCATTGACGGTTGATCAGTTATTTTCACTGAAAGATTAAGTGTTATCTCAATGTACCCATCGAAGCCTCTGCATTTGGGCAGGGAGCTAAAGCAGTTATTGACTGAGAACAATCGTCAGCTAATATCAATGCAGAAGATAAATGGTTTTCTAGAGCTTTAATTACAAAGATTTTGCCAATCGGTGTGCTCAAACCCAACTAATAACCTTCAGGCCATAAATATATTATACAAAATGTTTCTCATTCACAGTGTTGTTGTTTTTTTGTAAGTATAGAGGTGGAATATGTGCACTTTCCATTGAATTCTCACATCACCCCTTCACTTGTAGTCTAATCTCCTTCTACAAAAATGTGTGAGCAATATATCCCAGCTGAGCAGCCTCACTTACAGTTACCATAGCAACCCAGGGACAAAATTGAACCTATAAATTGTTAAGACATAGCCGACTATTGTCTCTCTCGATATAAAAGTGCTGTTGGTTGGATGCAGTCCAATCTTGAAGACATTACAGCGTGACCATGTTGTGTTATGCACAGCAACAAAAACTAAAGCTGGGATTCAATATTGTTTTACTAATTTCTGCAGAATAGAAATAAGGCAAGGCAAGTTTATTTGTATAGCACATTTCAGCAACAAGGCAATTCAAAGTGCTTTACATGAGACATTAAAAGCATCAAGACAAAGTGATGAAACAAAATGTAAAAAAAAAAGGGCAAAATGCTGGAAAAATAAAATACAGGAATAAAAGTTACAGTGCAGTGTATGAATTAATAATTATTTGATTTAATAAAAAGCAGCTGCAAAAAGAAAGGTCTTCAGTCTTGATTTAAAAGAACTGAGAGTTGCAGCAGACCTAATGGAGAAATAAAGGAGACATTAAATATTCATATTTGACCTAGAATAAGAGTGAGTGAAAGGGCAGCAATATGAGCGAGCAGTATCTTCAAATTACACAGAGAGCTAGGTTAATATTCAGAAGTATACAATTAACACTTTTGATAGAAAGATTACTTATGAATTTGGCACATTTATTTGACACATAAATATGTTTTTTAACTGCATCCTCACGAGCAACAGTAGTCTATTTTAGATTTGAGAGGCGTTTAGATCACTTGTTATATCTAAACGCCTGTAAGCTTAGATCACAGGCGCTTGAGTCACTTTTATATATAAGCCAACCTACTGTAATAAATACATACCAGGGTAAGAGGAGAACTTTTCACAGCATCTATTTTCTACCTTATTTACTTATTTACTGAACTTCAACACTAACTTATTTGCACACTGATGTACATAGAATTGTGAAAGTGCAACATGGAATCATATTGTAGAGTTTAGTACATGTCTTAAAATGTCTACATTTCCAATGTTAGGGTTCTCTTAACTTCTCTGACTATTATGTCCTGCCCATCTATTGACTATTATGTCCTGCCCATCTATTGACTATTATGTCCTGCCCATCTATTGTCCACCTTCCGAGACACCTTTGCCAGCTCCCTTTCAATGCTGGAAAACACCATGTTTAAATATGTTACACAGTTTGTGACTGAACCAATGTTTGTGTTGTTTGTTGTCAATACGATAACAAAGCTCCATAATTTCAGACTACACTCTTTCTCATCTGTGTCTGTGACCTATGGGAGCGTTTGTTTGTGTTTGACAGAGCCCCTCCAGGATTCGAGGGGGAACTTAGATGTGCCTATGGACATCAGCAGCCCCATCACATCCGACGAGGAGTACCTCAGTCCCCTGGAGGAGGGCATGGATTTTGGAGGGCCAGAGCCTAAGAGGGTAGTCAACCCCTTGTTCAAGGAGCCCCCAGCCTTCCTGGTGAGCCAGTGTACTGTAGTGCTACAGTAGGCCCAATCCCAAACGTCTCAGCCCTATCCAGGGGCCTTTGCTGACTCAATATAGAGGCAATGGTTTGGGCTGTAAATGTGGGTTATCACACTGCAGTACATGCAGTTCATTGCAGATCATTGCATGATATATTGTATATTACAGATGATATGTCACATTCACACGTATATTATAGATGATATGTCACATGCACACGTATATTATACGATGATATGTCACATTCACATGTATGTTATAGATGATATGTCACATTCACACGTATATTATAGATATGTCACATTCACATGTATATTATAGATGATATGTCACGATCACATGTATATTATAGATGATATGTCACATGCACACGTATATTATAGATGATATGTCACATTCACATGTATATTATAGATGACCCATTTCAAGATCCCACTCCATTTCCCCAGGTCACCATGAATGATCAAGCAGTCACAGAGGGTCAAGAGGTCACCATGTCTGTGCGAATAAGTGGGCAGCCCAAACCCATGCTTTATTGGTAGGTCCCTCGCCATCAATTTGCTATTTTGTCCTACCATCAATCTGTAAATAAATACAGACAGTTGATTAGATAAAACATTTAACAGCATTTTAAATGAACATGAGCATGAACAATACCGTGTTTTGTTCGGCATATTAGCCATGCATGAATGCTTCCTCTATTTCAGGCTCAGGGACAGAGTGACGGTGAAAACAGGCCCACGCCACCTCGTCCAGGAGAAAGAGGATGGAGCGTTTGAGATGACCATCAAGTCAGCGGTGCATTCAGACAGAGGAGTGTACACCTGTAAGATCATCAACGAGTATGGGACAAAGCAGTGTGAGAGCAGACTAGAGGTCAAAGGTAAACTTTTTTTTTTCTCTCTCTCTACTTATGCCAAATATCAAAATAAGAGTGTCCTTTAAATATACAAAAATATCATCATAAAAACACTGTTATAAAGGTTTGTGAAAAGTATCCTGTAGAATATTAGTATATTAGTCGGCTATCTAGTAATATTACTACAGCATATTGCTATTTTTTTTTCTTAACAGTACCCCTCATCCAACAATATCGTTGGATATTTCTTTCTTGGAATTATTGTAAATCAGTTTCAACTTGTTTCATTATTTTGTTAACCAGTAAGTCCATGTAGCGACATTACCATCTGACAAATAATCACAAAAACCTTTTGGTTGGTCCACAGTAAAATCACCTACCCAGAGTCAAGGGCTGGAATGCTATTATTTATGAGCATGAATTCACACAATATTTTTCCCTCAAGTTCTATAATATCATCCTTATTCTCCAGCGTCGCCTGCAGAGCCCGGCCTCTCGGTCCTCCGCCCGGTCAGGGACATCATCGCTAAGGCTGGCGAGACAGTTCTGTTTGAGTGCCACGTGATTGGTCCACAGGACACTGATGTGGATTGGCTGGCGGATGGGAAGCTGATCCAGCCAGCCCTGCTCAACTGCAAGATGCATTTTGACGGGAGGAGGTGCCGACTGCTGCTCAACTCGGTGCACGAGGACGACAGCGGGACATACACGTGCAAGCTGAGCACAGCCAAAGGTGAAGGTCACGCCACACTTGACCCTGGTTGCGTCTACGCGTTTCGCAACCCTAACCCTACACCTAACCCTAACCCTACACCTGACCCTCACCCTAAACCTAACCTTAACCCTAAACTCTATGGTGTTCGAAAAGTAATCTCGCACCCTGGTTCACCTAATTTCACCTTTCTTATCAAGGGTGGAGGCTTTCATTTTAAGACGGGACTGTTGAGAATAAACACTACATCTTTTAACGTCAACTGAATGTCACTCTTCAATAAATAGCAGTGGCAATCCTTCTCTCGCATTTTTTCGCATACCTACTGTAGGTTATGCAGTGTTATGCAGTGTGAAATGTAGATGAATCATCAATATGCAGTATCAAATTGTGTGTGCAAGTTGGTAGATGTCATATTTGGACAAGTAAACAGAATCTGTTGACTTTCCTACTGTTTGTACTGTATATGAATACCTGTGCCAGAAAGAAATGCACCTTATGAAAAAACGACATGGCTGTAGCCACACAATAATCAATCATTGCTTAATTTACCTCTTGTAACTTTGTTTTTTAACATCAACCTGCCTAAATGGAAACTAGCATCTGGGCTACAATCTGGCATATTTACATGTATTGTACATGTTCATCAATATGCACTGTACTGATTTAAATAAATTAAATTGAATTGAATTGAATTGAATAATTTTGTTGCAGAGGAGCTGATGTCAAGTGGCAGACTCAAAGTGGTCCCCTCGTTCGAGCCTCTCTTTACCAGGAAGCTGGACGTCTTGGAGGTGATCGAGGGGCGCAACGCCAGGTTCGACTGTAAGGTCAGCGGGACTCCGCCCCCTAGGGTCACCTGGAGCCACTTCGGTAGGAAACAACGTTCAACCTGCACGATGTTAATGACGGGGCTTTTGTCAGTTCTATTGAAGGTAGAATTTACATAATATACAAAAGACAAAAACAGTAAATGACAGGAGGATTTTTATAGAAATGCACGTATACTAGACTTATGTGCACAACACATTTGTAAAGAATCCCTCCACAGCTCTCACACACAGAGAACAATGTGAGTTTATGATAATGTAATTAATACATCTATGCAAATTAGAATCCCCTGACTACATACCAGTGACTTACCTCAAGAGACAAGTCACAGAAATGGAATTGATCTCAGGAGATCTCATGTGAAATGGAATTGATCTCACTAACATCGATAGTATTATTATATCAGGCAAGCAAAGCAGCTTGTGGTCCCAAGAGCCCCAGTGTTCCCAATATCCTGTGTTGTCTCTCCCCAGATCACCCGCTGGTGGAGAGGGATGACGTGCATGTGGTGCAGGAGGGTGGCCGTCACTCCTTGATCATCTCCCACGTCACCAACGAGGACGAGGGTTTCTACACGGTGGTGGCGCGCAACGCCCAAGGCGAGGCAGAGAGCTCTGCTGAGCTCTACGTGCAAGAACCTCGGCCCGCCATCTCCTCGCAAATGTACATCACGTTCACGTGTTGTTCACAACAAAACGCTTCACAGAAAGTACCCAAGGAAAAAGACATGTTACTGTACCTCCCTGCTCTAGTGCTTCTTGGTGTTAACTCTCCCTTCTCCCCACCTGTTTCTCCTCCCTCCATCTCCCATTTCCCTTTGCTTTCCTCCCTCATACATCCTGTATCATTCCCTCACTTCTCCCTCGCTCTCCCTCCCTCCCTCGGACCCTCTCCTCCCTTCTTCTCCTCCCTTCTCCTCTCTCGCTCCTCCCCTCTCCTCCCCCGCTCCTCCCTTCTCATCCCTTCTCCTCCCTTCTCCTCCCTCGCTCCTCCCCTCTCCTCCCTGGCTCCCCTCTCCTCCCCTCTTCCCCTCCCTTCTTCTCCTCCCTTCTCCTCCCCTCTCCTCCCCTCTCCTCCTCTTCTCCAGGGCCAAGCTGGAGAAGATGCCCTCCATCCCCGAGGAGCCCGAGGTGCCGGAGAACGAGGTGGAGCGCTTCACCATGCCGGACTTCATCAAGCCACTGTACGACCTGGACGTGATCGAGGGCAAGGAGGCGGTGCTCAAGTGCAAGGTGGCCGGCCTGCCGTACCCCACCATCGTCTGGTTCCACAACGGGAAGAAGATCAACAGCACAGACGACAGGAAGATGACCCAATGTGAGCAACGTTAAAAGTTGTGTTGTGATATTATCATTGAGTGTGATCAACTTTTATAAGCGGAAATGATCTTGCTGCCCTTGACCACAGTGAGAACTCATCCAGTAAGGGAAGGAAAACAGATCAGTTTGGCCCCAGGCTACTTATGTGTTTCCAAGAGAATTAATCTACTGCATTAATCTACCAAGTCAACTAAAAATACATTCTCTAAACAATCTCCAGGAAAAATTATCAATAATGCTATCAGAAAAAAACATGAATTTCACCTAACATGATAGCGTAGGATTAGATCAAGTAGACGAGTCTGAAGTACTACTAGCTGTACTTTCTGGAATGTTCCAGTGCATCTCCCACCTTTTACTTCACGAACCTCTGCTTGTCCTCCAGTCAGAGACATCCACAGCCTGGTCCTGCGCTCGGTCAGACACGCCCACGGAGGGGTGTACAAGAGCGTCATCTCCAACAAGATGGGCAAGGCAACCTGCTACGCTCATCTCTATGTCACAGGTGAGGGAACGTTCTACCACCTTTAGGAATAATTAGCAGGGGACACTTTAGGGTATTTGATTTCCTGGAATGTGGCCCATTCCTTCTAACCTGGAATTTAAGTCTTTGGAATATTCAGGAACACATTGTGCATACTGTAGCTTATTTAACCTGGTTAATTTGCTACTATAGAACGTGATAAATGAATAAACTGAAATCTTACTGTACCTCGAGCACCTTTAATATACATGTGAGACACTGCCATCTTGTCATTTCTATTTACCCGATACGTTGGTGTTTGGCTCTTTACAGATGTTCTTCCAGACCCCCCCGAAGGACCCCCAGTGGTACAGTCCATCACTGGTAAAACTATCACCCTGAAATGGAAGAAACCAAGAAGACTGGATCCCTCTATCGGTACGGCCATCTTTCGTCTTATATGTTGACACTGATATGGTAAATGGTCTTCAAGGTTTCATGAATGTTTATTCATCTTATGCACAAGATACAGGTACAGGTACCATGTACAGTACAATGCTCATGTTCCCAAATAAGTGAAGATTCATACATGTACAGTATCACTGCAGCTGGACACTTTACAGAGACACAACCACAAACATTCACATGACAGAAAATATGATTTATATGAGAGTGGTCAACCATTGAGATAGGTGCTAGGTGGACTACGAGTGGGATTAATTGAGGTCAGACAACAACGTCACCATGCAGAACCAGCCTTAGCTGATGTGTTTTCCAAGGCCTCAGCCAGACAGCACACAGCCACGATTCAACAGATTCCAATTGAAACGTTTGCAATTCATCAGACTCGATCGAATGATCTTCTTGTTTTTAACAGACATTGAAGCTAGAGCTGCTTCCCTCCGATACGGAGTTCAGAGCCGTGGCTCTAGACATTTGTTCCTCAACTTGTCACTGTTTTGGATCTTAATTGTATTATTGTTGTAAATTGCTTATGTTTTGTTGATGTTTGTGTTTGCTTGTGAGCTTGTCGGCATTGGAAATGAGGGAAATCTCAATTGCCCCACGAGTTTAAATAAAGGTTTGAATTGAATTGAATTGAATTGAATTGAATTGAATTGAATTGAATTGAATTGAATTGAATTGAATTGAATTGAATTGAATTGAATTGAATTGAAATGAATTGAATTGAATTGAATTGAATTGAATTGAATTGAATTGAATTGAATTGAATTGAATTGCAGATCCCAACACTTTGATGTACGCCGTCCAGCAGCAAGCGCTGGGCTCCATCCAGTGGACGATCATCGCCTCCAGCCTGAAGGAGACCACATACACAGTCGCCACGCTCTCCAAAGGGGTCCGCTACGCCTTCCGAATCCTGTCCATCACCACCAAGGCCTTCAGCAAACCCTCTCCTGTCACTGACCCAGTGCAGCTTCTGGATAGAGGTACCATGTGATACCATACCATATACTCTATTGTCCCCTTAGGGAAATTTGTCTTGGACTCAATACTGCGCATTTATATATAGATCGCCTCCATAAAGAAACAGAAAACACATATCCCATGTTGCACATAATACATATATTGCACATAACCCATATTGCACGTACCCAGTGAAAAAAAGACCTTGACCCATTGCACAACCCCCACAACCTCACTTAACACCATTCAAATATGAATATCCATCCATATGTAATAATATATGGAGCAACAGATTCAGAGCTGCAGTGGTATTATTGAAAACCTGTTTGCCCTTATATGAAACATGGTATTCATAATGAGCTGGGAGAAATTACAAATATATTAACGTAATATGTTCATGTAACACATTTTAAGTTGAGCTATGCTCCTTTATTACCTTCTTCCGAATGCTGTTCCAAGCCAACAATGAGAAAATACTTGGGTGGGCTGCAGTTAAAATCGATGGAATAATAAACGAAAAATCTTTGTGGTATAATAATGTTATATTTTCCCAAGGTCCATATCTCCAGGAGGCCCCGGTGATCATTGACAAGCCAGACATTGTCTACGTGATGGAGAACCAGTCAGTCACCATCACTATCACCCTCAACCACGTCAATGCAACAGTCATCTGGAAAAAGCAAGTCACAACCTGCAGTCCAATTATTTTAGGACTTGGGAAAATGCATGCATCTCTAACCAACTTAATGACGGATTAATGTCAGATGACTTGTAGATTTTAACATATTGACATATGTTATAGTCTCAGACTAGTTTTGAGCTATATCTGGAAAACCTTCAAATGACTCTGAGACAAAAGCTGCCTTGTTTTCCAGTGCCCATATAACTGACATGATGTCCCATGCATTTAGGAGGGGGATGGTCCTAGCCAGCAGACCTGGTCTATATGAGATGAGCATGCCTGACGATGACCAGCACACGCTGAAGATCCTGAGGGTCAAGAGTGCGGATGTGGGCCAGCTGACGTGTGTGGCCTCCAACAGGTTCGGCAGCGAGACCTGCCAGTTCAATGTGGAGATGGCAGGTGGGTCTTTCAGATGTCCTCTCATAGGCCTGGGATGGGCAGGGATTGACAATTGACATAAAACTGAATTTGAAAGTGATATTTACTTCTGAATTTGACAATTTTATATTGAAATTGACTAATATGGTCACAGCCATTGAGTGGTTTATCAATTCCATTAAATTCTTAATCTCTACTATTATGAGTTAATTATGGAGAAGTTCAAATTCACCTGGCTTCCCCTATTTCATCTACCGTTTCATAGCTCCTGTATTGTTCTGTGTTTTTGTACTGTAAATGAACTGGAAATTTGGATACAGCCAGCCAAGCTGCATCTAAATTAGATGATACAGTAATTTATTCAATTCAATTATTATTCCAGATGCGTGTTGTTTTGGCAGGAATTTAAAACTCATGCTCAAAACTCTGTTATTGAGGAGTGTAAATGATTTTTTAATAGGCTGGATCTGCTTTCACTGATGTATTGTTGTGTACAGTATGTCTTTGCTCTCACTGTATGTTTTGCATCATGTTCTCCAATGTTTTATTGATTGACTGGCATATTCTTGACCAGGCCAGCCCTTGCACAAGAGACTCAATGGGTGTTTCCTGGTAAAATAAAGGCTATAAATAGGAGGAGAATCAAGCCTTTTCTCTCATGTCCTCTCTACAGCACCACCAACGTTTGAGAGCATCATGGAGGACCTGGATGTGCGCGTAGGGGAGACGCCCCGCTTCGCTGTGGTCGTGGAGGGCAAGCCTGTCCCTGACATCTTGTGGTTTAAGGTTCAATACAGACTTTTGTGTGCGTGTTTGTGTGTGTGTGTGTGCGTGTCTGTGACTGTGTGTGTGTGTGTGTGTTTGTGAGTGTGTGTTTGTGTGTGTATGTATGTGTAAAAATCTTGACTATTGATCAAAATAGTCTATAGTCTAGTCAAAATAGACTATTGAAAAATGACTACTTTGACTAAGTTTTGTTGTTCTGTCATTTCCAGGATGACACACTACTGTCAGAGAGCAGTCACTTCACCTTCGTGTACGACGACAACGAGTGTTCTCTGGTGGTTCTGAACACGCGTGAGGACGACTCCGGCGTGTACACCTGCACGGCTAAGAACCTGTCCGGATCCGTGTCCTGCAAGGCGGAGCTCACTGTGCAACCAGGTGATCCTACAGGGCACTCTAAATTTGTCCTCTGTAAATATTATTACCTAATTATACAGTCAGAATGATGTGCAGTCTGACGGTCACACTGTGAAATGTTTTCTCTATCAATATTGTGTGATCCTCACTTGCATGTGCACATGATCCAGTTCAAAAGGACAAGGAGGATTCCATGGAGGATGAGGAGACCATTCTGAGGAAGAGACGAAGGCTGACAGACTACTATGACATCCACAAGGAAATCGGGAGGTGAGTCTACTGTTAGGAGAGCCAAGGCAAACACAAATTCCAGTTCATTTTAAAGACAATTTCCTTCAAGCAGGCAAGCTAAAATTAATTGTCTATTTAGCAGTTTCATTGACATAACAAGTTTCACAGAAGTTACTCTAACCAACTGAGGCACACACTGTCTGTATTTCGGAATTTACCTATTTTAAACATGCCACTGAACTGAAAACCAATCCGACTTGAATAGATCTACTTTTGATTGAAATGTGACTGCCACCAGAGGTTTGGTCCTGATGTCTGCCAAGGTCATTTTTCTTTTTTTACAGATTATGAAAGTGTAAATTGTAAGCATTCAGATGATGTGCCATGCATTGAAATTTGTAAATATTTGAGGAAGATATGCTTCTGTGAATGTTGGTAACCTGAAATCACTAAGCAGAGAAAAAGGGTTTCAAAGATTCAGAGCTGTTCACACTTCTCACAACCAGGTAATGGGAGGGAACAGTAACTGGTTAACCTCGCCCCAAACCACTCCCCCACAGGACTAGCTGTCATTATCTCTCAGTGGTAGTCTGATGGGCTTTTCAATGACAATAATGTGGCTGGTACTAAAAAGTAATACATTACATTGACTAAGGGTAGCGCTCATAATTCCAGTCTACATGGTTATATATGCACATTGCACAATGCCCATGTATTATTCTATGAATAGTTCCAAAATGACAAACCATGATTCTACCGACAGGCCATTACTCCAGCAACCCTTTTTTTTTTACTGGCTGCTCTGTCTGAAACTTTAGAGCCCCCGTAGCTGGAAAGATGAATGTCAGTAAAACATCCTCTGTCTTTGTGCTCCAGAGGGGCTTTCTCCTATGTGAAACGAGTGACCCAGAAGGTGGGGAAGATGGAGTACGCCGCCAAGTTCATCTCAGCCAGAGCGAAGAGGAAAGCCTCGGCCCTGAGGGAGATGAAACTCCTGTCTCGCCTGGACCACGAGAGAATCCTCTACTTCCACGACGCCTTCGAGAAGAAGAACGCCGTCATCATCATCACAGAGATGTATCCTTGTCTGGTTTCACACTTAAATAATGGCAGGTGCCTTTAAAGTTGATCATCTTGAAGAGAAAAGAGAATGATATTTGAGACTAATGACTCAACTACACTACAAGCGTTGTATTGAGTCGCCATCAGCATTGTGTTAAAGTGACCTGTGACCTTCTACACAGATCGTGTTTTGAAAGCGGAGTATGAATGTTTATCCATAATATTTAAACAAGTGTCTCTGTAATTCATTTTCTGATAGTTAAGGGCTTTTTTAAGCATGTATTTTGTTACATGCTGCACACATCACCATATAAGTCACCATTAACAAAGCTAAACGAAGTGTAATTGCTGTAATTATTTTTCTGGTTGGTTAATTGATTGATTTGTCATGCACTCGAGGTGCCTAGCCTGCATGAGCTTACAGTATAAGACATGGTACATACATTATGTATTATTATGTACAATAAAATGAAATAAAAATAATAATAATAATAATAAACAAATTATCTCCCATGTTTTACAAATAACATTTCCTACAAAAAATAGTTTTCTGAAGCATAGTTCAATTCTTTCATAGTCATCTAACCACAAGAAATGATTAGAGATAGAAGTCATTCAACTAAAAAGTGCATCTCTCATTTCATCATACGGTAGAATATAAAATAGTAAAGCCTAGGGCTTTGTTTAAATAGTAGTTGAGTTACAGAGGTGTGTGTGGGCCTGGTAACGGTTCTTGTTTGAGCCGGCATCACCATGGGCATGCTGCGCTTTGGGGTGGACACCATCTTTTTCAGGGAGCACAAAATTCCTGGCAGTGCCCCTGCTAGTAGGATGCATAATAACAATACCTGAAACCCCTTTTTGTACTGAATTAAATATTCAGATTGAAAAAGAAAGTAATATCTCCTTAATCAATATGTGAAGTTGCAATGAGGAGCTACTGGAGAGGTTTACCAAGAAATCTACAGTGATGGAGTCTGATGTAAGTTTAGTCACTTTGTTTAGAGTTACCCCCTCCAGCTGTCTATATTGATTCTGCAAACGTGATCACAATAACATGACATTAACATTACAGTAACATTTCCATGTGTGTGGTGTGCTTACAGATCCGCTCCTGCATGAGACAGCTGCTGGAGGGAATGGATTATCTTCACCATCAAAATATCATACATTTGGACATCAAGGTATGTTTCATTGAGTTAAAGCTGTATTACAGCCTGGCTTTTTAAAATTCTATATTTATTTTACTATTTACATCATGTCCAATTTGAATACCGACAGGATCCAGATTATGGCCCCTAGATTTTGAAGTACAAATTATTATTTTGTTTCATTATGATTCATGATTATTTAGGATGTAATTTGATTGATCTCTCCTCACAGCCTGACAACATTCTCATGGCCGATCCCCATGGCGATCAGATCAGAATCTGTGATTTCGGCAATGCAATGGAGATCACACCTGATGATGCTCAGTACTGCAAATATGGCACGCCAGAATTTGTGGCCCCAGAAATTGTCAATCAGACTCCTGTGTCCAAGGCAACTGACATCTGGTAAGAAATCTGGAGCCTATGCAAAAATTGAGAAAAAAAGTTTTATATCTTATTCTTATATAAGATTTATATCTCAAATATATCTAATTTCCACTTCAAATCCTCAACTTTTATCCCTAGGCCGATTGGAGTCATTGCATATCTGTGGTAAGTGAATAGAAGTATTTGCCATTTTGTGTATGCATGCTTCAGAAGCGATTTGTATTTGTGTTCTGCATTTGTATGCTACTATTCTTGAGGTTTCAGTTTAACAGTAAGTGAAATGGAAATAAATCAGTGTGTCTGTATTTCAGCCTGACGGGAGTGTCTCCATTTGCTGGTGAAAACGATCGCAGCTCTGTACTCAACATCAGAAACTACAACGTGGCATTTGAGGAGAGCATGTTTGCTGACCTCTGTCGAGAAGCCAAGGGATTCATCATCAAACTGCTGGTGGCAGACAGGCTGTGAGTGGAACAACACACTTCATCATTATAACACTGCTATAAATGTTACTGCAATACATGACTTACACACAATACATGACTTACACACAATGGTTTATTACTACACCTACAGGAGACCTGATACTCAAGAATGTCTTCGCCATCCCTGGTTCAAGGTACTGTAAGACATTTCATGAGCCTATTGACTGTTGATTGACATTCTTACTAGACTTGTGATGTCTCACTACAATATTCAGGTATTGAGCAATTCTGAAATAGACATTACAGCTAATCCCATTTGTCCATTATGTTATACAGACACTGACAAAGGGGAAAGCCATAAGCACAGAGGCCCTCAAGAAGTTTGTATCCCGTAGAAAGTGGCAGGTGAGGTATCTGACAAGTTCTGTTTCAACATTTCTTTATTCTTACAGCTGACATGCATCTCTTGATCCTCTTTCATTTATGCTTTTTGTTTTTTTTAGTTTTTTTGTTGTCTTCTTCTAATGTTTACATTTTCTTTTGATTATCTTTTGCAGCGCTCTCTCATTAGCTATAAATCGAAAATGGTCATGAGGTCGATTCCCGAGTTGCTAAATGACTCCACCAGCCATATCTCCATCGCAGTACCCAGACACCTAAAGGAAGGTTCCCCACCACCGTCATCATCCTCTGATTCCGATGAAGACATCGATGAGCTGCCATTCATCCCGATGCCAAACACTATGGAATTTTCAGGATCTAGAATGTCCCTAAATGAAATCCAGGGAGATGAGGAGGGGACAGGCCGGCCAAACGGGACTGCCAATAAGTCAGGCTCAGTAGCTCACGGTCAGGAGGTGATGGAGTGTGAACCCACAGGAAAGGAGAACGAGGGCGAAGAATCCACAGGTAGGAGCCGGCAAAGGAAGAGGTCTACACAAGAGAATGAGAAAGGCTCCTCCGATGAAGAGCCTCCTGCGGAGTTGCCTCAGCGGCCCGAGCCGTCGAGGAGGCCTTTGCGTAGGGGATCGAGCATGGACTCCGACAAACCTGAAGGGGCAGCCAGCAAGAGAGGACAGCTGCGTAGAGGCGGTTCTGCCGACAGCGCACTGCTACTCCACATCAAACCTGAGGAGGGCGCCGGTGAGGGAACGCCCGAGGACGGCAGGAGAGTCCTCACAAAGGCAGTGTCCATGGAGCTGCCGAGGAGGAGTGCCAGTCCGGGAGCTGCCAACATGAGTCAGGAGGACTATGCTCTTAAACTGGAGATGATGAGGCAGAGGCTGCTCCGAGGTGGCTCTGTGGACAAGAAGATGAGCGGACTGCGGGGCCCACTTTTGGAGACGTTGGGTATGGGTGACGAAAAACGTGCATCGTCCCTGGAGCGCCACTCGCGTGCACCCCGTCTGGGTGTCCCCCCACTAACTAGGGCAGCCTCCAGCGACTCCCCCAGAGACGATATACCCAAGATTAAAGTGCTCCGTAAGAGTGCATCCTTCAGTCAGGGTGACACAGAGCCTATGCCCCTGCACAGACGCTCCGGAGCCCCCTTAGAGATCCCTTTGGCGCAGATTGAAGAGCGAAGGCTCCAGGAGGCCATATCGATGTCGGCCCTCACTGAGCAAATCAAACTGGAGTCCCGGCCAGTCACTCCCAGGGATCCTTCCCCAAAACCGCCCACCCCACCGTCTGCGGGTCAGGAGAGTCCAACCAAGATGGAGTGTGAAGACTCACCAATGGACAAGGAAATCAAAGCCGAAGAGTCTCTCAGTGAAAAACAAGATGGTGTGACCACAGATAGTAATGCAGATGAAAGATCGAGTATGAGTGGTTTCTCTGAGAAGGACATGAGCATGTCAGAGGAACCAATGATTGAACCAGAGTGCGTGCCCCAGAGGGAGCCTACCCCTCCAACGGCCCAAAGGTTTATGTTAGAGGAAAAAATGGAGGAACAGGAAGAAGAGGAAGTTGTGAAGAAGACTGAGGAGCGAACTCAGACTGTTGCTGAAACAAAAGCTATAGAAGTAGAAGTGGAGGAAGAGGTTAAAGAGGAAGTGAGGACACCAGTTAAATCTGAGATGGTCATTACTACCAGTTCTGTCATGGTCACACCTCCACAAGTATATTCAAGTAGTCCAGGAAAGGTTGTGTCAACATATGTGACGCCCTCCCCCCCTGCTCGAGTCATGCTCCCAGATGGTAGAACTTCTGCATATGCCAGTATAATGCAGACCATCATGGTCCCCTCACTCCAGACTCTCAATAACCCTCCTTTGGGTCCTTCCACACCTGTAGTTGACCCAGCCCTTGGTTCATCACCGGCATACATGCCCACACGGTTGCCTTCACCTGAACCCATCTCTCCTGACATTCCTGGCCCTTCGAAACCAGTAATCCTGCCAACAACTGAACATGCTGCAGTGTACTCTAGGGTGGCATCCCCCGACCAGCTATCCAAAGAACCAAGTCCGACCAAGACTCTCCCTCTTCACACACCCAGTCAAGAGCTCCCACTAGGGGGCAGCTTGAAGGACCTTGCCTCTGAGGAGGTATTTGAGGCCCGCTTCAAGAAGCGTGAGTCTTCCCTGACCCGAGGCCTCAAACTTCTGTCCTGGTCAAAGAATGAGGATAAAACTATTACATCTTCAGGTTCTGCGGAGTTGGGTGAGGAGGTGTACCGACATGGGCCCATTGGCGCACCCTTGGAGATTGCCCCCAGAAGGCTGGAAGAGAAGTCCAAGTCGGTCCAAGACCTCCGTGAGGCTCAGAAGGACCAAGGGTTCATGAGGCGGCTCTCCATGCGCCTGAAGAGGGCCCCATCAACAGAGCGCAAGGAAGAGAAGCCCAAAGAGGAAGAACCGGTCGGCCCAATGCGCAGGCTTTCCTGGGCTCTTGGCCGAAGAGGTTCCCTGGAAAAGAAAGATGTAGAGATGACGAGAATGGACGGAGAACACGATGCGCCGTCAGAAGAGGTGAAGGACTCAAAGAAGCTCAGCGAGTCACCTGTTCTAGCCATGCGCAGGAAGATCGAATCAACGGTGGCCGGGATCTCCATGAAGATTCGCAGCGTCTCTGAGGAGAGAAGGGTGGATGACAAAGAGGGCAAGTCGGAAAGCAAAAGACCTCCCATACTCTCCATGCTGCGCAGATCAACTTCAGAGAATCGTGGTTTAAAGAGTACGGCCATCCCTCAGAACCAATTGGCTTCTCAATCAGGACCTGCTGACTCCTCTGAGACTTTGGGGTCCATGTCCAGTGTCAAATTAGAAACAGCATCCAAAGGTATTATTATTTTTCTCTTTTGCCTCGCCTACTGTAGAAATAATATTGGCTGTTCTACCATGAAAATACTCCATTTGTGTTAATGATTAATCAAGTAAACAATACATGTATACTGAGCAAATAAGACCAAACCAGACTGGGTTCATCACAACACACTGCTATTCATAGTATTTGGACTTTTTTTCCTCCCATGTGAGTTTTATGTGGGAGTGAGAATCTTTGTTATCACATAGGCATACTTAAATGTAGGTGGGAAGCAAGGACCTGTTCCACATTTGTTCTAACCTAACGTTTTTTCTTCATTACCATTTCTGTTGATTTCAGTTTCAGTTATATTTCTTCCCTCCCACAGGCGCAGAGGCTGAACGTAGATCTCGTTGGGATCGATGGGGTCTGACCAGAGGTAGGAGGGACAAGACAGTATCACAGCCTGACATCCCCACGGCCATCGCCAGAGAAAATGGCTCCCTGGGCTCCCGCCAGTACTCCAGACTGGCCGCTGGTAGGCAATGCATGATTGGTGAAGCAATGAGTTTTTCCTGCCCATGTGACCGTACCTGGGAGAGCTGTTATTGGTCGTAGAGATCCTTTTTTTTTTTTACGAGCCATGTCATGTAGTCAGAATGTCATTGTTACTTACAGTATGTAGTTACAGCAGCTACAAAATACTTTGCCACAAGGGCACTACCGGCAGTGCTGAAAATACATTAATTTATTTAAAACACAAAACTTAACATAAGTTACGGTTAAAAGTTACATAACCGAACAAAGTCTTTCAATTCAGTGCCTTCGTTCCTCTGTCTTGTTGGCTTCAGGCTGTCCAAGTCTGCTACAGACATTTCTCTCTCTACCTGTAGACTTCCCTCCTGTGTTCCATATCAAGCTGAGGGACCATGTCCTCCTGGAGGGAGACCCCATCACCCTCAGCTGCCTCCCAGCCGGCAGCCCCCACCCAAAGATCCACTGGACAAAAGGTCTGTCCTCTTAAGTAGTCTTCACAACCAAACTGATCTCCTTGTTTAGAGGCTTCTACTGTATGGTAATGTGACTTTGCTGGTTTAATATGGATCAATAATGAAAAATGTGTATTCGAATGCGACAAAAATCTCTAAGTGGGCTATTTTGTTTTGGAGCCAAATGCTACTGTAGCATCAGCAGTATTACAAAAATGTGAATAGGCTACTGTGTGCTGGCATTTATGACGATGTAAAAGAGTCAAATCAGCTGTCATTGTCGTGTTTTCTCATTATTGATCATTTGGCTTTATGATACCTAGAACAATCAAGGAAATCAAGAGTTAGAGTTAACTTTTTTTTTCCATACAGCTTACAGGCAAATGGCAACACAGACCATTTGACATGTTTAAGCTTGTCACGATGATGCAAACATGTCTTTAATGATGTTTCCCATTAAAGATCTGTTACAACGTTTGTCCTCAGACAAGAAGCCGTTGGAGATCGATGCCAGGATGAACATGATCTCCTGCCCTGACGGCAGGCAGCTGCTGATGATCATGAAGACCACCAAGAAGGACGCAGGGCTTTACGAGTGTGTGGCCACCAACCCTTTGGCCGCTGTCTCCAGCTCCTGCACCCTGTCCCTCGCCCGTAAGTTACAGGCTGTGTGTGTACGTGTGTGTGTGTGTGCGTGTGTGTGTCACACACCTTGAATGGCTGTTATTCCTACAAACGAAACGTCATGACAGAATAGTGGACTTGATAGTAAAGGACATATCTCATTTTCCAACCTCAGTGAGAATGTACAAACATTCCTGTGTCAATCCCACCATGTTTAATCTCTGCAGTAAGCCGGACACTTTTACACATTTGTCTGCTAATACACCAGATGTTGTTGTTGTTGTTGTGGTCAGTGACGTATCCAGAGAGGTGTTTGTCATGGAGGTAGCCTGCACATTTGACCCTAGCCTAGAGGAAGCCTTCATGACCAAGGTCATTAAGTACCAACCTCTCCCAAATACCATCTCAGAGCTAGGGTACAGATGCAGACTCCTTGTGTTCATATTTAGCATTCTAGGATATACACATAAATTGGTCATCAGAGGGCCCCAACAACTGGGATCGCCCAAAAAGAGGGCTAAAAGCCTTGTATTGTAAGTCCTGCTCTGTCATAGGCAGCCGCCATATATGGTGGAGACGCTGCTACTTGTACCCTTGAAAGATGTGTGAAAAAGAAAGTTATGCCGCTGGTCCATGCATTGAGACTGCATATTTAATATTTGTGTCACTGTATGTAATTTTCCCTATATGGACATTAATAAATGTGTGCGCGCGTGCGTGCGTGCGTGCATGCGTGCGTAAGAGTGTGTGTGTATGTGCGCGTGCCTGTGTGTGTGACCATTGGGACCATGAATGTGGGGGAGTGCTTGAGTGTATGATTCACCATTCTTCAGGAAGGTTATTTGTGGTTTCTGATTACTTCTTCCCAGATTACAAATCAGTATTGAACAGCATTGTATTGTTCTACTAATGGTTCTGATTCCTGTTCTCAGGTCTGCCTAACCGTCCTGGAACCCCGGAGGTCCCCCAGAGGTATAAGAACACAGCTCTGGTCCTCTGGAGACCCTCAGACACCATGGCCCCCTGCACATACTCCCTGGAGAGGAAGGCAGAGGGTGAGTCCACGACTACTGCATCTGTGACCACAAACCAGCGTTTATAGCCCATTCATCTCTACTCTCTGTGTGAACTTGTAGAATCACCGCAGCCATTTAACTCATTACTGCCATCTTGTTGTCACTGTGGATATTGTCTTTCTCCCTGTGCTCATGAAGTGTTGTCCAGCATCGTCCATCTGATTCAAAACTGACTAAATGTATTGTATATATTAATGTAATGTCTGTAATGTAATAATGTAATATGTAATAATGTCATGTATATCTATATATTCTCCCCAGGTGAGGGAAACTGGCTGATAGTGGCCACAGGAGTGGCTGACTGCTACTACAACGTGGTGGATCTACCAGCGCGTGGCTCGTTCAGGTTCAGGGTGGCGTGTGTTAACAAAGCAGGCCAAGGCCCCTATAGCAACCTGTCAGAGAAAGTGTGTCTGGATGTCCCTCAGGGTGCCTCAGGTATGCACAGTACTGTAGACCGCACTGCTACCAGAGCGAAACGGTCAAATAGATGTGGTTTAGAGTGAACTATGACCTTTATTGCTCATCAACTGTTGTTGATTAGAAGAAGGCACTTACTCCTTAGTCCTGCCTTGTGCTGTGTTATGTGTGCTGTGTGTAAGAGTTTCTGTTCTTAAATGCATTTACAGTGTATTCTCTGGAGACTGTTAAAAAGTTAGGTTACAGAATATTCTACAAAGTTGATGACATTCCCACTACTTTCAGTGATGGATCACGAGTGTGTGAAGTACAATAGATCAACAGAGCTACTGAAGGTGTCAAAGCTGAATATGTTGGAGAACCTTTAAATTAAGAGTTCTGGTGCACATTTGAATGTCCTCTTTGGGGCTCTTAATATTCCACGTAAAACATAGTTGTTTTGATTAAGTATAATTAAATATAAAATACCCTCATTCTCCTTCAACAGAATCACCAAACTCCAGCGGAGCGGTTGTGGTGACAACGGCCCCCTCCCCTCCTGTGATGATGTCATCAATGACAGTGCCCCCCATTAAGCCCGCACCTGGTAAAGGGGCGGGGCCATCAACAGCACCCTCCATCCAACCTCCTGCTTCCCCCTCTCCAGTGCCCCCGCCCCCTCCCCCTGTATCAGTGGCCAAGGTTCCTCCCTCCATTCCCGCAAAACAGGTCTCTATCGCTACTCCACCCCCAGTGCCAACTAGCCCCCCCTCTGGACCTCTCCCTGCTAGTACGGCCCCATCCCATCGGGCAGTCGGTGAGACCCAGGCCCCTCCCCCAGCGCAAGTTGCCACGGCCAAAGCCAAGACCACCCTCAACATAAACGTCGGAAAATCCACGCCGTCATCGGCTGTGACTCAGCCGGCCCCCCCGACCAAACCCGCTCCCCCCGCCATCCTCCCCAAACCCAAAAGCCCCATCAATATTGTCCCTCCCATGACTAAAACTCCTCCCACCTCCCAACCACCTCCCGTAGCCCCACCCCCCACCATCGGCAAGCCCATCTCCTCCGTGCCCATGTACGCGCCGGTCGCCTCGTCACGCGCCACCCCGCCCTCCCCCGCTGCGTCCGCCTCCCCCTCCCCGGCCCCCGCCCTCTCCCCACCTGTGGTGCTGGTGTCCAGCCTGACCCCTGTGGTGGAAGGCAGGGCCACGCCCTCTCGGCTGACCCCGTCTGGGAGATCCACCCCCTCGGGGCGTTCGACGCCGTCGGGACGGATGACGCCCTCAGGGAAGCCAGGCGAGGGCTCGCTGCGCCAGGGCGTGCCCCAGAAGCCCTACACCTTCATGGATGAGAAAGCCAGGTACACAACTGAACACACAATGCATCTATGTGTAGTCAAGGCAAGTCAAGTTACCTTTATTTCTATAGCACATTTATAACAGCTGTGACTTAACCAAAGTTCTTCACAGGTAAAAACATAGAGCAAAAAATACACATACAGAATATAAGTAGTACAAAAGTGCAAATACGCATACTGTACAAGGGCTCAGATACAAAATAAAAGTGCAGCAAATTACAAAATAAAGTAAAAAGAGACTGAAATAGCAACTGTTGGATTACCAGGAGGCAGGCTGAACTCTTTTCGAAGGCCAGGAAGAAAAGATGGGTCTTTACATGTAAATGTGTAAACTGTACATTGCATACTGTGCATATTGCATAGATGAAAGACCAATAAGTCACTTCATATCTTTATCTGCACCTAAATGGTATATCTTTACGCTCCATTGCACCTTTCCCTAGTATAATCAAGTCTTTCTCACTGTTCGTCTCGTTGTTCAGGGGTCGTTTCGGCGTGATCCGAGAGTGCCGCGAGAACGCCACCGGCAACCTGTTCATGGCCAAGATCGTGCCCTACGAGGCGGAGAGCAAGCAGACGGTGCTCCAGGAGTACGACATCCTCAAGTCGCTCCACCACGAGAAGATCATGGCGCTGCACGAGGCCTACGTCACCCCGCGCTACCTGGTGCTCATCTCAGAGTGCTGCAGTGGGAAGGAGTTGCTCTACAGCCTCATAGACAGGTCAGACACTTTTATTATACCCTTTCAACTAATGGTAAATGGTAAATCACCATTGTTCTTGTACCTTTTTAGGGGCCAGGCATAGCTGCCGGAACCCTATTGTATTTGCCTATATTATTATTTTTATTATTATTAATATTATTATTATTACTATTATTATTATTATTCTCCATCTTCCACTGAAGTCTGACTTCCCGTGGACAAAAGATCACCAAACTTTGCACATAGCTCCAGTACTATACCCAAAGTCCTCAACCTGCATTGTAGGTCAATAAACCTGAAGGTGGCGCTACAGCAACAGTCTAAAGTTTAAAACTTTAAAAAATCATAACAAATCAGCCATAGGTGCTATCACTGTAAAACCACCACGTAAATGTAGTCCCCAGTGAGACAACTTTCATACGCTCTCACCTTGCAGGAATTTTTAAGTCCATCACTCAGATGCTTTCATAAACTGTAAAACAGTTTCATAAAAACTGTCAAATCTCCTCCCACATTTTTTGTTCAATTGACACCGGAATTGATATACTGTATCTTCAGACTGTCCTTACCAAACGATCCTCACAGATTTTTGAAATATGCAAAATTGAGCCCACAGCGCATCAAAACGTTTTACTGTTAACAGTTCTGTATACAGTTCCCACGAATTCTCGCCAAATCAATCCTCATAAATCTCGTCTGATCATCCTCATAAAAAGTGACAACATTGGCAACATATCCAAGATGTAGTGTGATTTTTTTTAGAATTTTATGTCAAAAAATGATTTTGAGTTGTGAGTTGTTGCTAATTAGCTCAGTGAGATAGAGGATGTTGCTTGGTGTCAGAGGTTACAAGTTAAATCCTCAACTGATGCAAAATGAACATTGGAATGTCAACTTTCTTGACTGAAATTGCCTGGCCCCGCCTCATCGCTGCGTAGCAGCTTTAATTGTGTGTTGTTTTCCCTCTTGTCCCAGATTCCGTTACTCAGAGGATGACGTGGTGGCCTACATTGTCCAGATCCTACAGGGCTTGGACTACCTCCATAACCGACGCATTCTGCACCTGGACATCAAGGCAGAGAACATCATCGTCACCTACATGAACGTTGTGAAGATCATCGACTTTGGCAGCGCGCAGAGCTTCAACCCCCTCTTCCTCAAGCAGTTCAGTCCCCCTGTTGGAACGTTAGAGTACATGTGTAAGTGGTGTCAATTACCTCAATAAGAAAGGCTGGTTTAATGTCTGGCTTTTACAATATTGTACCCACACATATAGTCATGTTCCTAGCATGTTGTTTTCTCAATTTCTAATACTACTATATTAGGAACTCATGTATTCAAAATAGGAAGTGAATGAAAGTAGATTTGATTTTGATGTGATCTACTTTTCGGCATGCTGTGGATTTCCCGGACATCCCTGCTGCCTACCTGACACAGCTCCTGAGATGCTGAAAGGGGATGTGGTCGGCCCACCTGCCGACATCTGGAGTGTGGGAGTACTGACGTTCATCATGTAAGTACAGTACGAGTCAGAGTTTGACTCGGTTTGGGAACATACAGTACAGCTCATACTAGGAATAGGCACTGACTTTCACATCGATTGACATATTCATGTTTCCAGGCTGAGTGGGAGGCTTCCCTTCATGGACACCGATCCTCAAGAGACTGAGGCGAGGATCCAGGCCGCGAAGTTCGACCTCAGTAAACTCTACCAGAACGTGTCCCAGAGTGCCTCTCTGTTCCTCAAGAAGATCTTATGTAGCTATCCTTGGTAAGAGTGCCTTGAGTTTCGGGGAGCTTCTCCAGTCCAGTGTTCAAAATATGACGAGGGCACTGCAGAACTTACACATGTTCCGCTTAAGAGTATTCTATTCAACATGAATGTACAAAGCTGACGCAGTACCTTTGTCTCAAGTTGGGCCCTCTAACCCTTACCCTAACCCATGGGTTCCCAAACTCCATCATCCCCTCTGAAAACAGTGACACACCCGCGCCCCCCCAACCCCCCAAATTTGTCCATAAAAAAAAGACCTTTAAAATCACATTTCATTCATAAAAACCATAGAAAATTCTAAAATAAAAACATGTTTTTCCTTATTTTTTTTCTAACCATCCCTCCGCGCCTCCCCTGAATTTCTTTGGGGCCCCCCAGGGGAGGCCCGCCTCACAGTTTGGGAATGCCTGCCCTAACCCATCCCCATCTCTCCTCCAGGGCCCGTCCGTCCATCAAGGACTGCTTCAACAACTCCTGGCTCCAGGACGCGTACCTGATGCGCCTGCGTCGGCAGACCCTCACCTTCACCACCACCCGTCTCAAGGAGTTCCTGGCCGAACAGCAGCAGGTGCGCGCTCAGGCGGCCACCAAGCACAAGGTCCTGCTACGCTCCTACCAGAGCTCACCACAGTCCCCCACCAGCCCCACCGGCCCCACCATGCCAAGCTTGACCGTCACACCCGTCACCCAGTGAGAGTGGCCTCAAAGGCATGAAGGGCTGCACACGAAAAGGAGGGAAGACTTGGGGCCAAGAGGTAGGGACAAGGTCCCTCGAACCTTGTGGGTTGAGGTTTAAGGCTTGACCTTTCAGGCCCAATCGAACACAAAATCACACAATGCAGGTCTAGATCAGAATGACTTGTACGTACCTACAGTGACCTCTCTTGCTCCCCAGGGGTCCCTTCCAAGGCAGTAGGGGCCTAGCAATGAGGTGATCATGCAACTGTTTTGTAGTTTCTTATTGGATCTTGAGATGATGCACGATTCTTAACGACACACCTGTGCTGTCTTTTTGATATTTTCATCCTCACATGCTGTGCAGTGTCATCAGAGCTTCTTCGATTTGGGTTAGGAGATTACTGTCCACAACTCAGAGATAGAGAACTCTGTAAGCTTCTGTTGGTATATTTTCTCCAAACATCTTTTCCCAAGTATAAAGACTTTAAATGTCAGCACATCGCATTGGCACCAGTCACATTTGTAGAGCAAAATGCTGTTTATCTTCTCTGCTAGTTTTTATGAAGGACACATACAGCTGCTACCTGTTTTATGTATCAGGACAGTTTCTGAGACTGATTTTATCAGGAGCACATTGGTTTTTCTTTCTAACAATGCCATAGTTATTGACAAAAATATATTCTGTAAAGAATATACACAAACAGAATGGGATTGTCAGTAACACCTTAACAGATGGTTTAGACATGATCAGCAACAGCTACCAGGACAGCTAACAATTGATCAAAGCAAAATACTGTATACTGATTGAGTAGTGCCATATAGATCAATTATTGTATATTCATTTTTATTAACAATCAACTTTGAAATGTCAGAGTATTTGCTCTGAGTTTCCATTATCCCCTATGGACAACACAAAAGATGTCTATGAGCTTATCAAGACTGAGCTTATCAAGACTAATGATACCTTGTACTAAAGGTAATTTGGAGTCAAAAAGTAGACCGTTTAAGGGTTAGTGCCCTTCAGCTCAGATAAACCTTTTGACAAATCCTTAGTTTAAGGTCAGTTAATTCTAAACAGATTTTAAAGTGAGTTCAAACTACACGATTTTCAGAATTTTTTGACTGGTTGTTGTTTGCAAATTACTATATGGTTACAGAATGAAAACTAGCATATTGCTATGGCCCACTTTTCAGTTAGGATACTTAAAAAAGGATATATCTTTGTTTTTAGGTTTTAGTAGTTATTGTACCTATTCAGAACATACCGTATGTATTAAAGTATGAGTCAAATCCATACAGATAAGAAAATGTGAAGTTGTGAAAGTTATATATTTTGCCAGGGGTATGGGATATCATAGAATTTAAGTTGATGTTTGTAGTTCTGTTCTATTCTCAAGCTTCTTCAGTTAATTTAAACTCCGAATGATTAAGGATATATAGTTATATAAGTTACATGTGATCAAATAAAATACATTATATATGCCTAATCATCATGGGCCAAATTGAAATTCAACCACAATTTTTTTGTATGATATGACAATATATATTTTGGGGCTTACGAGGGTTCTACAAAATGTTTATTTACATATATATCAACATATTAACCCTCAGATATGTTCCTTTCTGTATAGCATGGTTTTAGATCAGTAAAGAGGCATACCTGTATCAGTTCAAATATGGTTTTAAAAGTGTGTTTGGAGAAGGTTTTGAATTTTGTACCTAAATTAAATATTCTGAATATGTTGTAGTGCCCGAAAAACAAACATTTGCTAATTAAATACACACTTCAGTTTGGGGGAGGGGATTTAAGTAACTGGATTGCTTTTGTGTGTTTGTTTATTTATTGATTGAGTGGTCATGTTTGGTGCAACTTACAGTATACTTTATTTTTGTTTTGTGAATCTCTGGATCTGGCATGGAATAGGCATGACAGCTGACATGGCTTTAAATAATAAAGGAAATTCAACTTTGTTTCACTTGCAGAGTGTTTCATTATGTGCTTTTGTTTTTCATGCTTTTAAATTGTCTGCACTTCATATACTGAAATCATATACTGACAGTCATTCAGAATTTGAGTTAAAAATATACTAGATCTTTTTTTTTTATATAATTTATAATTAATTTTAACCAAATATTCTAACTGATGCAAACACTGTACTGTAGCTTGCATAGCACAATTAAGCTTTAATAAACCAAATTTTATTAATATTTCATTTCATTATTTCAACATTATTACAACATTATTTCTAAAATGCATTCCCTTACACACACACACACACACACATATATATATATATATATATATATATATATATATATACATCTGTGCAAAGCCCATTGTGTGTATCATGAAAAATAAATAAGAAAATGAAAACCCAATTGATGTCTGTAAAACGATAAATTAGATTAATATATATATATACATACACACCTTTATTTAGCCAGGGGAGCCTATTGAGTCCAAGGTCTCTTTTACAATGGTGCCCTGGCTGCACAACATCATAACCAATATAAAACAGTATAAAAACAATACAAACACTATAAAACCACATTAGATGAGACGAGTCAATGTTTCCATGAGCTCACACTGTATACTCCCGGTCAGCTGGGGCAAACCACATACCGAGACCCACCTGTGTGTCTGTACCTTCACTAGGGACCACTCACGTTTCAACCTCCTCACCCTGGAACTCAGTACAGCCATTAACTAGCCTATTAGCTACTTAAGGCATTCTCAAGGGTATTTGATAAGAAGGCTATATAAGGACTGACTGATAGCTCTGTGGTGCTCATCCTTTACCAGCCTGGCCACGCCGTGCCCGTCCCTGAAACGAAGGTCCAAAGAAGGACAACCGCGGTACTGGAATGTGCACTGCCTCCTCCATCTTGGTTTCTTGAGGGACATTGGAGGCCCCTGCGGACCCTTGGCTATAAAGCTAGACGCTACCCTTCGCAGGCTGACTCCGGAGTGAACACACACTTCAAAGAACATCTCCAGGGTGAGTAATATCTGATCAGTTTTAGAAATAACATTGTAATAATGTTATCTTGGCTTATGAAAGCTTCTTGTGCTCGGTTAAGCAAGCTTCAGCACAGTACATTTGCGTCCGTTTGAAGATTTGGTTCACTGGGGTCAAATGCTCGACGGTTTCATTGATGATTCAGATCAACGATATTCTGAAGTAGTTGTTCAGCACAATCCCACTTCATAATTTATTCCCAGATGTCCAAGGCCAAGGCTGCCCCTCCTCCAGGGTGCACTCTGGACATCAAGGATCCGCAAATCCAGGAGGCAGCAATCCGCATCCAGGCTTCCTATCGAGGTCACAGGTACTCAAGCACAGATTCCCTCTTTGTTGACACTCCAGCGAAATACTATTATCTGGTGGAATAGTCTTGATCGCTGGGTTTTAAATAATATATACACCTTTTAATATCCCATGTAGGCTATGTATGTATGTGTGTGTGTGAGAAAACCTTGAACATTATCTACAGTATTCCATTTGTATGGGATAACATGGCTACTAGTGTAGACAAAGGAACCGTCATAGAAAACAATGTTCAAAGACAGTTAGCCAGTCTGCTTTCTAAAGAGATAAAGTGACTTCCTATATCGCACACATCCAGCGCTATTCAGACATCCAATCACGCGTTTTCCTATATCACACACATCCAGCGCTATTCAGACATCCAATCACATGTGTTTTTATTTACCGTCCAGATCGCGCAAGGAACTACGGGAGAAAGGCCCCCCGAAGATCCTGCAGGAGCTGAGAGACGTAGTTCTGGTGGAGGGCAGCGCTGCCAAGCTGGAGTGTCGGGTCAGCGCTTTCCCAGATCCGTTCATCGTCTGGTCCAAGGACGGCAAGGAGCTGAAGGACGGATCGCAGTACCGCTACGTGTTTGAGGACCCGGATTTCGTGGCGCTGGTGGTAAGGGACGGAGTCCTGGCAGATCTGGGAAAATATACCGTCACCATCAAGAACCCCTTTGGACAGACGTCTGGATCTGCGTGCATTCTAGTGGAGGGTGTGTACAAAACTCTTTTGTTTTGCTAAAATCTGGTGGGGAAAAAAGGTACCAGTTGTGTATTTTTTCCATGGGTATCATTAAGGAGAGAAAAGGGGGAGTGATCAAGGGGCCCTATGGGACCCAGAAAACCTGCCACAAGGGGTCCTGTGGAATACCTTTTGCATGGAGCCCAAAATCCCTGACAACGCCCCTATTGGATTTAACAGCTAATCCCTTATTCAAGATAGGCATATGATAGGATGTTGCACCTCAGCTGAATAATTCAGCAAATAATTCTACATAATTCTGGAGACATAATGAGATGTTGCTTTGTGTTCCCCCAGTCCCTGCTAAGGTCTCTAAAGGGCCAGACAATGTGAAGAAGAAGAGAGGGACGACAGTGGTGCTCCAGGCAGAGATAAGTGGTAAGCCGCCCCCGGACGTCGGCTGGCTCAAAGATGACGAGGACATTGACGAAGATGAACGGTAGGCTTCTGTCTAGTTAGAGATAAAAACAAGTCATTGGTAATACTCAATCTTTTTTGCATGCTTGAGGTAGAAAACATCCCTGTTTACCTTTGTAAATGTTAATATGTTAAATCAAATTGTACCATTCTCTTCCAGAGTATTCTATGATGTTGGGGACACCAGCACAATCCTGACCATTAAAAATGCACAGCTATCAGATGCTGGCAAGTATGAGGTATTTGTGGAGAACAAACTCGGCACGGACCAGTCCTTTGCACGTGTGGACATCCTCTGATTCTGAGTCTACCCACTCTGGGACGTCACGTCATCATCACATATCTCTCCACAATCAGAATTGTGCTGTGTTCAAAGATGTACATAACTTAAACTGGTCCCAATAAAATATAAAGGACATTGTGCGCTGTGTTGTGGCATTTCTATGAGTGATTTTGAAGAACTGCAGTGCAAACAGTGTATGGTAATAACTGAATATTAATTATTTATCATTAAAGTCATAATTCACAGTTCAGCATCACTCACTCCCAGCTGTGTTACTGTAACTACAGTAACACACTACAGTAACTACACTACTGTAACTACAGTAACACACCTTTGAGAATGAGTGTGTTGTCAACTTGTTGTCATTGTAAAATCAAGCAGTTATGCAAACAGCAGATTATGACTGACTGCTCCCGAAAACTTTTTTTTTTGTATTTTAAGAGAACTACCCATCTCAGTAGTCTGTCCGAGGGATCAACCTGCAGCTGGGTGAAGGTGAAAGCCAGTTAAGAGTCAATTAAAATAAAATAAAAATCTCGTTCACATTCTATTTATTATCAGTAACTTGCTTTCTTTTCAAGTCACCAATGAGTGTAGCGGTAGCCTACTGCGAAGACTTTCCCCGTGCTACCTCCACGCTTCCTTAGTCGGTCTCAAGGCCCCCCTTAGGATCTGTCGAGAACAAACTTTGCAATTCGTTTTTCAAACCTTCCTCTTATATAATGAGAGATGAGGGTTATGTTTGCAAACTAGACGCGCCAGCTTACCTCTCTTTAATGGTATTTGTCAGTATATGCCAATATGCAACAAAAAAAAACATTTGTGAATGCTCTATTTACATTATTTTGGTTCAAGAACTACTTAGTGTTATACACGATAATGCAAAATCAAGAGATTATTTTATTATTGACGGATGTTGAACTTGATAAGTTAAAATATGAAATTAGCTTGCTAAAGCACGAACTTCATTGTCGCTTTAAGATTCCGGGCACCCTTGAAACCGTCAAGTTCCATGTTTGTAGCGTGCAATTGAAGTTTTTTTTTTTTTTTACACTCAAATCCATGTTGAAACAATTCTACTTTAAACTGCATTTTTGTTCTTAAACGTTTTATTTTCATCCTCCGATGTTGACAACAGGTTGAGTTTCGGAATAAGCTGGCTACTTTTGTGCTACTTTTATCGACGCACAGTATGCGCGCTTGTAACGACAGGGAGTGGCAAAATATAAGTAATATTTGCCATATTTAAAGCTCTCGAACTATACACATTGGATAGTAGCCTACACGTCTGCTTTGTTGATCAACGGACCTAATGGATCATTCGTCCTCAATAATCACACAAGCAACGAGAGATGAGGAAGATAGTTCGAATCGGCGCGAGAAAGGTGAGTTTGGAAAACTTTTCATGTGTTCTGTCTGCTGCGCATGACAAGGTTTATGGACCCAAGACAGCGGCGTTGGCCGTCAGTGTAAATAATAAACATCAAAAATGTATTCATTAAGTATCAACTGATTGTCTCCGTAATTGAAAGCTACAATCGCTTATTATGATAACGTTATCTCAAGAATACAGTTGTGATATCCTAGTAGGCCTAAGTAAACCCCTGAGGTGCAACCAGCTCTGCATTCAGAGTCATAGCCTATTTCGCTTATACTAAAATAATATGCGACGTTTATACTATCTTGCTGTTAATAATGCAAGTAGGAAATCAATTGTTGTGAGTGTGTAAAAGGGGGCGTGGTTCAGTCTCTAGCCTTGTTTGACAGTTCTCTCTTTTCTAAAGGCCTTTTCCCACTTATCAACTGGGCTAATAGTTATAGGCAGGGCTAAAAGAACATGCATTATACAGAGACAACATTCAATAATATGTGGGACAATATACATTGTTGTTTTCTGCAATAAACACAGCTTTGGTCCATATCTCCAATATCCCTGGTAGGCTACGTAGATGAGACTGACAGGAAAACTCCATATCCACTCATTATAATGCTAAATACGAAGGGCAATTCAACTTTTAATAATTTGCCCTTCATGAAAACATAACTCCCATCAAAGATTGACTGAGAACATGGATTGACTGAGCATGTAAACATTGTATATCTTCTGATTCTCACTCAAAATACACACATTTATGAAGTACATCTCTCAGAAGAGTCTTCTTGTCTGTACTTGCAAAGATGGCATTTCATTTTAATTTCAGTGTTACTCAAGTATAGCCTCATGTTAAAGGCTAATTTAGTTTGAATAGTTGTCACTTTTGATTGAATTAATTCAGAGCACTATTACAGTATATTCACCATTCTACTGTAGTATTTATAGATGATTCACTCATGATACTGATAGATTGCTAGACGACGGAGAGTATTGTAAATTGCCAGTTTGGGAACCTTTAAATGTCTAGCTGAGTACCTAGGACTGGAATGAGGAACTGATTAACACTGATAAGATACTGTAAGGACAAGCGATTACGATAAGAATTCCAATGTACCTGTATCCGTACTTGTTACACATGGCAAATAAACTTTCTATTCTATACTGAATACCACATCTCCTGCTCAAATAGGAATATTGAACCTAATACACACACACACACACACACACACACACATACACACACACCCACACACACACACACATAGAGTTATGTGTTAGCGCTAGTGAGTCCCTACTCTTGTTCTTGAGGTGGTTGTCTTGGACCCTGCCTAGTAGCCTACTCCTGCAGTTCATTCAACTCATAACTTAATCACCAATGTTATTGATATGATAATTTCAATGTGTTTGGCTGCCATTGCAGTGAACTGATTCTGTTCACGCTGCATTGCTGAATTTGATCTGGAGGTGGCAGTATTGTCCAAGAAGCTAACATTAGCTCACTTTTCCCTGCTCTTGGATTACTTCCTCATGGCCAAGGGTCACAGGCCCAAGAAGATGTGTGAGTTCCATGAGAGAAGCGGCCAGTGAGAGAAAACGGGGGGTTTTACTGGATCCTTTACTATTCTCCACTGGGTATAAAGAGGTGTAGGCCTACTTTTGGTTGTAGTCAATAATACAATCAAATACAATTTAATACAACTACAGGACCTCAAGGCTCTTAGCCACATGGCAGGTGACAGACATAAATACACATGTGAATGAGTCGCAACACACTGCACACAACACACACACACACACACATATGCAACTGTGGTCGCCGGTGAAATTTATCCTCTGCATTTCTCCCGTCCAAGCTGTCCTCCCCCAGGGGCAGCCAGAAGCAGCAGCTAGCCTCATTAATGGCGCCCGGGGACCAAGTCCAAGTGCTCAGTCCAAGTCCTGGTCAGGGACCGCACTGAAGAGCATCTGTTCTTCTGCATTTTTTTCATATTGGGGTTCTATGTGGAGGGAACCCGAGTGAGCACGGGGACAACATGCACAGAAAGGTCTGGAGATACTGTAGCCCAAGGGAATCGAACCCAGGACCTTCTGGTTGTAAGGCAATGGTGTAACGCAATGAGCCACCATGTCACCCAAATCATTAGATTTCCAAAGTGCATGGAACTATCTGTTTATGTTTATGTCTTTGTTTACATCTCAGCACAAATGCTATTCCTGAAGGCTTCATTAATGCTCTTTGATGGACTTGACTTACTGTAGGCCCATTCTCTTTCAAACCTTTATTTATACCCGTAGAGCAATTGAGATTTCCCTCATAAAAACTTTACACATCCATATCATAAGACAACATGTAATTGAGTTAAATCCCATGAACAAACTTATCCACCCCATCTCCATTACCACTACCCTAAACCCGCTAGCCCACTAGCTCGGGAGGGTGAGAAACAAGTTGTCGAATTGTAGCAGTGGATCATGTGTCCAAGTGGAAAGGCCTCTATGTCTGGATGGGAATAGAAGCGCGAGTGCTCCTGAAACACACCCAGATCAGACTACTAAACTCTATGGGCTAAAACATGCTGACCTGTCATGGGGCCGTGCTGCCCCTTGGAAAAGCTGTGACCTCATTACCAGGGGGAGATGATGTGTGAGCAACGAGATAGAGGGGTCAGCCTGCGTGTGCCCGGCTGGCATAACTTCAATGCACCTGAGAGCCACCACTTTCCGTCCAACCAAAGACTAACGAACCACCAGGTGATAGAATTTGTTTGCGATTCAATCCCTCGTCCCGCTATTCAACTCAGCAATTCAAGGTTGAAGTTATACCCCAATAGCTAGATTACATTATACTTGATTATACTTATTTATTATTTGCGTACAGTATTATTTGCCGAGGCAGAAATTTGTTTTGCATCATAATGCTCTGTAAGTGTTAAAGGTATACTGTAGGTGTTTGTAGGTTAAAGACAGTCTCAGAATGACATCATTAGAAGCATTATTTTGACATACTGCTTACAACTGTCAAAAAGTTCAGAATTTTAGATCTCCTATGCTCGCTTAAGATCTACTGTAAAAGCAGAGAACTACTTGAAATGTTGAATTAATCTTGAAAACTCAGCTTTACAGTATAACTTTGGCTGGTTTAGATAAGCAGTTACAAAACAAACAGACTAGTTTGTTTTTTTGGCACCAGGAAGTGCCATGTAATTACTAGCCTATATTATGTAATTTTTTCTGCTCCTCTTATATGGCTGGATTTACAGATGGGCATACACTTTTAATACTCAAATGTACTACACAAAAATGTCCTTCTGCATTTAATACTGACACAAAAAGGTTTTGTTTGCGAGTCCGTTTATGGCCTGGTGTGAGTGAACTATATATACACAGACTCCCATCATTAACTACTGTCAGCGACTGCCTTGCGTTCTATTTCAAGAATTCTGATTTGTAATATCAGAAGAGCTAACGTGGAGGGCAGCGTGACACCTTCACTGCCCGGCTCACCTGCCCTGCTCCTTCACGTTCGCACACAAACCTTTCAACTTCTACCAAGACAAGTATGCCCAACAAGCATGCCCTGAGTATTATGATTCACCAAGACATGCTCAGCAGGCCCAATGGGTCACTTATATGTTTGTAAGTGTCTGAGTCAGATTTGAGATAGATTTGTTTGGTGGTGTCTGAGGATAAGATACATGTAGATTTGTAAACATCGAGCCTCTACATTTCATGCATTTTTCCATGCAATTTGACCAGATTTTGGGTGAGATTATTATTTAATGGATTTTTCAATTCAATAAAGTAAACATTTATAGCCTATATTCTTTTCTGTTTCAATTTTCATTATACTCAACCCCTTTTTCTAGACAATGCATCAGATGTGGTTTTAGAGGTAAATACTTAAGTAAACATCATGCCACCAAGCTGCATATGGTTATTTCCCTCGCACCAGGCTCAAGACCAGAGGTGACAGAGCCTTTGAGTCTGTGGCACCCAGACTGTAGAACGCTCTTCCTCAGGACTGGAGAGCTACAGCCTCCGTGGATATTTTTAAGAAGCAGCTAAAGACGCTTCTGTTTGGACAGGCGTTTGTTGAATTAATTTGACTGCATGTTTGTAACTGTTGTCCTGTTTCCTGTTTAATTTTGTTGATTCTTTGTATGCATTAGCACTTTGTCACAGAGAGTCCTCTCAAATGAGAGTCCTCCCCCTGTTCCAAAATGTTTCCTGTGTTTGAAATAGGCATGACATTTAACTTAACATACTGAAATGCCCAAAATGACAGTAGGTTATTACTCACACACTTACTGGCATTTCAGTATGTTAAGTTAAATGTCATGGCTATTTGAAACACAGGAAACATTTTGTAAATACATTTTTAAATTCTGATATTTTAAATTGATTTTAGATCAGTATGTCAGTATCTCAGAATTAAAGAGAGGTAATGTTCATGACTTGGCAATATTCAGTCAAGTCTATAGGCCTAATGTAATGTCAATAGGCCTCAATGTAGGCCTAAATGCTGTAGTTTTGCACACTAGCACCCTAAATGTCACCCATGGACCCTTCAACCACGTAACAGGTTGAGAGTGGATTCTGAGAGAGGCATGCTAATCTGTCATGGTGACAGCACCTCATCCATCCTCTCTGAGCTACGCTGATTTGTCATGGATTTTCTTCTTGTAAAGACTATCTCTCAACACTCTGTTAACGGGGCGCTTTCTCCAAAGCATGTGTGCCAAGGAGCCATACAGTAGCTACAATATTTAATCTTAAAGACTATTACTAGATCGAGACCATCTGACAAGAGTAATCTATTTACTTTGGGCGTACATCCAAAGCTAGCTACAGTTTTTCCTGTCTTGTTGAAAATGTCAAAATAATGCATTTAATACAACAGCTTTTTTATTTGTGCGTCCGTGGCTCTGGGGGAATGAGTTCTTCATAAATATTTGTTCGAAAAATCTATTATTTATTTTTTATTATTCATTGCACTGTAGGATTGAAACTCCCACTATGAAGAGCACCGTACAGATACCGTGCCTGATAGGCCTGGATTACACTACTGCGTTTGTTCATGGCTACTTTTTGAATGGGGAAAACGATCCGTGACTACACGCAACATTGCACATAAAGATCTGTTCCTGTAACACATCTGGAACATACACCTTCTGTATACGTAACATATCCACTACTTTGCTTCATTTTCCTCCCTGTATTTAGACTGGGCTATTTTTATCACATAAATAAACGTCCACCACCAGACTGTTATGCAACCATTAACCCCTTCATGCACCCAATAAATAACCTGTGAGGTAATTTGAGGACAATTACTATTGCAAAGGTATGGATATAAATTTGCGTTTCCCTCTCTCTCTCTCTCTCTTTCTCTCTCTCTCTCTTCTCTCAGGTGCCCATGCAGTGTGTTTGTCGAAGAAACCCCGCAAACGAGGCATCTTCCACAGTCTCTTCTGCTGTCTTTGTCACAAAGAGACAGAGCAGCTCCCTGTCAACAACAATGCCCCTCTATTGGTGGAAGAAAATGGGACTCTATCAAAAGTAAGCTGTCTCAATCTTCAGATCTCTCACTCTTGTAATCACACGTTCCCTTCCTCAGTGGGCATTTAGCAGCATGAACGAGAGCCACATGATCTTCCCCACATGTTTCCTTTCATGTTTACGAGCGTATCTCTCACAGCCTGAAAAATACTGCAGTCCACCCTTAAGAGTAAATGCACCTATAAATCAAACAAGTTCTGACTGAATCACTAGATGTACGCAAAAAAAAGTACATACAGTTGTCATTGTATTGGCAGAGAGAACATGCTTCACATCATGTACAGATAAACTACCTCATATTCAAACTACGTCATATTATTTGTACAAATGACATAGCTACCCATGACACTTCTGAACACATTATTAAAAAACAACACAGCAACCGACGACTCGGGCTCAGATGAGCGAGACGTTCTCAAGTGTCAGGTTCAGATTCGTGTCTTACTTCAGCTTTTTATAGTGATTCGATATTCCAGGAGTTATTTCTCACGTCTCCCGAAGCCCCCAAAATAAATTGCTAGGTCTCTGGGAGAGGGGGCCAAGTGACTGCCAGTCTTAGTGTTGGCTGTGACCTCCTGTCATGTCAACGTGTGCGTTGCTGCTCCAGTCCCAGGCAGGCTGTGGCCTCGCTGACTCCCCCCACCAGCACCCATTCCCAGCTGGGCTCCCTGAAGTCAACCAGCCCACCGGACTCTAGAGATTCTGTGGAGAGTCTCTCACAGAATTCTTGCAGCAGTTCAAAAGCTCTGAAAACTCCAGGCCCATTGGAAAGAAAGGCCACTCTATATATATATACCTGGAGACATCTGAGCCAAATACAGTCTCCGGACAAGAGGGGACATCTGCCAAAGGCATGCCTGCTGAACACTGCAACGTGTCTGCGCCGAGAGAAGTCATGGATTTGACCAAGCCCGCCGAGCAAAGTGCCGAACTCTGCAAAATGCCAGACCCATGTAAAGCCACTCTGGACTATACTGAACATCAACATGTCTATGAAGGAATTGAACCGACTGTGCACTCTGTTGAACAATACAACATGAATGGAGAACTCGCAAAAGAGATTGAACCCTCTTTACAATGTAATGGACACACTGCGGGTTTTGAACGGTGCATGACTCAACCCTGTGAGGATACTATAACACCTTGCCAGGACCCTAATCCTAGCATGTCTGCAAGGTTAAGTGAATCTGATGTATGCACTCAGCGCTCGGAGAGTGTTGAGCTCAACAAGTCTTCTGAGCACTGTGATAATCGTGATCTAGTTTGTGACTGTGGCCAGAACTGTGAACAATGTACCGCTCACCTCCAGTCATCTGAACAATGCAAGCCTCCTGATCCACACAGTGAGTCACTTGAGCCAGACAAACTTTTTTTGGAGCAAGACACAAACAAATCTGATTTCAAACCTCACTTGTCTGAATTTTCTGAATCCATCAATGTGTTTGAGTGCACTCCTCAGTTGAACAGAAACGCATTGTTACCTGATGACTATTTGATGGACTTGGATCTCACAGATCAGCAAATTGGAATCGGCGAGTTTGCTGAGCCTCTTGTTAAGCAGTCCTTAATGGGATTGGATCATCTGAATTCTTATTTGAATTTGCCCTCTGAATGCTTTGCTGAACAAGTTCCCAATGAATGTATCCACGTGTCTGAAGAAAGTGAATATAGCAAAGAAACTCAACCTGCAGAAGAAGAAATCAGTCATGATGCCAGTGAATACGAAACACCGTCACAGCACTGTGAGCTGTCAGGGAAGAACAATATCTATGAGCAGAGCGAAACAAGTCAAGAGTATGAATATTCTGAGCGTTGCGAGTCTTGTGAAAACTGTGCTGATCAAAATGAACACACAGATGTCACATACCTTGACCACAGCACTACATTTTGTACTGAGGAGGACCAGTCCTCTGAATGCTCCTCTGCTGAAAATGAGTCCTCTGAATTCTCCTCTACTGAAAACGAGTCATCTGAATCCTCCTCTACCGAAACGGAGTCCTCTGAATCCTCCTCTACTGAAAATGACTCCTCTGAATCCTCCTCTACTGAAAATGAGTCATCTGAATCCTCCTCTACTGAAAACGAGTCCTCTGAATACTCCTCCACTGAAAACGACTCCTCAGAATGCTACTCCACTGAATATGATTCCTATGAATGCTCCTTCATTGAAACAAAATCGTTCGATACTTGTATCAAAGACACCTCAGCACCCTGTTCTGACTCAGGAGAATCAGACAAAGGAGGATTCAGTGATGAGCAAACTCAATGGGACTCTTTTGAAGAGGATGATTCAGTGGACTGCAACAAAAACAATGCTGATCTAGGAAAAGAATCTTGTTCGGAAGCTGCTATTATTGAGATTTTCTTTGACCTCTTTGATAGAGAAGAAACCTACGGTCACTCTGTTGTTCAAAGAAAACCCTATGTATCCTGTTTTGAAGGTGGAGATGTTCATGACCTATATATTGAACAATCCAAGCTTGAGACAAAGAAAACCCATGTCAAAGATTCATGTAAGAATGAAGAGACAACCAATGAAGATGCTTATGATACCTCTGCTAAGAATAAAAAACCCTCTATTGACGAAGACGTGTATGAGGTATCTGAAGTCTGTGAACCTCATGTTATGGAATCAGGTCATGGATCCTTGACTTCTGTTGCCAAGAATGATGAACTCGAGGCCGAGGTCCAGAAAGAATTAACCAATGAAGCCATCACCGGCAAGGTAGCTGAGGAATCAGAGGAAGGATTACAGGAGATTACGGAGGATGCTGAGGGCCAGCTTTATGAAGCCACTGAAGAAAAGGCTGTTGATGCAGAGGCCCTTGAACTCTGTGTCGACGATGAGCCTGACGAAATCGCCCTCACGGAAGACGATGAGCCTGACGAAATCGCCCTCACGGAAGACGAGTATCTCGTAGCGGAGCCTTTTGCAGAGCTAAATATGGATCAGCAATGTGTTCAATATGACATTAACGACACCTACAATGGATTAAACCATGAAATAACAGAGGACAATGTGTACAAAGAGGAAGAAATGACTGAATCCTATAATGAGGAAGATGATTTGAATACATGTTCAGAAAGAGAACCCCATTGGTCATACATGTATGACGCCTCCACTGGATTAAACCAGGAAATAACAGAAGACAGTGAGTATGAAGAGGAAGACATTACTGAATCTTATAATGAGGAAGATTATTTGAATACATGTTCAGAAAGAGAACCCTATTGGTCATACAGAGAAACTGGAGAGCCCTATGAGCCATGGGTTGAAGACTACTACGCATATGAAATTAAAGCATGGCAACCCTGCGATAAACGAGAGGTTTGTAAACCCTGTGTGAAAGAAAGGATATTTTACACTCAAGACAAAGATAATTATTCTGATGGAAGAGATGAGGAGAGTAACTCTTATGATACTGTGTTAGACCAGGAGGAGAGCAAATCAACCACATTTGAAATCACTGAAGTTGTTGAATTGAACGGAGAGTTTGGTGACCATACAGAATCTTCCACACCGTCCATTGAGATCAAGATACATGAGAAAAATGAAGTATACTGTCAAAACCCTGAGACGGAGACTGACGAGACATCTGAGAAAACAGCTCTTGGTGAGATTGAACACAGTGAAGTTTCAGTGGACACCGAGCCATCCAGACAGTCTGAACAAAGTGAACAGGATGAGAACGAAGAGATGCGGGAATTCTTTAAGATGGCCGATGAAAACAAGGCGTCTGAACAAAGCGAGGATTCTGAGGGAGAGGAATCCGAAGAGGAGGCTCCAGAGAGCTGTGAATGTGTGTACTGCATACCACCTCTAGAGCAGGTATTATGAGGTCTTGACATCAGTGCCTTCAGTGCTCTGGTTTAGTTGTGAAATTAAGCACATTTTGATGTTGCATGTTGCATGGTGTGACATCAAACTCACAGAAGTGAAATGCACTGTAGTGTTATAATAAGTAGTTCTACCATTGTGAAGAGAACACCTAGTATTTCCTATTGGCCTGTTGTTGGCTATGGATCAAATTTGCAGCAACAGTGGAAGATATGGCTAAACATAAGGCTTTTACTGCTTGGCAGACAGGCCGCTATTCATGTCAACCTTTAAAAGATATGATCTACCATCCTCCTGACCTGGTAATTTACTCATCTGGGACAAACATATTTGGATTGTGTCATGTTATAGACTGGGCCTCCTATTTGGTCATGAGTGGGAGAGTCAATGACACTGACCACTTGTTGAGGGAAGGGATAGCTTACTGTATGGTCAGCCGGAGTACTACGGCCCCCTGGGAGTTCACAGGGATATTTACTAGTTCCGTCAACAGAACAACAGCTGCTGGAATAGAGCTTGCTCATGCCCCCTCATGGACACTGTTCTCCACAGCCCAATTATCTCAGCCTCATAAACGGCCTCAAACACATTGGCAATGTGTGTCCTCTCACTACGAATTCAAACTGGAATTCAAACGGTAATTTGCAAAATAGTGCGCTGGAGATAGGACAATACCTGTTGTTTTTGCCATTTTTTCATCTTTTCTTGTGTCTTGATATATATTGTCTTGTGTGTCTTGTATACATACTTCAAAGTAATTAATTCAATTCAATTCTTCAAAGGAATGTTCTCATTGTAAGTATTTTTTTAACCTTGACTCCTCATTGACAATGTCTTCACCTTTTGTTTTCAGGTTCCGGCTAAACCGCTGCTCCCACAAATCAAGTCAAAAGATTCAGGGAAGATCTGTGTGGTCATTGATCTGGATGAAACATTAGTACACAGTTCATTCAAGGTAAGCTAGTCAGTGTGACCCACTTTCCCACCACAAAGGCTAACTCAGAACACTTACTATTCTGCTACACACATACAGGAACATATTAATATAGTAATTAGAATTATTGATTCTTGTCTTTCTAATTTCATACTAAATGTTATACATTTATCAAAGTAATCAAAAGAGTATTGAAGGTTTTCCACTTTTGCAGAAAGCTGATTAAAGGTAGCAGTTTGCAGTTCTGTCAAATATTTAAGACTAGAATGTTGGCAGCTTTCAGAAGTTCTTGGCGATCCCATGTTTTCGAATTGCATAGTATTCCCTGTGGTCATGTCCACTTGGGCAAGTGGTCCTATCGGGTCACAGTCTGTCTTAGAAGATGTCACGAGATATGGTCACACGTGTAAACAAGGTCAGGACACCAGCCACAGGGCTGTTGGACATTAGAAAATGTGTCTATGTAGAATTTGAGCATGACAGTGTTGTTTGCTAGACATTTATCTCTGATATCTTATTTCATATTAGCACATTTTGTGTTCTCTATGTGTTTTGAGCCATTTTGACCCATATGTGGTACATTCTAGAATCAGTTGATTTTAATAATACATGGTTATTACTGACAAAAGGGCTTTTACTGACAAAAATGTACATCTTCGATATGAACAGTTAATATTAAGATGACCCCCAGATATTCAGTGGAATACAATTTAATATAGGAGTCTTTTACTGGGCTACTGTTTCAATACAATGTCGGGGAAGTGCATTTAACAACATAAAGGATTAGAATAATTTATTGGCCAGTGACTCTTCTTTGCCATGGAACCATTGTCCCCGTCAGCCACTTTACTGACCTGAGTTCAGTTATTACTGTATGTATCATGGTCGTAGAGCGGTGAAGGCCAATAAGGAGAAACTGTCATCAAAAAAAGCTGTTGAAACCCAGAGATATTTCAAATGTACTTCTTTCGTTACGTTTCGTTCATTCATTAATGCACTCTTTTGAGATATATATAAATACTTAAGAAGATGTGTATATATATAACATTCAATACATCATGTGATTTGCGTAGCCGTTTTAGTTTTGAGCTTTTTGGATTGTCTAGAATGGAATTCAATTTGTGAATAGTCAATTATTTTTTGTATGCTATAACTGATGGACACATATGAATGCAAATAAGGCCAGCCATTGACAACATTTCTAAGAGGTACACAGAGTCATAGAGTTCACTCACACACTCCTACAGTATTATTTAACATATTCAATAATACTGTAGAAGTTTTTAAAGCGCTCTATAAATAAAGTTGAGTTGAGATTATGAATTTAGACATGCCTTTTATAGCAGCAACGTGACTAACATTCACATTTAAGAGACATTTTAACTAGAGGAGATACCTTAGTTAATCATGTGCTTTATGAGTGTTGTCAAATACAGTTATCTTATATTTCAATGGATGAGGACCCAAAAGGAGCCATATTATTTACACGTGGCTATTTTGGAAATGGCTGAGTGTGCATCTTTATTTTGGCTAGACACAAGTACACATGTTTAATTACTTAATTGTTACCATTAAGAAGTTAACATTTTCCCTCTTCAAGCTAGATTTAAATGAATTATGTTTGTGTTTCTCTCTCTCTTTTTCTCTCTCTCCTTCTTTCTCTCTCTCTCCCTCTCTCTCTCTCCTCAACAGCCGGTAAACAATGCTGATTTTATCATTCCAGTGGAAATCGATGGAACAGTTCACCAGGTGAACATGACATGTTTAAATCCCAGATCTCACACATTCTCATTGGTTTGCACCACATTGATAGACAGCATAGTTGAAGCGAGAGTAACATGAAGAGAATTACCAAATGTATTCTCAGTACCACTAATAGTGCCACATTTTATGGGAGTACAGTATGTTAGCAAATTGGATTCCAATTTTACTTTTTCTGTGCTGACTTCTCCGGCCCGCGCTAACGTGCTAAACTAGCTACCTGACAGTGCAGCGGCCTTCTCTGCTGATGGGTCTGAGCAGCAGGAGGCTATTTCAGTGGCGTGACGAAACGAGAAAACCATGGCTGCCTTCTCAGAAATCACTGGCCATCAATCTCAGACCGTAGCACATATGTCTAGTTCAGAGGAGAGGGGTATGGCCGAGCGTTGCTATATGAGTCTTTAAACAGTAACTACAACCATTCCCTGAAGACAGAAGACTCTTGTCATTGTTGTTGTTGTTGTTGTTCTCAGGGCTTGGGTCTGTTTCAAGTAATCCAGGATAGGCTTGTTAAAATGGGGGAAAGCCTATTCCGGATAACTTGGCTCAGAAACAAGGCCGCAAGCATCGTGGTGCACATTAAAAAAAAGTTTGGATTTAATCTTGACATTAAGATTGTGGAAATGTCACGTGGGATTGAGACAGTAAAGCATTCAAGGTGTTATTTTGATATGAATGAACCTGTTTGTGTCTTGAACTCCTCGTCCCATCCACATAACATAATACTGTAGTGCTTTTATTGGCTTAGGAGGTTGAGGGCGGCTGTGGCTCAGGAGGTAGAGCGGGTCGCCCAATGGTCGTAGGCTCGAATCCCGGCTCCTCCTATCCACATGTTGAAATGTCCTTGAGCAAGACCTGAACCTCAAAATGCTCCCAATGAGCACGCTAGCGCCTTGCATGGCCGCTGCTACCATTGGTGTGTGTATGTGTGTGTGATTGGGTGAATGAGAGGCCTTCATTGTAAAGCGCTTTGGATAAGCGCTGTATAAGTGCAGTCCATTTAAATATACAAATAAAGCATTGATTGATTGATTGATTTATCATTTACCCGGTAGGTACTGAAGACGGTGCTCAGTAGTAGATTACATAACTAGCTTTACAAACGGTAGCCGCAGGACTGTATATTTTGTGTTTGTATAGATAATAATATAGTAGTTTTAGTTTTATTCATAGTGGGAAATTGCACAAATGTGTCTTACAATGTTGAGGAGTAAATGCGTTTGTCTCATGTGTCCTTCCCTAGGTGTATGTGTTGAAGCGACCCCATGTCGATGAGTTTCTCAAGAGGATGGGCGAGCTGTTTGAATGTGTCCTATTTACTGCCAGCTTATCTAAGGTGAGATCATCAGTCCAAGTGCCGCTGTAGCTGTTGATTGACAACAGACAACATCAAAGGTTGACAGGCTGGAACAGTTGTAAACAGTTGCTCAACCACTATGCGAAAAGAAATGTAACACCTATTTTCAGGATGTTATGTTTAGAATCCCTGGAAAGTTAACTCCATTTTTCACTCTTGTTTATTCACACACCTGCCGGAATTAAATATACACCCTTAAATAAATAACCAAACAAACAGACACACAATGACATACATACACACACACACACACACACACACACACACACACACACACACACACACACACACACACACACACAAAGCATAGAACACAGTTTCATAGAATTCCATGGGCATACACAAACACACACACAAACAAATTGCCACATACTGTATCTGTGATATATTAGTCCTACGTCTCTCGTCCTAGTCTACGTATGTAATGTATTATATTGCATTTCGTGTTCTGGCAGTATGCAGATCCCGTGTCTGACCTGCTGGATAAATGGGGCGCCTTCCGGAGTCGTCTCTTCCGGGAGTCTTGCGTGTTCCACCAGGGGAACTATGTGAAAGACCTGAGTCGTCTGGGCAGAGACCTCAACAAGGTCATCATCCTGGACAACTCTCCAGCCTCCTACATCTTCCACCCTGACAACGCTGTAAGTTCTCGCCTCTTCACTCATTTTTGCCATCTACCCAATTGATAAATTGATATTATAATAGTTTATATATATATATAATACATTAATAATAATGATAATAATTTGTTTTATTTAGAAAGCACTTTTCATTGTTCACAACAATCATAACAAGGAGAATAGTAACAAAGACAAAATAATATATGAAACATATACATATTACATATACAAAGGTGTTCTGTCTTTAGCCTAGTCTTAAGAGCCCAGAGTCTGCGGCATCCATTCCTCAGTAGCCTGTAAATACCCCAGTGTGATTCCTCAGTAGCCTGTTAATACCCCGGTGTGATTTCCACCCCCTGTTAATACCCAGGTGTGATTTCCACCCCCTGTTAATACCCCGGTGTGATTTCCACCCCGTCTTTTCCCTCCTTAGGTGCCGGTAGCCTCCTGGTTTGACGACATGGCCGACACAGAGCTCCTCGACCTCATCCCCTTCTTCGAGAACTTAAGCAAAGTGGACGACATCTATGATATTCTCAAGCAGCAGAGGACTACAAGCTAACGGGCAACAAATCAAATCAAACAAATCACCAGCGACTTTGACCAAGGGGCCATGGAGGCTGGTGGGCACAGGCTCCACACCGCTTCCCACTACAAGGACCATCTAGTGTCTTGGTCAGTGTCACCTATCCAGTTCCACTCAAATAATTTGTGACAGAGAGGACATTCAGTATGGCACAAAGATGGATCTGTAAGTTACTGCTCAATGACGGAAAAAAAAATTATATATATATTAGAAATTATATATTGTGGAAAATGATCTCTCTCTGTCTCACTCCCTCTCTATAGATAGATATATAGACAGACAGACAAACAGACAGATAGATAGATAGATAGATAGATAGATCATATTCTACACTTAGTATGCTATTCTCCCCCCCCCCCCCCACACACACACTCACAAAGCGTTGGCCTTATCACAGAAAGTCCTGTCACAGTAAACACCTTGTCAATCAATCAGTCAATTAATTAATCAATCAATCAATCAGAGGTATTTACTAAATCAATCTTGTGTAAGTTTGTTTTTCAACCATTTTACTTTTTTTCACATCTACATATCTTATCAACTGGAATGTACTACAGACTCACAGAAAGCCGTAATCTTGATCGATCAATCACTTACCCAGTGTATTACAATCTTACCAAGCAGAGTGGCATGTCTTGGATAGGCTGCAAAGAGGATTGGAGGTTAATCGTTGAAAGAGCAGATAACTACCTAGGCATCCAGTGTTCTCTGGGAAATATGACAATGGACTGAATTAACCTTTAAACGCTGACCTGAAGGACTGACCTGCAAGTGCCAATATGAATGTGGTGAGATTATTTTTGTACACATTTTCAGGATCTTGAGCATTTTTTAAATGTTTTTAACAATTCTATGTTATGTGGAAAGATGCCACATTTTTGTTTTTAGATTAACTTATTATAGGCAATCTTATAATTGTTAACAGCTTGTAATTGTTAGAGATATCCTAGAGAAGTTTGTGACATTTGGTTTAAATAAGCACAATACAGTATGTTTTCCCCTTCTTACAGTAGTAGAAATGTGATATACGTACCTTTGCAAGTCATGTGTATTGGTCAATGATCCTATATAGCTATTTTCATTGGTAAGACCTGCCACAGACCCTGTAGCCCAAATAGATTATTGGCACAGTGTGTGTGTGTGTGTGTGTGTGTGTGTGTGTGTGTGTGTGTGTGTGTGCGCGCATGCGTGAGTGTGTGAACATATGTCTACAGGATGCGACCGTGCCAGTGTATTTGCATTAACAGAAATACAAAATGTTGAGTTACTTTGACAATATTCATCTTTTAATTTTAAGAAAGAACATGTTGTAAACCCTTTTTACAGTAATATTTTCTTTTTCTTTTTTTTACTGTATGCAATATGAGTATTAACATTGACACTCAAGTAAAGAAACTGGCTAAAACTAGTTTTTGAGTGAATAATTGCTGCTTATCATTTACATAATTGAAACTAGAAACTGTATTTGAACATTGCAACAATAAAGCATGTTTTATTGGAAGAGGTCATATTTCACTACAATGGATGATGCATACACTGATATTGAGTACAATGTGGGGGTGTTGGAATCAAGCAAAATGAAAAATAATGGAATATGGAACTGACATCACTTCACTTGAAAACATTGAATTCCTCATTGAATCCAGTATGTACAGTATTTATTTGTTAGCTCAGCTCAACTCATTTCTACTGTATAAACTACTATGCATTAATCGAGCAAGACCATCAATATAAGTACAGTTCAGTCTACTGTCTTCCTAAATTAACCCATTTTGGCCCAATGTATTTACATTACAAGCCCCATATTGCTAGACAGAACCCTTCTTCACAGTACCTTGAATTTCTGTCTTCAAAAAACAAACTCAAAATGTAAAAAACAGCATCTATACAATGGACAACAGATGATAATTACACATGGAACTATTATTACTTTTGACTTAGCTAACTGACAACTGGATAGAGCAAAAATATGTTTGTTTCTTAACAGGTTAACTAACTCTGAAGTAAACTATACTTGAATAACTTACAGTACATGTAACAAAGTATATTATGGAGCCTTCAAGAGGGCGAAAATCTGGGGCCAAATCCCAAACTGAAATATACAATGTGTCCTTTTAATTATTAGATTAACATTACTGGGATTTGCATGGTGTTTGTTTAATAAATATCAGCTACTATATAATAATAATAATAATAATAATAATAATAATAATAATAATAGTAATATTAAAAGCCAAATCCCACTTTACCAGTGAAGTAAACAAAATATTTATGAGATCTGTGTGCAAATTCATGAGCGCTTATCAAGTCCATATGAGACTAAATTTGGATTCAGCCCCCAGTTGGTAATCAATTCCATCCTCCAACTGTACCTTACACTGACTTATGGACAAATAATTACTTTGGTAACACTTTGTTATAGTTGTACATTAGCTATGTATTGTAACTACATACGTAGTAATACTAGTAGTAACAACAATGTAATTACATATGAACTGTGTAAGTACAAGATATTAGGTTTAGCAGTAGAGGTTATATAGATGCTAGTGGAGAGTCCAACCACCTTCTCCATACCGTGTTCCACTTAATTACATTGTAATAACTACAGTATACAACTAAATCACAATAACATGTACTAGCATATCAGTTACAGGCATTGCTGTGCAGTTACATAGTATTCAGTGTGCATGTAAAGTATTACCATTACTTTTATATTACTTTACATTGTAGTCTAGTTTATCAACTGAATAAAACTGGTACACCCTGAATAGAGCAAGTAGGCCCATGGGTATCTGCATAGGAAAACCAAGATACACAACATTTCAATAAGTTACTGTTAAAGATTTGAACACTTTCCTCCCCTTTCAAAGACAATAAGAAAATAGGTTTTTCACCCCCACTATTCCAATATCACATTTTAAATATTAACACAATAGACAATTATCGATCCATCTCATCAAGAGCATTCTGCGTCGCTCAAGGATTACCTATGAAAGTTGAACACAGAAGAAAGGTTTACAAAGGATGACACCAAAACAATGATACATTATCAATAGCAGTTTGAAGACATTTTCGAGCACAATGATCTGAGTGTTGTTTTGTATTTTTGAGCATTGAGAACACAGCATACTGTGTAAAGTAAATCTTGGCAAAGTAACACAACTATTGATTGAATTGCACCCATGCTGACTTGAAAATAATCTAAGCAGTAAAGCATACAATAGTGTAATTGCTACACTCAATGTTCAGTAGACATAATATTTCGGCGTTTCGGAGTTATCTTTTAAATACAAGGTGTGTATGAGGTACTATATGTGTTTGATCATAACATACAACAAGTATGTCAACTTTTGTTTGAAACTTTAGTTTCAACCACATGAATCCACTGGATGAAATTGATACTTTTCATTTTATGAGCCACACTATAAAACGAATAGCAGTACACTATCCTGTCTGTTATTTGCCCTTAAAGTAATCCAAGATAATGTCCCATATTGCTTGACCTAGATATCCATGCCCATGGATCATTAACACCTAAACAACTGAAGTCAAATATGTCTTAACATGTGCAGTCAGAATGCAAGGTCAGACTTGGATTCAACAGTGTTTCATCTGTGGAAAAAAGTGTCGACCCAGCAGAACCAACGGGATGATATAAAAGTAAGAGATTTGTATCGTGTGTCTAATTGTCATAGTTTGTTTTCAACGCAAGCCCATTTGTACGTTTCAAAATACCCCCTGCCTATGCTGGCTTGCGATATCAATATCCTTGACCACAAGCAAGATGATATTTCACTTACTTGTTACAAGAAGTTGGGCACTGCTCTTGGCTTTTCCTGACGTGAACTCCACCAGACCGCTCATGTCCACAGAGGTCTGTCTGAGGGTGAGGCGGTGCGTAGTGCCCATCTTCTCCAGGCGCACCCTCGGGCCCGGCTGCAGGGTCTCTCCGTTAAGGGTCCAAACAGGGGCCTTGGGGACAGGCACAGACACCTCACACTCAAAGCAGGCCTCTTCTGGGGCTGCGACCTTCACATTCTCCAGCTCCCTCACCATCAGCAGAGCCTGGGCTGTGTTAATCAGAGGGGGCGGAGACAGGAGAGGGGAGAGAGGACGTTATAACTCTTTTGACTAATGGTAGAAATGAAAATTACACCTTGGAACCCAGATCAGAGACTGAACTACTGAACCATTTCTACCCAGCCAATCAAATGTTCTTCCATTATCGCAATGTTGTAACTATAAAAAATACCTTATAATTTATTTTACATAAGATGCAAAAAAAGTGCATCTTATGAACAATAAACAACTACTAGTAGTATTAGGCAGGGTATTGTCTGTATGGAAATGAGAGGGTATGATGAGAACCAATAAGGAGACTGGAAAAATGTAATATGTCATACGGGTTACAGTATGTCTCCTAGAACTGCTGGTGTCTCCTACAAGCAAACCAGTGACTGACAATCATATCATATTAATTGATAATACTTAATGTTGAGAAATATGAGTAAATGTAAGCAATACTGTATATATGAGAGTTTTGTGTTGATTTGTATGAATCACCATTTAATCAAAAGCAATACTGCTGTTATCAGTAGTCTCCGTGCCCTAGACTTTCCGGCTCCCACACACTAACATGCTGTGAAAAGAAGTGTTGTTGCTGTGTTTCCACTAGATGGCGCTATGGGGCCATGTTCAGGGCTGGGGTCATTTTACTGGCTCATTCATCTTAAGGGGAGACACTACAGTTGAATAGGATTTTTTTTTTTTCCTTTAAAGATATCCTCATCAATTTTTACCAGTTTAATCTTCACATCAAGAGAAATATTTTTTGTATTACACTTTCTCTCTCAAAAAAGTTTAGGTATGCAAATTAGGCAATAACTCAATATGAGTAAATTTGCATATATTTCGATACTTACTATCTAAACAATGGATAAAGTCAGGCTTAAAGTTTTACTTTTGTTTTGACAATATACTAAAAACTAAAATATTTACAGCTGGGTTTGTGAATACAGGCTTATTTTAAGATATTGAAAAAAGACTGCATACAACCATTAAAAATAATGAAATGCAAAAAAAAAGACATGAAATGCAACCTAAAATGAAAAGACAACCAAATATTCATATTTCCATTTGTAAATATTTGCAGAATACATCTGAGAATCAGTATGTAAAGTTTAGTGAATGCACCTGCCCTGAAAGTTGAGATAGCAGGTACCGAGTGACTTCAGATACTGAAAAAACATAATTTTAAGAAAATGGCCGATAAAGATAAACATTATCAATTCATATGCTTATTTCACAGGTACAACAATTTGAAAAATAGCAGCTTTTAATCAAGTCTTGCCATTTCTCTGTTAATGTAGTGATACAGTAGAAGAATATCAAAAAATCTGAAAATTGAAGTTGGGAAGAAAAAACACAATTTTGACTGTAGTGTCTCCCCTTAATCAGAGACAGTGCCGGTCAGAGTTACCCGGATGACTGGAACTACGTGTTAATGGAAGCGTTGCTGAATTACGCAGTTGCTTTGGCGATATTGGCATGTTGAATACGCCATGTTAATCCCAACCTGCTCTCACTGCCTCTTTAGCTGAAGGCACAGTTCCAAAAGTGGTGATCTGCAGCCTGTTTCTTTAGATGCATGCTTTTGTAGTAAAATGTTTGTAGAAAAAACGTTACTGATTAACCAATTAGAATGTTTTCACCTTTTGGATACAGTACTTTATGATAATAGATTTTAGCATAAACAAATGCTGCTTGTAGTTCACATGATATGCGTAGCTACTCGGGTCATAAATGTATTTACTAGACCGACAAAATTATTTATCTGAAAAAAAAGAAGCAAGGTTTGTCTGATTATTTTGAAATTAGATCCTGACTGCAAATGTAAACTATGGTTAACAATGATCAGAGAGATATATTTAGAAAAAGAAAAATATCTAGAAACAAATACACACAGAACTATTGTGATGAATTATAAGTCAGTAATCATTATTAGTCAACAGTACTCCTTAATTAAATGTCTTTAATGTGCTTACCTTCTACTGTCAATTTCGCAGAGCAAGTGTAATCCCCAACCTGCACACTATAGGTGCCCTCATCCTCCAGCGCCAACTGCTGGATGACCAACTTGCGATAGCAGCCTTCACTGCAGATCTCAAAGCGTTCAGAGGGCAGGATGACGTTGCTTCCTTTGTACCAGCGGATACTACAGCGCGGGTTGGACACTGTGCAGTCCATCAGCACCCGGCTCTTCTCCAGGGCTGTCTTGTCCTGGAGAGGTTTTACTATGCTCAGTGGAAGCTCTGGAGGGTATGAAAGGACAGAGATTTAGTGAACCATAGTAATGATAGCGTATACTTTGAAGTATGTTCTGATATTTGGGTATTAACTAATGAGCTATGAATTAGTGATAATCAGATCAATTAGATTGTAACTATTTGATTCATTTAATTAATGTTACCATTTTTTATTGTATCATGTCATTTGAGTAAATCCCTACTAAGGAATGGAAGTTATAGAACAATCAATTATAAATGGCATGACCTTCCACCTCAAGGCAGGCTATGGATTCAGTGTCTTTGGCAACAAACTTGATCTCCCCAGCATCTTCTACTTTCGCGTTGCATATCAGAAGAAAATGCTTGGTCCCTAAATAGAAATGTTAAATGAGTTACCACTGAAACTATTTTGTCATTGAACAGTGTTCTTAGGCTACATTAGATACATTAAATACTATCTGAGACAAGAAGTACAACGCATACTACAAATACTTTAGTTTCATATCTCTCTGTATCAAATTATAGTACGATATCATCAAAGATATTTGAAAGTTTGTGGTTAAAAGATGATCATGATGCACAGATGACCTTCCTGGCGGATCTTGATGGTACTGGTGGGTCGTATCATCTCCCCGTTCTTGAACCATTCCCCTGGCACATCCGCCAAGGAAATCTCACACACAAACACGGCGTTCTGATCCTCTTGGATGTCCACATCCTCTAGGCCTTGCAGCACCACCAGCTCACGCTCTGCCAAAAAATCACACGCAGGTGGTGAAGGAAGCGGTAAGCGGAGGTTTATGAGCAATCTCTACTGCCCTCTAGTGCTGGTGAGCAACGGTATTGGCAACTCCTGATTGGTCTAAATCTCATGCTACGAACAGACACACCACGTATAGCAGCGGCTGCGCTTAGGTTTTATTTGTAGTTTTTGTCCGATTTAAATAAATGATGGATTGTTCACTTGGGGTGGCAGTTGGGTTTTTGAAAATATCCACACATTTAGTAAACTGCTGCCACTGTTTTGACAACATTTATATTAGTATTGCAGTTACAGTTCATAACTCAATCAAACACATGTATTTCTATTTGTATTTTTTATGAAAGCCACACAAACATTAATAGTAGGCTGCATGAATAAATAGCATTTAAGACATTCATAAAGATGTATTGGGCTTAATACATCTTTATAAAGATGTATTAATGTTATCAAAAGCTAGTAAGCTTTTGATAACATTAATAATAGCTTTTTTGAAGTTGTCATAATATTACTGGAAAATTGTAAGAGCTGCCTGTAACATTTGTGCCAGAGCAACATCACTGTAATCCATCTTTGAGTGTTTTTTTTTTAGCCCTCAAGCAGATGGCAGACTTGAGCCACAGAAATGAGGCAAAAAATGTTGGGCAATACTGTATCATGAATAATGAGTAGGCCTACAAATACTTGCTCTTTAAAGTAATACAGGTTACTTTACTATATAATGCTCATATTACTGTCTTTTTATCATATTATTTGAGGCTTGTTACATAGTGTATTTAAAAATTATACAATACAATAACTTTACTAAAAAGTGGTCTTGGTTGTGTAGTCTTGCATAGCCAGACCTACTGTATCTTCACACTTTGTTAACGCTGTGCCAGGCTGGAGAAAGGTCTGACTTAGCCTGGGGCCTATTTGCTTTGCAGTTATGTTTTCCGGTCTAAGCGGATGGTGAACCCCCTGACCAAAAACAGACCTAACCATCAGCGTTGCCAAATGTACGATAATTATCATGTTTGTACAATAGTTTTGCCCTCTGTGCGATCAATAATGCCAAAAATCTCATAATGTACGATAATTTGATAATTTTGTGATACTTAGTCGTAATCAGTTTAGTCATTAATTTCCCCAAGTCCCGACAAGATCAGGATATACTGAACTTCCGCCACGTGGAGGACTGTGTTGTCTTTAAAACGGAAACAGCAGAGGTTTACAGTGGTAGTGTGGTCGGCGAGATAGTTCTGGTTCAAATGTAAAGCTGTGTTTGAAACCGTACACTATTCCCTATATAGTGCACTATATAGTGCATCCGCCATTTTTTTGTAGTGTTCGAATTCTCAGTGGTTAATTTCATTCACTATAGAGTCCACTACAAAATACCCACAATTTGTCAATAAAAAATTTATCGCAAAAACCCCCCCACAATTCATGTTGATTTCTAGTGAACAGAAGATGTACCCTACAATTTCTCCTGTATACCACAATGCAACGCTGTCATGTTTTCCCAAAGGAGAAGAATACGGCAGCTATCGGTGGTTAAAGCAGTTAGCTAACGTTACAAAGATTTCTGTAGCTGTTTTGCTGCTAATGCGAGTTTGAGTTCACCTCCGTTCATGCCTGAGAAACAGAAGTTGAACCAACAGCATCAAAATAATTACAGGAATCATCGTTGTAATGTTAGCAAAGCTAACTGCTTTAGCCACCGACAACAACCAAACCAGTAGAAGGCATAGTTTTACGCTTTGGCTCCCTATTGGGCTGGGAATCAGATCCGTTGCTACTGATTGGGCAGTAATTAACGAATGACAAGCCTTATCCCCAAACCCTACATCTACCCAGACTATGGGCATGCAACTACAAAATGCCCATGTCAGAGTAATATGAAGAACATAAATCAATGA